>NW_008796213.1:1176876-1213452 GCF_000699145.1 Aptenodytes forsteri | reverse complement strand
CTTGCCCTTGGTGAAGCCATGCTGGCTGTCTCGAATCACCTCCCTGTCCTCCATGTGCCTTAGCATAGCTACTAGGAGGATCTGTTCCATGATCTTCCCAGGCACAGAGGTGAGGCTGACAGGTTGGTAGTTCCCAAGGTCCTCCTTTCTACCCTCTTTAAAAATGGGTGCAATGTTTCCCTTTTTCCAGTCACCAGGGACTTCACCTGACTGCCATGACTTTTCAAATATCATGGACAGCAGCTTGGCAACTACAACAGCCAAGTCCCTCAGGACTCTGGGATGCATCTTATCAGGTCCCATAGACTTATGTATGTTCAGGTTCCTCAGGTGGTCATGAACCTGATCATCTCTTACAGTGGGAGGGACTTTGCTCCCCCAGTCCCTGCCTTGCAGTCCTGCCTTTACTGGTTAAGACCTGCATTGAGTAATCCTGGGTCTCTGAAACCAGGGAGGAAGTTTAAAGCAAGGAAGACTTGTTCTTGGTGTAACAGGATAAGGGTAGGGAATGCCCAAACTGGATGTAAATAAGTCCATGTGACCTGGTGGGATGTATCCATGAGTGCTGAGGGAGCTGGCTGATGTCATTGTGAGGCCACTCTTGATTATCTTTGAAAGGCCTTGGTATGCTAGAAGAAGTTCCTGAGAGAAGGCAGCAATGAGGAGGATCCCAGAGAACTACAACCTCACATCCACCCCGGGAAGATAATGGAGGAAATCCTCCTGAAAACCATTGCCAAACACATGAAAGACAAGGTCACTGGGAGTAGTCAGCATGCTTTTATGAAGATGAAATTGTGCTTTGCGAACTTCATAGCCTTCTGTGATGAGATGACTGACTTGGCAGATGAGGGTAGAGCAGTGGAGATGTCTATTTTAATAAGGCTTTTGGCAGTCTCTGGTAATATCATAAATAAGCTGATGAAGTATGGAATCATAGAATCATGAAATAGAATCATAGAATAGTTTGGGTACAAGGGACCTTTAAAGGTCATCTAGGCCAACCCCCCTGCCATGGGCAGGGACATCTTCAACTAGATCAGGTTGCTATCCAGCCCAGTATGGGCTGGATAATTAGATAGTGAGGTAGATTGGAAACAGCCTGAACTTCTGGGTTCAAAGGGTTGTGATCAGCAGCACAAAGACAAGCTGGAGACCAGTCTCTTGTGTTCAATACTAGGGTCATACCACTTAACATCTTCATTAATGACCTTGACAATGGGACAAAGTGCATGCTCACAAGTTTGCAGATGATCCAAAACTGGGAACAGCGGTTGATGTACCCGATGACGTCCCTCTGAACAGAGACAACTGACAGGTGGGAGAAATGGGCAGAGAGGAACTTCATGAAGTTCAGTAAAGGGAAGTGCTGTCCTGCACCTGGGGAGGAATAACCCCATTTACCAGTAAAAGCTGAGGCTTGACTTACTAAAAGCAGCTTTGCAGAGAGTCTATGTTCAAGCACTTCCTGAATCACCGGTTACAGCCTGGTGTTTTATCAGTACTGTTTCTCACCATGTTTAGGCTGATGTGACTGAAGAAGTCCTTTCTGCAGCTGCCTGCAGTCAATCGGTGTAAGAGCAGCATGTGACTGCTCCCTGAGATAGATAGCGTGGTGCCAGTTTCAGTTTGAGATACGGCACGGGTGTGTGAAGTCTGGCAGTTCATGACCTGCTTCAGAAGCAACTCCTGAGGTTAAACAGTTAAAGGCTGTCACTGGGCTAGTAATTATTTCCAGCCCTCAAGCTGAGGAATAGTAAACCTACCCTCGGCACAACCCTAGCCTCATTGCTACCCACTAGCCTTTACCCACTGCCAGACTAGCTGATGGGAGAAGCAAATGTGGTAAACTGAATCTTGTGAAAAACAGCAAGAGAATCGGTTGCTTCTCAGCCACGGGTGTCTGCTGGTTAGGTTCATCACGCAGGCACACAGAATTTGCCAGTACCACACAGACTGCTGCAGCTTTATCATGTCTCCTGACCCCAGGAAAGGGATCTCCAGGGAGGCCTGCTAGCACTCCCTACTCAACCCAGCACCTCCCACCGGCATGGGGGTTTCTGCCTTCCCAATGCTAAAATAAATATTTGTTAATGTGTTTATTTGCAAACATATTTTCTTGGAAAAATGTTTTCCTAAACTGTCAAGAACCCCATGAATGATTTTGATATAACAGAGTAGAAAGCCTGCACGCATGCTCTATGAAACTTCTCCTTCCTGTCACCCTCTTCACAAGCATCGCATTTCCTCTTGTCCACTGCTATGTCATGTCATTCCAGGGAACTAGCCCTCCAAACCACCAGCCACTCGGGGAAACTTGTCTCTCCTGTGTTTTCTTAGGGATAAATAACCCTCCATGGTGGCTGAGGCCAGCCTGCTCCTGTAGCCTCCCTGGTGCTCAGGCTCCTCGAGGGGAAAGCTAAAACCAAGCTCGCTCTGTCAGCTTCATGTGCCTCCTGCTTTTGTTAAAAAATTCACAACTGGCCCGTGCTGACTGAATAGAATTACAAAGGTAAATATTTATTCATGTGCATGAGGTGTCCCAGCCAAACTGGGCACATCGAAGTGATTTTTCTTTAGGGGTTTTATAGCTTACACCATAAGGGTATGATATGAATCATCCAATTACCTACTAATGCATATTTCTAATTATCCAATCATAAAAAAGTATATTTTGTAGGTCTTGCAGCATCATCATCCATCAGCATCCTTGTGGTTTATCTGTTAATCCAGATGTTTCAGTTGTTGACCAACAAAGTTATCAGGCATCATCAGCAACCCTGTTTCTCTTAGATACGGATTCTTCAGTTAATTTTGTGAGAACAGAGGTTTCCTTATCTTAGTCAATCACTTGTTCTTTTTAGTAGGGGTAGATGATGGGTCTTGGGTCTGATGATAATGACACAGCCATTATACACTAATAAAGTTGTTAGCTCCTAAGGACTGTGTGGTCTCAATTTATACCACGCTATCCAGGCAGAAATGTAAAAAGACGGGGGGGGCGGGAGGGCAGCGAGAGAGAGAGAGAGAGAAAATGAATTGCAGGTAGAAAGATCTGGCAGACAGCAAGCTCTTGTCTCTGCAGATTAATGGAGATGAGGAAAACTGGTGCTGTGGTATGACTCCACTGATGGCAGCAATGAGGGAAACAGCAGTTAAAACAACTGTGCCCCTTGCCTGAGGGCTCCTAACCTCCCCAGGCTCCTCTGTACTTCTTCCAGGCTTGGGAAGATACTCTGTCCTAAATATTAAGCGCTGGAAGTGGGGAGAGACAGCCCATTTGTGCCACATTTGGGGTTTTTCACAATATTTCAGGCCGCTCCATGAGGCCCTCCTGCCGTTTCCCGCCACAACACCCGAGGCGATCGCAAGGCGGGCCGGGAGCAGGACTACATCTCCCATCATGCCCGCCGCCCGGGGGGGAGCCGCCGCCATTTCGGCACCGTCCCCCGGAGCCGTTGGGTCGGGGTGGCGCCGCGTTCGCTGCTCCCCGCCGCCATGAGCCGCCTCATCGCCGGCGTGGGCGTGGGGATGGCGCCGGCGAGGAAGTCCAGCTCCTCCTGGACCTGTGAGTGCCGCCCCGACACCCTCCCTCTGTGTCCGCTGGCCCCCTTTCCCTCCGGGAAGTCCGGTGGGTTCAGGGCCGGCCGGCTGGGTCAGACCGCTGCCCTTACAGGGGGGCCGCGGCCTCGAGTAAACGCAGCGTCACCGAGGCAACCCGCGGGGCACTCCTATGGGGGAGCCCGGAGGACGGATTAGTCAGGGGACAGGGTTTGGCAGGCCTTTGGCGGGGATGGCAGAGTGAGTGACAGCGTTTGGTAGTGGTGGCAGGGTAGTTGACAGAGTTTAATAGTGGTGGCAGGGTAGGTGACAGGGTTTGGCAGAGTTCAGCAGGAGCTACAGGAGAGGTGACAGGGTTTGGCAGAGGCGACAGGGTTTGATGGGGTGACAGGGTGGGTGACAGGGTTTGGCAGAGGTCACAGTTTGGGAGGAGTTACAGGTCAGGTGGCAGGGTTTGACAGGACTGACAGGGTTTGGTGGGGGTGACAGGGTTTGGCAGGTAGACAACAGGATGATCCCCGACAGATCTGGTTGTGGAGGGATCGTTGATCCCTGGCTTCATCTGGCCCCAGTGAATCCATTGAATGGTGTTTTGCTTTGAGTTTTTCATTATGTCAAATTCTTTTGTGTTTAGGAGGGAATTAGAGACAGCATAGGGATAAAATATTTGATTTGGCAGATAAAAGAAAAATAGCTAACAAACAATACAGTTAGTCTTAGCCTTCTATTCGTCTTTTAAAGCACTGAAGATAAGATTATAGTTGCCCTGGTGTAGCCAATAGGTGTTTTATTGTTTCCTATAAAGTACAATAACAGTGAAAACATTTATAATTTAAATGAATTTAAATTATTGCAGATCAGTAATGTACTCTGAGAATATCAACCAGCTTTTTGAAAAGAATGAGATTAACCTTAATAAGCTTTTCTCTCAAGCTAAATTTAAAATTCTGTGGCAAGAGACCGTTAAATGTAACTAGAAGATTTGGCATAGCTCACATTGATTTCCATTTATCTGCATTGGTTTTGGAGTATTTTCTGCAAATTTGAACTAAGTAGTTGGTCTAGATTTGCAGGTCCCTATTCAAGCATGGCTGCATTAGCCATTTAGTATCTTCAAGAGAAAAAAATTAATCTTAAGTTTGTATTAAGATTTTAGATACAACTGTTTTTATGTACTACAGTATATGGTGACAATCTGCCTCCTTCAGGATGAATTGCCAGAAAAGTTCATTTACCCAGTGGACAAAATATAGGGGTCATATGATAAATATGTGTTTAGCACGTAACTGAAGTGTGTGCCCTTGTATGACAAAGGACTGCTTGCCCATTCACATGACTCAGTAGGCATCCATCATAGAAGAGGGAACAGCCACATGGTAGGTGCACACATAGCCCCCCAAAAGGCTCAGAAAGTCTCTTTGACTCACCCTAGCCAAAGGTAGGGTGCTGTTTTGCACTGAGGAGGTGCTGGTTCATTTGGGATCTCAGTAAGAAAGGTATGGGCTCTCAAGGCTAGTTAACTGGTTTATTGCATAAAGAATAACAGTAATAGAAAACGTGATAGCAATCTTATGTCCCTTCTCGTGCTGAGGACCCCGGCTATTGCAGCATGAGGCAAGCCCCTTCACATTGATCAGCGTGTTGCACAGATCCCGTCTGTGGTGAGGTTCACACTCATTGTGGTCTTTAGAGCTTTGACAAGACTTTTAGAAGTAAATAACTATTCTTCATTTCTGCAGTCAAGTAAAGGAACGTTACATGTAGATCTGCTTTTTAATCTCAAGACAAGACAAAGAATGCAGATGGTGTAATCTACTTGTACATGTACTGAGTCACAGCCATGTACAGGCTTCTCTGTTACAGTCAGACAGCCAAGTTCATCCAGCATTCACCGAGGTACGGTGAAAACATTGCATTCTTACACATCTCCAGAGGAACGAGTTAAAGGTGATCATGGTGTGTGCTCAGGTTACGCAGTGGTCACTCATGCTGACATACGGGCCTCTGCAACCAAGGCCTGTGGTTAAACTCTGCCCGGATTCTCCTTGAAATCGCTGTCTCCTCGTTACAGTGTCTTCTGCAGTGACTTGCTACAGGTGCCCTTATTACGCTGTGCTAACTTCAGTGGGTTTTTTTAGTGTGCTTCCACACTGGAAGTCTTGCTTCTTTCCTTGCTTAAATCTGTGCTGCCCTTCAGATTTATGGAGCCTTAATATTTTAACTTCTCTGGAGTTTTTAATCAGTATGAGTTTTAATTTGCTGTGATTTGGTGGCATTCTGGTGCCAGACGAGATTCTGCTGAAAAAAAGTTTTCTACAGGGACTCCAGAGCTGTGGCTATACGCTAAATCTAATTTGGCTTAACTCTAGGTTGCTGCTGCCCCTTGCCCTCAGCCACTTGTTTTGGCAGTATTATTTTTGTGACCTCACAGTCTTAGTCACGGGAATTTTCATTCAGATTAGATGCCGAACAGCTCACTGTGCAGCTGTGAATTTCGGAGCCAGCATGAGGAAGGCGCAGTAAAAAGTGGCTGGGGAGACAAGACGGGGTGGAACTAGCCTTTTCAACCTCTGTTTGGACTTTACATTTGGTTAGAGTGGTGTGTAATGACAGCTGGACTGCTAATAGAAATTAATTAGAAGGGTTCTGTCTTGCTAATAACTTTTCTCTTTTTGCAAAGCTAAAACAGTACCCATACGTTTTTTGTTGTGCATGATTAATCTGTTAAAATGATGTTTAAGGCATGCATTACACTACCTTCTTATGTTCTCATGATTAACCTTAAATCTTAGACCTAGTAATTTCTCTGCTACGTGTACTGTAGCGCTTGATACCATAAACAATTTCTACTTTTGATTGGTTACTAATCTTTTCTACACTACTTTATTAGTACTGCTGCAGCGATTTTCTATATTAATATTACAATATAATTATTATACCAGTAAGATTAATACTTGAAACTAATAATTACACAACTTCTTAACAAATGTGTGTAATTTTAGTGTATTGTTTCTTGTCTTACACCAAGCAGGTGATGGCCATCTATTTATGCCAGGCTGCACTTCAAGCTTCTTACTTATACTAACCCTTAGACTTACTGTTTAACTAGCAGAACTTACAGCAGAAACTAAAAACTGAAACAAATCTATTAGTGTGTGGAGTAGTCCTTTTAATAAAGTAATTATTTTTAAGATCTCCAAACCTAACAGAAAGTGTTTATTAAGGTGTTTCTGCTGCTTGTCTGCCACTTGTTGGCCTTTGCCCCATGCCCCGAAAGAGAAATTAGCACTCCAAAGGTCACATGCACAAGAGCATCATACTAGAAATATTTAGAAAAATTATTTTTTCTTTTTTTTTTTTCCAAGTTATATCTTATATTAGCTTCTGTTTCCTGAAGGTATTGTTCCCAGGATGAGAAATGATCAACTTACACATGCACTCCTAGCTGTTGCAGTTTTAAGGCCAGCATATTGAGGTACACCAAATTTGTAGTTGGTTTATATAATTATGCTTGGTTGAAAACTGACAGTGTAGGAGTTGCAGGGCCTGCCAAATAGTGTGGATGCCTGGCAGCAACAACACTTGCTGGAGAGGTGGAGAAAGCAGCTGGGGCAGATAATGGCTTTAGCTGTCATACTTGTAGGAGGCTGCTGTTACAAATCTCTCAGAGCCCTGGCAGGTGTTTTAAGCTGACTTGTTAATGACCAGACATAAGCTCAGAACCAAGAGAGTTTCTTCCATCAAAAAGGAGATTCTTAGAGCAGTACAAATGAAACATCAAATTTAAAGGTGTTTTAATTAAGATTGTCACTACATGATAAAGAAGTGTGCTGCACATGTAAGTCGTCACAAGAGTATGTAGTTAGGAATTGCTTAGGTTTGATTGTTCCATGTGTCGTTGATAGATAGCTCCTGTGTAACAGGTATCATTAACAGGTGGCCAGCCTATTGCAGACTAATGCATTACCTGACCTGTCAGTGTCTTGGAAAACTAAGGTCTTACAAAGGCATCAGAACATTTGCAGATGGGTACATCTGCATGAACAAAAACTGAGGAGAGAAGTAGAGCATCAGTTTCAAAACAGAGCTTCCTTTCATGGTCTTACTATGAATATAAATTATCCAACCCTAAAGAATGCAGGAAGATGTATCTATTTTGTTATTTGCCATTAAACCTATTTTAGTATCTGTTCTTCTGGTTCATTTCTTCTGATGTGTCCTACTTCTAACATCTGTTCTGCTATTCTATTCCATGTGACATAACTTATGTATAAGCTGCACCTTGATGTAAGTTAGACTATTTGTGGAAAAATTAGTCATAAAGATCTAATCTCTGTTTTATGTATTGGAAATATACACATTTGCCCTGTCCTAAGGCCTTCACCCTGTCATAAAGCTTAAGGTTAAAGATCATAGGCTTTTTCTGTTCTGCACCTCTTGACACATTTGGAACAAATGAGGATGCCATTTGACACTTTGAAGACAACTCTGAACTATAAACAGCTGGTGTAACAAGTCTGATAATGTGGAGCAGGGAAAAAACAATTGGGGGTGTTGCAAGAAGGAATGGTCTTTTATCAGGTCACTACAGGAGTAAAGCACTACTCAGTTTTCCCTGTCCATGAAAAAAAGGATTCATGGCTTCTTTCAGTAAGTTAGACTGGGACAAAATCTGTCTGCCAGGTGAATGCATTATACTCTTTACTTACCAATCTTAGTTATTGCTGTGTGTATCCAGATCACATAAAAGTATAGAGGCCAACTACAGTAGAGAGAGTTACTGCACAATTACAGTAGCTGCTCTGAGTTTACTAGTAGGGTGAGTTAATGGAAAAATGTTCATTCTACAAAAGCAAAATGTTTTGTAGGACGGTAATGTTTTCTTTCAAAATTTAGGACAGGATTTAAAAAGAAAAGTTGGCCTAGGGAATCTAATTTAGGTAGCTATGATCAATAGATAATAGAACCTCCAATTCAAAGAACTCCATCACTTATACGGACTCATGTTAGGTTTCTAAGCCAGAGGAGGACAGTGAGGAGTTACCCTTCCTCCCCCATTACAACTCCCTCCATTTTAGTTTTGCTGTAGTGTAATCCTTTTTAAAGTCTTGGCATTTCCTAGATGACAGTGTTACCTTTTCAGTTATCTCTGGATGTTGGTTAGCTTCACTAGTTTATGTTCCTCATTTACCTAGGGACTTCGGTTCTTGATAATAAAATCTCCCTTCAGAGAGTTGCAATTCCTTCCTTAAGGACCAGCAGTTGTCTTCTACCATATTAGCGAGTGGTGATTGCTCTGAAGGTCAGCATGCTCAGGATGCTTAGAAGCTATTCATAAACTCTTCCCGGAGTTGTCTCTGCTGTTTCAGTAAGCCTGTGATTGTAATTTAAAGTTGCAGAGGTTGGGACATTAACATTTTCTGTATCCTACGATACATTAAAATGCCTTAGGAATCTTAAAAAAATAGGATTGCATGATTAGTGTCCCTCTATAGTACTCAATATTGCATAAGTAAATACTCTTCTGTATATTTGACCTTGAAAACCATTATTTCAGGTGTTCCACCTGGGTACTGTTCCACATATGTCTGCATAATACTGATCTCTGTTTTATTTTGCTTAAGTAAAGTTGTTCGTGTTTTCTCCCAAAAAGCTGTGTTGCATCTGGAGTCTCTTAACAACATATTCGTACTGAAATGATCCCTTTTTGTTGCATTCACACAGATAAAGTTCTAGGATCTCAAATCCCGTCTTAAAGCATCACCCACCATTCTGTGATATTAGTAGGCCTATTAATATTTATTTCTGCCTAGTCCTTCCTTTTCAGATGAATGCTTAAGCCCTGTGCGTCTTTGAGATATGTTTGCAATTTCTCATGCAGCAGTATCTCATGATGGAAACTTTAAGTCAAGTTTCAGTATCTGGCAAAGGGAACAGATTGCTCGGAACAGGGAAACAATTTTGACCCTGAATACTAAAGATGTCCAGAGAGCAGGATGTTTATGATGTATAGAAAATACAGCGTATGTTGGCATTATTGTTAGTTCAAAATCTCTAGCCCGGTGTATATGATAATCAGGCTGTTTCCTTCAGGTTGATAAATCATTCTGATGAATAAGCATGCGGGGGGGGTGAGGGGAAGGAGCTAAAATACTATAGTTAGTTCAAAATCTCTAGCCCGGTGTATATGATAATCAGGCTGTTTCCTTCAGGTTGATAAATCATTCTGATGAATAAGCATGCGGGGGGGGTGAGGGGAAGGAGACCTAAAATACTGCTATTAAAAAAAAAAAACAACAATGGCTATACTGAGTCAAACCAATCAATGTTTCTGATTGTGATAGGATTTCAACCAGCTGTGTGAGAACCTTCCTTCTCATCCCAGAGCAGCTTAATTTCTTGAAGAACCACTGCTGATGAGGCTTTTTGAATACCTTGTAAATATCCACATGGGTTCACTTTCCCCTATATATGATATTCTCCATGTGGCCACTAGTTATCTTGTCTAATCTACTTTGTAGGACCATGAACTTGTTGATCGGTGATTTCCTGGACCCCACTAAGACAGACAAATTTCTGCCTCAGGTGACAATCCTCTGTGATTAGATCTAGTTTTAAGCACAAGGCTAAAAAGGTTGAGCACAGGGTTACACAGCACAATTCATATTAAAAGAGTACTACAAACTAGACAGTGAACAAAATACTACATCTGAAAATATCTCCTTAATGTTGAGGTGAAAGAGAGGTGTCCCTTCTCTGGAACTAGCTGTCCCAACTAAAGATTTTACTGTCTACTGAGTGGAGGCTTAGCTGGTGAAAAGGCTTTTCTTAGAGCTCGCAAATGTACTACCAGCAAACTCATTTTGTGAGCTGAGTTGGTGATCGAAGTGAACAAGGCTACAATTTTTGCCTACAGTTGATTGGGGAACACTTGCACAGAAGGATCAGCTGATTGACCCCAAAGGGCAATAACTGAATTGGTGGTAGCATGGAACAGCCGGAACTGATAAGGTTTGAAGGCAGCATAGCTGGATGCAGAAAATGACATCTTGTGGTTTGAATGTTCTAGTTCTAATATGTAATGCCTATTTTTGACTGTACTGTAACTTTCCTTTATTTCAGATGCCTTCAGTGTTTGACAAAGCACCTTTCCAGATATGCTGCAGATATTAAGTCATTGCCACCCAACATAAAGGATAAACTGATTAAATTAATGAGTAGGCAAGGGCAAATAACTGATTCAAATATCAGTGAGGTAAGAACCCATTCAAAACTATTCTGTCTGTGGTAGTTAATACACAAGGATGAACTAAATTAAAACTGTTTACATGAGACAGCAGATAAATTCAGGCCTCCTTACTCTGTCCATGTCTTTACAGGTTTTTTTCTTAAACTTCATAATGTTAATAGTCCTGTATTAGTAGTAATAAGATTATGTTTGTAGTGACAAGAAATTAAAAATGTTCTGCCTTCAGTGATAATTGACTTCTGTGTAATCAGCTGACTTATATTATGCCTTTTCAGAATGGGAAACTGGACTTTATTGCAAACCAGTGTCTGTTCCTGAATGTAGTATGTTTCAAGAAGATAGTGCATAATTTAGTAATGAAAAGATTTCAGGAACTTGTTAGTTTTCTGTTA
This sequence comes from Aptenodytes forsteri, assembly GCF_000699145.1. Taxonomy (NCBI): domain Eukaryota; kingdom Metazoa; phylum Chordata; class Aves; order Sphenisciformes; family Spheniscidae; genus Aptenodytes; species Aptenodytes forsteri. Next base: position 1,202,250 of record NW_008796213.1, on the reverse strand, counting down.
TGTTCTATTGACATTATGCACATGATCTCCATATAATTTATTTAAATCTTGATTCTTTGAAATATGATGATGCTAGGGCTAGAAATTGATAGTTCAAATTCCCTCATCTGTTTTGCTCACTGATGTGTGTCAGTGTTTCAAAATGAAACCAGTTAATGACTTTTCTTTAGCTGTAAAGTCAGGGGCACTTCTATCTATCTGCTGTTATCTTGTTTAGCGTCAAAGGGAGGCGTGAGAATTGAGGAAAGCTAAAGGTTGGCCTTGGTGAAACAGAAGATGAATGACTCCCTGTTCATTCCTGCTTTGTCCTGTAGCTCGGAAGAGGCAAATAGTATCAGTTTCTCAGAGTCAGAATAGCAAAGCCAAGACTAGAGGCAGAATCAGAAATACTGTGGAAAACTTATGAACAAAAAGTTTTATCTTTAGTATGCACCATTTTTTTATTGTACAAAATAAGTCTCTGAGTAAAAATCAGTGTCTTATTCATTTACCTTATTTTGAAAAATTTGAGTTGACAAAATTTGGTTTAGGCTATCTTTTCAGTAAGTAATCCTTTCTAAGCATCCTAAGAGATGTATATAATTAAAACCATAGGATTCTGTGTGTATAAATGCACAAAACCTATTAGGATATCTTTAGTCTGGAAGTAAACTAGAGAGTTTAAGTTACAATCTTTGCCTCTGTCTCTTTGTAAAATTTCATCTGTCTTTGCCTTCATTCAGCAGTTGATCAGTGCCTTCTCTTGGAACCTGTTTTCCATCTGATACTGGGATATTCTGTTCTGGTTCTTTTTCTCATGTGTTTTTCCTTTCTCTGTTCCTGCAATTTCCTGCAATTCTGTCCTTAGCTGTCAGCACTTTTCTTGGCCATGTTGTACCTTAGCTTTCTTTGCTAACAGTTTCCAGGTTTATCTCACTTGCATTTTAAAAAAAATGCTAGCCACCTCTTGGATTCTGAATTCATACTGTTTCTCCATACCATTTTGCTCTTCAGTTTTCCTGTTCTTTCATCTTGCAGATATTCTTGTTGCTCGGCATAGCAAAAATGGCTTCATTGTTTAGCTCTTCTCATTATTTCTTGCTCACATCATATATAACCAAAGTATTCTACGTGTGACACATTTGCAACGTCTCAATTAGTCTTCCATATGGATAAGGAATTTTTTTCTTTGCTATTGCTTCTGTCCTGCCCTTTTATTTCATAGTCTCCACAGTATCGCGGCTAGATCTGTTCTCTTGGAATTTTCCAGGCTATGCTATCTCATTTGCTTTTATGCGTGTCCTTCCTTTGGTGTTGTTTAAGCATTTTGCTTAAAGTTAAATTTCTTCCAGTTGAAATTCTGTTAACCTGCACTTATGTATAAACTTCTATTTCATCTCTTACCTCCCTGTTCTTGCCCAGATTTGTGTTATCATGCATTTTTTTTTCCTTACTCTGCTTTTTGCTTGAAGCAGCCTTCCATGACATGCATGCTAAACTCCTTATTCCAACCCACTTTTACCATAAAGATCTGTAAAGCCATTCAGCATGTGTACACAGGATACAAGTCTATACTTTAATCTCCTGTACTCTGCACCCAAACAATCCTTACTCTATCTAAAATTCCATCTTCTTTGAGATAGATTAGATTTTAGTATATGCATACAGTGAATATGAATCTGTGAATAACAATAGAAAGCAAACCTCTAAGTAATATCTGAGCGTGTGAAGAATCATGAGCTAGGGAAGCTTAATCCTCTAGCTACTTTAAATAGGCAGTATTCTGATAGTATTGTTGCTTCTCATTTAGACTTCCTTGCATCTAATCGTTCTTTTTCTCACAAGATTTCTCGTGTGTCTTCAAAACTAGCAGTTTGCTCACTTCTGTTGTGTCCTAGGCAGTTTGAAATTGTGAAAGAAAGCCGCCAGTCAGGGAAAGCATCTTCCGTAAATGTTGATGATCACTTTGGCTTTAAGCACGTCATCTCTGGGTTTGGCTGTTTTAGTTCCATAGATATGAATTCAGAAACATGAGTGAAATAAGAGCTGAATGTTATCTTGTGAAAAATACTCACAAGTGTATTGTTGGATATGTTGGTGGTTTTGTGGCATGAAGAGACATATTTGAGGCTTTTAGCATTTGGGGAGAAAAAGCTGTCAAAGCTGTCTAAGGTCTGCCACTCATTTTGCAGAAAGGTTGCAATTATAATCTACTAGAAGTTTTTGCTTTTTTTCAAAAAGCTTATTGGACTTTGTCAGTAAAGATTTTAGCATCTTCCATATTTGCAAAACAGAAAAACAGTATTCCTTGCAATATCTTTATTGTACCTGTTAGAATAGTGAACCTGAGAAAGGAATAGGCCTTTAACAAGCCTGTCAGCTATGCTGTAATCTTTGCTCGTGTATGGAAATTTACCATATGCTTTTATCCTTGTGAGTTAAGGAAGGGAATGACAAGCTGAAGGGAGTAATATAAGGTAATGTGAAAACCTGATCTAACGCTTGCCTATTGGTCTGAAGGACTGCTCAGCAAAGGTATAGCTTTTTTGCACAAGCGGGGGCTGTAAACAGTATTTATTAAAAAGTAGTGAGAATCCTTGAAAATTAAATTAGAGGTAAGATATATGGCTATTGTTACTAAAATGTGAGGCCTTCCATTGCTTTGGGTCTAAATTTCATAAATGTCTTCTTGGGGAAGATTTCACAAAAACTCCAACCTGTGGTCTTGTGGGAGTGAAAGATCCTATTTAATGAGGATTTGGTACCTCCTCATGGTATGATAATGAGATTGCTTGTTTATGAGAAAAAGAGTGTGTGTGTAGGTGAGAACAATACTCTGGGGCGAAATATCTTTCAAATATTACCCTTATCTGTTCAGTGGATTTAAGTTTTGATCACAGTCAGTATTTTTTTACACTTCAGATTTCTGCCATCAAAGTTGTGCTAGTAAGTTTGACGGTATTTTCCTTGGTAAACATATCTGTGGTGGCAGAAGCACTGGTGTTAACAACTGTACCAGCAAAACAGTAATTCCACTGTTTAAATGGTAGTGTTAATGTGCTCCTACTGTAGATGTGATCACAGAAACTGAACGTTCATGCTGTAGGAGATGTACTGCTGCGGCAAATATACCATATTTTCTTTAGAGTTTTTAGTTCCTAGGACTGGTAACCCCATCCTCTAGTGAATATTTTTTTAGAAGTTCTATGTGATGTCTAACACTACAAGTATTTTAGAAAAAAATATGCATGTTCTATGACATAGCAGAGTTTGACTGAAATGGTAGGTTTTCATTACAGGTATTGCACCCTGCTGTGGAGTCTCTAGACCTCCGAGACTGTGATATTTCAGATAATGCATTATTGCAGCTTTATAACTGCAAGCAACTGAAAAAAATCAACTTAAATTCCTGCAAAGAAAACAGACTGGGAATCACTTCAGAAGGTATGTTATCTGTGCACAGATAACTGGGATCTTATTTCTGTTTTATTTTTCTTGTTAGATTGGAGTAAATTGCAAAAAATATCTAGGGTAAATAAGAATCCCCAATGCCACACCAATACTAATTAAAAGTTACTTCAGTGGTGTAAATTATAGCCTAGAGCACTGATTATCTTATGAAAGAGAGCTATCAGGTTACTCTCATGCTAGGTTTCTGGTAAAACTTTGCTAAACATTTGATCATATTTTTCACTTCATCTTAATTATTCCTTCCTCAAAACTTTTTCCAGAGCCTTACCAGTACCACTGGGGTTGAAGTTTCAGGCTTGTGATTTCCTAAATGACTTTTTTCCCCTTTTTCAATTAAATGTATTTGTTATTAAATAAGCTTAGAGCATCTTCTCTGACTTAAGTCTTGACTTGCTTTAGGACTTCAGGATTTCAGGTGTTACTTTTAACCTCCAGTTTCAAGTTGTATCAGGAGCTATTACCTTAAAACTCAGTAAGCTTAATTCTTTTATTTCCCACAAGTTTTGTTTTGTCTTTTGATTACACTTACTCCTTTGCTCCATCATTAACTCATACTTATTGAAAATTGAGGCAAAATATTAATTTAGTATTGAGCTAATGTATACTGTACTTTAGATCAGTCTTGGTTTGTATTTTCTTACCACTGCATAGTGATACACTTATCTTTTTACTTAAGTAATTGGTTAAACTTTTAAAATTTGATTTTATTTATTTTCAATGTCACCTCATTGTTATACTTTTTGACCCTAAGATACAGTTTGCGATGGTCTTCCTCCATGCCTTCATCTGTCCACTGATTTCTAGTACAGTTCTTAAGGTACCAGCTAAGCCTAGAGCTCTTTACTTTTCATCTATTTGGATAGAGATTCCTGATTACTTTGCAATTAAAACTGGGAAATCTAGTTCTTTATTGGCAAGTTCTTAATCCATCCAGCTTTACTAACTTTCCTACTTATAAACTGAGCCCTTTTTAAACTGAGAATCGATTATGAAGCCTTTAATGTAAGCTGGAACAGTTCTTTATCACTCATCTCAATTACATACAGAAAAAAAAGACCCAGAACCACCCCATTTTAAAGCAGTGTTACCTTTTATTAATTCAGTAACAGGTGGGGGTTTGTTTGGTTTGTTTGTTTGGGTGGGGGGGTTGGTTTCTTTTTGGTTTTGGTGTTTTGTTTGGGTTTGTTTGTTTGTTTGTTTTTTAAGAAACCTGCTGGCTACCACATCCAGAAATATCTGAGCCCTGTCATTACCAGGAAACATTTTTCTCTGTAGGTTGCATGTGGAACGTTTCGTGTCCTTTAATACAATATCCAGTAGTACTTACTTCTCTGTCAAGTTCAACTACCACTACTGTCTCTTCTATCATTCTTTGCAAAGTGGTTCCGACCCAAGCAAGTACTATTTTATCCATGTTTCTTTGAAGTTCTTACATAGTAACATATCTTAATGACATTCAACTTTTTATTTCTATCTATCCAGAAGTGATGTAATTTTCTGTACCGCTGTAATCATCATGTCTCCATCATCCTCCAAATAAATTCCTTTCGCGAATTGCATCTGTAGTTCACGTACTTTTATTTTGACTACCTTCAGACACTTCTGTGCAAATATTTTGGTTACTACTAACTGTCAGGGCTCTGAGGGCACCAACAGACCCTAATGGCCATGGCGGGTCTTACCTGCCATTCCCACCTACACCAGCTGCCCATGGACCTTCAGTCCTGGGCTGAGCTGTGTCGTAGGTGTACCTGGTTCCTGTCCTGCCTCTGAACTATTGTTTTGATTTCTTGAATTGACCTCGGACATGACCTCTTACCTTGCTTTTTGCCTGATATTCACTGCACCGTCAGTGGGACCTAGCACTATCATCAGTCTGCTTTCAAGCTGTTGGCTTTTTTTCATGCACTCACTGAGGTGGTACCTCATGTATATACTATCCCTCAGGTACCCCTCTGCAGTACGGAAGGGAATTCAGCATTTAGAAATTTTTATCAACTCTAGCATTGTTCATTGTCATTTTCCTTTTTCTCATCCTTGAATTAAAAGAAACCAACCACAAAATTATTTCCTTGTACAGAGTCTTGCTGGCATGGCATGAGATGAAAGTTGAACAGCCAATGATCAGGGGACAGCATATTGGATTCAGCATGGTGGTTATGTTAAAAAATCAATAATTCTTTAAATTGCTCTGGTTTTTGACAGGTGTCATAGCGCTGGCCTTATCCTGTCCTTACTTGCGTGAAGCGTCTTTTAAAAGGTGCTGTGATATAACTGACAGTGGAGTTCTTGCTCTTGCGCTCAACTGCCAGTTCCTACAAATAGTGAACTTGGGCAGCTGTTCAGGCATCATGGATGCATCTCTGCAGGCACTAGGAGAAAATTGCAAATTTCTTCACAGCGTGGACTTTTCATCTACTCAGGTAACTATGGTGGCAATTGCCTAATTTACTTCTGTTTGTTTATTTTTTAAGATTGTCATGATAAAATTGAAAGGGGATCTTTTTAACTCTACTCTTGAGAACATTTAGGACCACAGTTCACTTCCAATTTCTTCCTCTCAAGGAAAAGGAAAGATATATTTTTGCATCTTGGTAACCAGATAAATACATATTTTGGTATTACAGCATGTATTGTGGACCAAAGATAAACTTTTATTGGAATCTACCTAGTATTGGAGATTTTTTTTTCAGTATCTTTATTTAGTGCAATCATTTTTTTCAAGTTGTAAAGTAATACAAAATACTTCATTTAAAGAAAGTAGAATCTTGGACAGATTATTGTCTGCTTTCAGTTAGGACAAACTGACCTGAATAATAATAATATAGGATGTCAAACAATATAAGCCCCTAGTAGAAGTAAACACTCCATAACTAGTTCTAGTTCAAGAGTGACTGCTTTCTGAATGGCTTGTCAGAGTTATGTTATGGAGTCAACATGGAAAGAACGACATTTAAAATGTCAGAAAGGGCAGGTAAGAGGATTTAACAGCAGTTAGTATTTAGCATGAGAAGGGGGAAATCAGCTGCAACAGCAATACTGTAACATACTTCGTAATTACAGTAAGATAATGAAGTGGGGGAAAGGATTTTTTGCGGTAAGTGTAGCGTTCAGTTGACTGGGATGGTGAGTATTTCATGTTGAATGTGAGTCAAGCACAGAGCATTCGTAATGAAGTGTCAGATCTGGAAAACACGTAGCAGGCTCTTATTTTAGATGCTATTCTTCTCCTTTCAGTTTTTCCAGAAGTAGGGCATAAAAAGTAATTTAATATTTTCTTTGGTGATTTTTATTATTATCATTTAACTCTGTTTCTTCCAACTTATTTCATTACTTTTTTGTTCCCTTGCCCCTCTCTTCCTTCATGTGAAATAGCTAAGTTTCCCTGTATGTTTTAAATGAGATGGAAGCTTCTTGAGTAACTAAACGTTTCCACATTTTTTTTCCTTTCTGATAATCGTATCATGATAATGCACTAGAATTCTGAATTTCATCTGACTAAAAATAAATGGAAACATATACCAGATATAAATGAAATAAGTTTAAGATGAAGCAGAGAAACTATGGATGGCACATGCCTGTAGAGATTGCAAGGCCTAACCATATTCTTGTGTTTGATTGCCAGAATGCATAGTAAAAATATCAAGTTGGAACTGGCAAAGCTGTGTGTAAAACAGTGAGAACATTGGAAATAAATGAACAGGCAAAGAAGGGCACGGCTCACTTGCAGGAACAAGGAAGTAGATGTGAGCTAGACTACCAAGGGGCCAAATGCCTCAAGGTGATGTAGCCATTTTAAAAATAGGCTTATCTGGTGACTGCAATGATGAAGTACAGTAAGTGGAAGGTATAGAAGTGGTGAAAAATAAAAAGAAATGGGGCAGGTGAGGCAAGGGAAGGATTGGACTATGAAGGAGATGTAGCTCTGTGTCCCCTGTATACACACAGAGTGTGAGTGGAAGCTTGGCCTGAAGAACTCTGCTACACCGGCCCAGGACTGCGTAAGAAATCTATTTATGTTTACTTACCAGTATGCTTATGTTACCATTCTGAGGAGGTAGGTTCTATATATAAACCATGTACTTACTGCTCTACTTCTAGTGTGCCCTAAATCCCAGCAGCGTTAACAGGTAGAAACACAGGCTCAAGAGTCCAAATCCCCGCACTAATTAAACAGTACATTTCCTCTTAAATGTTCATTGACTCGGTGTATGGCAAATAATTGTGGGAAGAATCTTGCCTGACAGGGCTGTGCAAACTGCAGCAGTTTTCTGTGTAGGGTGTGGGACAGTTTAGTTCTCCGCAAAATGTGTTGGCAAAAGCAGGAGTGCTGCGGGTTAGCCATTTTATCTGTCCAGACACTTCTCGTGTAGAACAGAGCTGGGTTGCTAATGTACTTAACTGCTGGTACTGGGCTATGTAAGCCTTTGCTAGAGATGCATACAGAGATCGGTGACAACTGATCTGTACCAAGAAGCTGATGTATTTGTGGCTTGGTACTAACTGCAGGTGGTTTATCCCCAATGTAAGAGTGCATCCCTTGAAGAGGATGGGCAGATGTGGCATTACAGGCAATGCTCATAGGTATTGAATAGAGTAGGAGACAATACTGCAACACTGTAGTAATAGTATAGCAGTGGTTACTGTGAGCTCGTACAGGGAAGTGAGGGGACTTTGTTTTAATACAAAAACTGGACAACTCTCACGCTGTCATAACCTTATACTCACAAGCATCAAGACAATAGCATTCAGATGGTCTCTCCAGTGTTCAGACACCAGCCAGGCAGTCTGGTCCAGGTTTGTTTTGATGACATGGAGGATAAGGGACACAGGCTATCAAATCTTCATCACTTTACTTGGTTGGTCTTAGGTTGGTGACCACGCACTGGTTTTGGATTCCTTTAGGAACTGACAGTGATTACTCTCTCCATTCTGTCCAACTTATTGGAGTTATTGGAATTTTTCATTTACTGCCCTTTGTCTCCTGGTCTGGATGTCTTCAGGAGCTAAACATGCTGTCACCTTGATGACCTGCTAAGCTAGGTATAGCTTACCTGCCATTCTTATAGGCTTTTATGTGCCTCCATGCTGGGACGTTCCTGTCCATTCTCCATTCGCACTGATCTGACCCTTTCTATTACAGTTCTGTACAGTAGACTTGCAATAGAGGGCCAGAAGGCAGTAAGACAATTTATGCAACAGGAATAATCAAATCTTTAAACAGAAATGGGGCTTGTGGTCTCTGGATTCTACCTGTCAAATTTGGCTGAGCCTTACTGTGTATATTTGATGACTACTGTTCCTGCCATCTAATATAAGGTCTATGAAAAAACCTGTGTGACAGATATGATACCCAATCCAGCTTTTGAAGTGGGGAGGATGTTTAATGAATTTGGTTCTCAGAAGCCAACGAATAAATTGGCCTTTCTTGCCTTCTAAGGAAAGGAATGTCTTCTGTCTCTCTCCTCTCTCTTGCAGGTGATCATTGCTTCGTGGCTGTCTGTAGCCAATCACTTTGATAAATCTTTTAGTGCGAGTGTGTGACAGCTGCTGTAAGACTGCTTGTTTGAGGGATTTTTGTCTTATGTAACTGGTTTGCTTCAAGATAAGTAAGACAGCAGATAAGACTGCTATGATTACCTTTTTTTTTTCCCCCCAACCCAAGAAACCTCCTTCAGGAACATCTTCAGCAGTCCTGAAAACAGGAAAAAAATTGGTCTAGGTAGAGCAGAAGTGCTTTAAACCTTATAAATTAAAAGTGCCATGCTCTGACCATAATAGTGTACCCACTGTTAAACGAGACAAGGAAGCTGCAGAAGTAGCAGTTACACAGTTGGAAACACCCCAATAGAAAGCCAGGCTGGATCACATGGCAGTAAAATGCAACAGTGTTTAATAGACTGAAAAAAACATACTTGGATAATTTTCTCTACAAGCTTAATTGGGAAGAAAATACTGTAATGTCAAGTGTATTCAATGACTGACTGCAGGGAGTAAATAAAATAATTCTCTCTCCCCCCCCCAAATAGCTGTGTTTGGAAAAAATTGAGCTTTAATTCATTGTGTTAATAACAATGTGGGGTTTTTTTCTCTAGGTAACAGATGATGGTGTCACAGCACTAGTGAGTGGAACATGTTCAAAGAATTTAAAGGTAACTTACTTAACCTAATAACAAAGAAATGAACAAAAGCAAATACCTGCATTTTTTAATTATTATTATCAGTATTAATTCCGAGTGATGGTTTTTATTGACTGACTTTTGCCTTTGTTTGTGTACACACTTGCCCTGATTTTGGTTATGAATTGAATATTTTCTGTCTCTCTGTACCAGTGCCCCAGACCGGCTTTTTGAGAACCTCAGTCTCTTCAAAATTAGTTTCCTTCTGTTGAATGTAGTATGCTTATTTTAACTCATGTTGTTTTAGAGAGCTGTATAATAAATGCAAATGAATGCTTAACTTTTTCCCTTGATGTCTTTGGAGTTATTTCTTGATTCTGTTGAACGCTGAGGCAGAGTTTGTAATGTGGATAATTTCATGGATTTAAGAAATCAGTTAGCACCTGTGCATAGGTAAATCTCTAACTCACGAAAGCAACTGTGAAAATGAAGTTGTCTTTGCATAAAGATTCTCTAGGCACTGAGACAGTGATAAAATGATGGAGAAGAGGCATCCTATACCTCTGACCATAAATGATCTTCTACTTTTCTCTATAGTACCTTTCTTATCTGTGTGCATGGTTTTGCTTTCGTAAAGGCTGGTTCTGAATACAAGCTATTCATCTAGAAACTAAGATGGGAAATAAGTTATACTTTTGCTAGTTTATAGTGTTTAATAAAAAAACCAACCCTAAACAACATACCAAATCTGGGTCAACTGACAGTATTAATAAGATGGAAAAAATAGAACTGTTATTGTTTTATTTGGAGGACGAACAGTTAGATTTGGTTTTGGTTTTTTCCAGATGATTTTGTCTGTTTTGGACAATCTTTTTAGTCTTGATAGGTCTTGTGGTACAAGATGAAATTATGATTTTTCAGACCATAGCAATGAGACTTTTTTTTTTTATATATATATACTAGAAGTGACTTGAAAATATCTTTGTCTTTTAGCTGGTTACACCTTTAGCTGTAGCAAAACATTGATTCCAGATTTTCTAAACAACCCTGAGACTATGCAGATAGTCTTCAAAAGACACCTCTCATATCCAGTGTACAAATGTAAAGCAATGTTTATCACTGTGGTTTGGATTAGGTCATTTGGACTAGGTCACTCTCAAAAGTCTTCAGTACATATGTCTTAAAACACAAATACTGTAATAAGTTTTCCTAAGTTTATTGTAATAAGCTTTGGGTTTGCTGTTGAGTAGAGTGGGGTTCTGTGAAGTTCCTAGAGAGTTTTGAACTATTTTCCAGCAATGTTGGTATAATTACTCTGTCAGTATTATCTTCCCTCTTCTGTATCATTGTCCACAGTTTGCAGAGAACTATATTCTTGTGTGTAAGCCCTTTTTCTTCGAACCATAGAAACACAGTTCCATTTATTCTTAATAAAAATTTCCAGCTTACAAAATGTGGCCTTTGGTGTCTCCTGGTCACATTGCTGTAGTTACTATTTCTTTGAAAGTGCACAGGCTTTTTTTTGTGTGTGCTGCACATGGATGCCTGTGGAAGCTGTACTAGATCAGGAAGAACAAGTTAGGTAGCTTATGTAAGACCTGCTTCATCTGTAAGTGTTCAAGAAAGTAATGTTGAGGTGGTGAGCTTTGATTTCAGAAGAGCTAATTGGAAATTTCAGTCGTGCCAAACTGAATAGTAGTATGGATTTTGCTTGTTCGTTTTCCTGTGCTCAATACTTGTTTCCACTTTCTTAAAAGCCATGTATTTAAGTGCTTTTGCATTTGATTTTTTGGGTGGTTTCTGTGCAGTTTTAATAAGGCTAAATTTAAGGTTTTTCTGTGGAATGACAATTTTAAAAACAAAAGTTGTGTTCTATCAGTATAAAAAGCTAAAACGGTTTAGGTCTCTTGGTTTACAAGCAGTAAGAAAAAGAAATGTAGAGAATATGGAGTTATTTGCTACAATCTCTTCTTCAGTGTAACTCTCTTCCTTGTCTGTGTCACAATCCTCATACCTCTGTTTCATGTCATCAAAGTGCAAATTTATAGACAGTGATCTAATGTCAGGTACACAGTGAAAAAAGTAGGGTCTTCAAATTCTCAAACTGTAACTAGCAGACAAATTTATAAATCTTTTTACTTCATTCAGAGGCATTCAGATTCCACATTTCGTTTACTTATTAAAATGAACTAAAAACTATACATATATCAGCTTTTGTATATCTTGCTTCTGTGAATACAGTTCTTGTTTTCTGTGTCATCATTCTGTACAAAGTTGCATTTATTACAAAAGGTCCCTTTCATTTCTGTGCTCTTTCAAGATCCTTGGAGTTTATCATTTGGAAAGATGCTCTTTCACAATAAAACTGAGGGGTTTTTTATTTTTACCCTAGGATCTCCAAAGCATATTTTCCCAAATCCTATTTTCATTACATTTGATAGTCTCTCTTCTGCATTTCTTCTTATATGTTCTATTTATTGATATGTAAGGCGTTTTAGAGGAAAAAAAAAGTTGGTGGTAATCTGTTAATGTATTCTGAATTTATTCTTTCTCTAGCACATACAACAGGTACTAGTTATACAACTGCACAGAAATGAAGAAGAGAGCAGGTTGTAGTCTAGGCTTGGAAGAAGTTCTTAGACTTCTTTTAGAAACTATGTAGATAGATAGATATTAGGAACTTCAGCAGAGACTCATGAATCCTGCCTGTTTTGGGAAACCCCAGAATTCAGTTTGGGTTCTGTTCTCCTGGACAACAAATTGCTAGGAGAATGTGTGTCATAGGAAAACGGATGGGACTCAAACACCATAGAATCTCATTGAAGAGTTTTCTCAGTTGTCTTGAATGATATATGTGTTTTGGGAAAACCCAGGTTTATGTTTGTAGTTTTGACTCCTCATAGAAAAGCTGTCTTATTTTTCCTGAGGATATTTTCCCAGTCTGTGCAGGACCGCATACGGGGTCAATGTACAGAGGAGTGTAGGTCATTATTTCTTCTGGGTGGGGATCTCTGAAAATGGTTGGGCAAAGGAAAGCTCTGCCTCCAAAATGATGGGTGCTCTGACAGGCTTTTGTTACTACTGTTTTCATAACAGGAGATCCACATGGAACGCTGTGTGAATCTGACCGATGTCGCTGTGGAAGCGGTCCTTACTTGTTGTCCGAAGATACACATTTTTCTGTTCCATGGATGCCCATTGGTGACAGGTACATCAAATCGTGCAGGGAGTAAGAAGAGTAGTTACTTCCTGATAGTATCTTCTTGCTCTCTGGAAAAGCACACTATACATTGTAAATAATCCCAAACAAATAATAACTTAATAGATAAAATAATAATCATACATTGAGATTTTCAAAGCAAGGAGACAGTTTTGCTTTGAAACATGGCAACCTTCAGAGAGGGATTTTTTTTTCCTTTTTTTCCCCCCCTCAACATGCTGACAAAGTCCCAAAGTTGACGGTAAGACTTCAGAAAAATACATTAGCATGTTAAAACCCTACTCTATTCCAAAAGTATGGAACAGCATCCATTCAAGAAACAGTGGAATGGAGTAGGACTGGTCAGCCTGAAAAAAACCCCAAACTTAAGAGGGGTTATGATCTATCTTGCGTCTTTTAAGTTCGGTTGGTTGGTGATGCTTTACAGTTATGTGATTGGAGAAAGAACCGAGTGGTTTCAAATTACTACAGGTATATCTGAAGTGTGATATTGTAAAAGCAAGATAAGCATAAATGCAGATACATAATTTAATTATTTTGCTGTTTACCTAATTTCTAAACACCACCTATATATATTCTGAATGAATAACAAGAAATTCCTTGGTTCTTTTGCAGATCGTTCCCGAGATGTTTTAGAGCAGCTAGTCATATCAAACAAAATCAAGCAAGTAACATGGACTGTTTACTGATTATTTATTGTGTACGTATGAGTGTAAAGTTTACAGATGGGAGAGCTCTTTCAGAAAACAAGCACCTTGGAAAAATAGCTGGTGACTTTTGTACCACCACATTGCTTCCCTCCTTGTGCCCACCAGAGGTCTCCATCGCCATTCCAGTCCTTGTCTGTGAGTCTGGGCTTCCCCATTGTCTCTACTTAGAGCCCTGTCTCTCTTTGCATCGCTGATCATACTTCGTTAAGAGGAAAGTTAAACTATAATTAATATTACACTGTCATCGCTCAGCCTCCTTGAAGTATCAGATTTGGCTACTACTTACCATCTTATAGCATTTTAGCTACACATACAAACCCAATTTAAGTAAGTCTCTGTTCTGAGGTTGTAGTCTGAGAGTGTAGTTGCAACTAGAAGTACCAACCCCAAACATAGTATTAACACTTGTGCAGAGTGTCTGTGAAGTTGGGACTTTAACCTGACAAAAGTCAACAGACAGAACTGGTGAATGGAGGTGGCATTAGCAGCAATGCAAGTGTATTTTAAGTAGGAACAAACAGTCTCCTTTCACCATGTACTTTTGCTAGGTCTGGAAGAAAAACTGTAGGTAGCTTTTCTTTTGATGTTACCGATACTGCAGGTTTTGTTTTTATTTACCATCAAATACTTGCTGGATTTTTACACATCCAAAAGTACAGTCTGTTAACATGTGAACAAAAACTTGCTTTGAAATTGTTGTGATGATTTAACAAATTTAGAGTAGTACCTATGACCAATAAAAGAATCTTGTATATGGGCAAATACTTATTTGCTCTGGCTTTTACCTATGTTCCTGCATGAAAATTCTTTTAGGGAACAAAATATTGGTCCTCATAAGCGTAGCTGAGTGAAATAGAACCAAATTTAGTGTCTGAGTACATGAATCTCAGGACGGTAGAGTTCAGCAGAGTATGTGTTCCGCTGTATGCGGTTTGTTATATCTCCAGTGGCCTCCAGAAGCTGATAATAACAACCATTTATATATTGTTCAATTGTAGTCATATTAAAGAAAAAAAAAATTAGAAGTATACAACGAGTTTATTACATGATGGAGCAGTGGTCTCATCACAATTATAAGTCATGCTCATTGGCTTTCTTGAAACAGCATAACCTCTAGTGGGACTTCTATGATTTTTGCATTAAACTTTTTTAAGTGCTAGCAATTTTAGCGTTATACAAGGCAGATAGCACACTATGTTGATACTCTGCATCTGGAAGTAGCAGGGTTTAGCTAGGGTGGTCTTACATGGAACTGATGACGCTTAGAAACCCATGAGTTTAGGCAACCATAACGAATATGTTTACTTTATAATTTAACACTTGTCATAGCCACACTCATTTTAAGTGTTGCAGAAATAAACCAGTCTTCTACTAATCTATTTAAAGTTCAGGTCAAATTGCATGGAAGATAATAATTTAAGATACGTTGCATCCAGTAATATTAAAGGATATTACGATGTCTGACAATAATCTTTGTTCTTCTGTTGATTATATGGTTTATGGAAGAGCAAGTCCATTTAGAAAACTTGTTCAAGGGTAACTGAAAGCATAATTTTCAAACTCCAGTGCCTAAGTGATGAATGTGTTCCTATGATACTTACAGGTATAACTGCACTAGTACAAAGCATTCCTGCAAACAGGAGAAGTTGGTTTTGCTACATTAGCAACTAGCGTCTGAACGCTGTAATTGCAGCAAATCCTTGGACCAGATAGAGGCCTAAGAACCTAATCTACCACATTTTATTCCCCTTTTTGGCTAAAGAGTAGTTTATTGTTTTGCCCTGTAGAATCCCTGGTATCGATCAGGGTCCATCATTCCTTTGAACTCTCGGACATGAGTTGGCAATAAATTTGTTTTGCACTATTTTTCATATTGATCCATCTAGCTGATTAGGCAGCAGCAATGAGACGCTCAGTAATCATGTCAAATAAGTAAAGCATAAGGATCAGGCTGCTAGCCGTGGTTTTAGGAAGGGTGCCACAAAAGGAGGAAGTAGAATTGTAAGCTAACTCAAGCGGGAAGGGGCCTCAGGAAGTTTCTAGACTTAACTTCCTGCCCAAAGCAGCTCAGAGCTCACACCAGCTTAGTCAGGGCTTTATCCAGCCAAGTCTTGAAAAGCTGAAGACTGAAGAGCCTTCACAACCTTTTGAGGCAACTCGTTCCACTGCTTGACTGTATTCATGGTGGAAAAAAGTTTTCCTTCTATCCTGTTTGACCCTGTTTTGTTTCAGCTTACACCCTTTCTCACTGGAAGAGCCTGGCTGTCGTCCTGACAACCTCCTCATAGGTATGGGCAGGCTGCTCCTAGGTCCCTTGAAGCCTTCTCTTCTCCAAGCTGAACAAGCCCAGTTCCATCAGTCTGTTACTGTAAGACATGTAACTATAATGTAGTGTGGTGATGGTCTCCAGACTCTCATATCAAGTGCTACATCCAGAAAGGAAATTATAAATGAAGAGAATGTAAAGCAGCTGAAGGTGGAAGACCACCAAAGTCTGTAACAGCAAAGGACACTTAAAAAAAATTCTATCTATGGGACAGTGCTACTGCTAACCTCACTGGCAAAGTTGTCCTTTTTCCCCTTGCTAATGTAACCTTGGATTTGTCATGTTGAAGGCAAATGCAGCTTACACTGTGTCCTTAAACGTGCATGTAGATTTACTGTCTTCTGTAGCCGCTTCTAAATGTGTAACTTGGTGGTATATCCTCACCTTGCGTTTAAGAATCTGTATAACACTGCAATGAATTAACACTGTATTTTTAGGTTTGAAAGTTTAATGTAAGTCATGTTAAATCCTTCATTGTCAGAGCTTGAGTCTGCGCTCTCAAGTGTTTATTACTAGCGTAACTCTACTGGAATGCTTTTCGATTCAGGTTAAATCACAGTCATTTTCAACAAATGTTTACAAGCGCTGGGTGAAGAACATCATGTATGCACTTATCATTTCATATTCTGTATTGTTTGGATATTGTTATTGTTGTAAATTGTTGGGCGAGCACCACAGAATATTCACATATTGTTCTGAAGATTAAAGTTTGTAAGTCTTCTGTTTGGATAGTTCTGTAAACTTGTTAAATTATATTTTATGACCATGTACATCTGAATGTACCTCGTACTTCATGAACACTGTGGTTTTCTGAATGAGTACCACATACTTTTTCGTGTTTATAAGCTTCTACCACATCACCTGGTATTTGGATAGTTGTAGGTGCATTGTGTTCCATTCTGCAGTTTTAGTTCCCCATCACTGCTTGTTCAATAGTTAACTGCTAAAGGTGACAAGTCCTTTGAGACTGCTCTGAAAACATTGGTTTCTTCATCAAATGGCTGTATTTACAGCCTCTGACCTGTGGATCAATTTTTTTTTTTTTTTTTTTTTTTTTTTATTGCTGCAGAGGGTTCTCCCTTGACAGATGTAGCTGAAAATGATTCTGGAGCTTGTTGTCCAGCATCCCCTCAAGCGAAGAGAAAAATATTTATATCTGACTTTTATTCCCAGTTTTTATTTAGTTACCTTCTGTTCAGAAGCATGACAGAAGAAAAGATTTCTTCATCTCTCACCAGCTTCCCATGATGACAGATTGCCTTTTTTACCCCTGCCAAGTTAGGGAACGTAGATCATTTGACCCTACTCTCTAGGGGATAAAGTTACCCTATAGCTATTACTATTTAGTCACTTTCCACTTACTAAAAACTTTTACTTTGGCTAGAGTTCAAGAAGCATAGTTTAGATTTGTGTGTAACTCCTAAATAATCACTCCGGCTGCTTCAAGGAAGAGTAAATTTTTATTATAGAGGGGAAGGGGGAGATTCAAATTAGTTACTTTGACATTCAGAAGAGATAGCCAGAAAAAGAGCAAGGCACTTTAAGTTGAGCATAGTATGAGCTAATAATCTAGCGGAGAGTTTTATGAAGGACAGCAATAATTTTCTCTGTAAATAAGCTGCAGAAGTCTGTGAAAGCAGTGCAGTAATCTTTCAGCCACCGCCTTCTCCCCACAGCAGTATGCTGGACGTCCAAAACATTTCACAATAGTGTCAGGGAGCAAGACATGAATATACATGAAAAACATCAAGCATGCAAACTCTTGCATGTAACTTGTTTTTGGATTTGCACTTCAATGCAGGCCCCTTTGAATACAGTTTGCATGTAGTTTTTACCTCAAATGGAGCGAAAGCCTCAGTGAGCACTACTGAAATCAGTACAGTGAAGGTACAGTAACCTACTTTGCATCAACAGATATGTTCCGTGTTTAATTCCCATTATCATTTTACATACTTCAAAAAAAAGCCAACCAAGTGAGACAAAATTCATTAGAAAGCCAGCTTCAACAGTTTTCTGAGCTATTTGAGGGCTGATAACTCCAGACGATACTCGATGTTAATCCATTGTTTTCTTGTCTAGTATACTCGGGAAGTGAATATTCTATAACTTTGTGCAACTGACTGTGAATGCTGTGGCTTAAAAACTGATGCCTGCCGGGGTCACCAATCAGCACTTCAGTTTGCTGTATCCTGATGCATTTCCTCAGCCAGTGATGCAGACCGTCAGCAAGCTGTTCATCATAAAACATGTCTCCTAGAACAATGAGGTCCCAGTTGCCGGCCTCTGAATTAATGATGTTCTTAATGGTGATGGGGAAGGGATTCAGGTGGTTCAGTTCACAGTTCAAGATCATTGCCATTCCTGCAACTGAAGAAAAGTCAAACTAAAATGAAAGTTACATTTCAGGATTCTACATTCAGCCCCCTTACAAATTTCCTTGACACATCTTTCAATTGCATCTCTTAAATATTTTTGTTTATCCTATCTAGGGACTTCCACCGTTTTCATTATGGGTCAAAATCTGGCAGAAAGTGATGGAATTTTATCCTCGTTGCACCATGACACAGAGAAGAACTATTCCTGGAATGGATACCAAGGGAAACAAATCACGGAATCAAACCAGAATATCTGACTGCCTTAATCTATGGATATACTTCCTCCTTAACCGATCAGTAATTAAATTACGAATAAATTGAATTCGTAAGTCAATTATGGGAAAACAAAGTCTGGAAGAAGAAGGCAAAATCTAGGCCCCAACATATGGAAGTGCAGGAAAATGCTATGGTCCTACAGAGAAGCCAACTCGCCGCCTGCGCTTGGAGTTCTCTTCCAAACCAGCCATGACGGTGTATAGGCAACGCTTGATAGAAACTTTGCTGTTTGTTCATTCTAAGGAGCTATGGAGATATTCTCAGTGGAAGAGAGGCTGGTACAACCCAGCTCCTAATACTGGCAAAATCCATTCATCTTTTTAGCATTCTTAGAACTCTGGAACCTGAATTTCTCCCAAACGGAGCAAAGAAGAGTCTGTGTTAAATGTGCTTTAAAAATTAATAAATATCTTTACAGAGATGAAAAAAAAAAGGCCTTACTAGGGTCGATGTCATTGGCAAGGACTTGCGATGCACCACTCATCACAGCAGCTATTGCTGTTGCTCCACATCCACTTCCAAGATCCAAAACCGATCGTCCTTTAACAACGTGTGGATTATCTAAAATATACCTGAAAAGAAAAACTGTTAAAGTGATGAACAAGATTATGCAAATTTCTCAGTTTTGCATTACACTGCATAAGAGTTCTTGTCATACATGTAATGAAGCGTGGTATCTTAAAAACACTATTCCACATGTGCAGCTGGTAGCTCCCTATTTGTCTCTGCTGATACAAAAATCAAGAACCGTGGTCTTTCTCCCTTACTTCTCCCCCACCTCCCAAACAAAAAGAAATCCAGCCAAGTAGGCAACATTTTATTTCAATCGGCTCCTTCTGACAGGTGAGCTTATCTAATAAATGGACACAAACTACAAGGTGACTAAAATGCTTGTCATCAGAAACTGGAAAGTAAGGATTTGTAGAAATTAAAAGCAATCTGACTGAAGAAACATGAAGATGTATTTGCGGTGAATATTGCGCCTGTCAAAAGACAGACAAGGCATACCCATTTCCCTAAAACACTGCTTATGCAACTGCTTGGAAGAAGAGGAATGTCTCCTCTTTCTGTTCCTGAGCCATGCAGACACAGATGCAAATACTTCTAAGTCTGCTTAATGTTGTTCCTGAGTAGCAACAAGAAAATGAGAATAGAGCAGCAGTGAGCAGAAAGAGTATCTTCATCTAGTTGCTGACACCTGCCAAGAGGAATCGGCAAGCAAAAACCTCTAGACTGGAAATGGAGAAGAACTGACAGAAAGCAAGCAGCAGTTATTGTTGAACACTACGACTCATATAGCCATTACTGACAGTTCAGAACTTTAACAATTGCCTTGAAATTCAATCTTCTGCAAGGGGGAAGGCCCTAAGTGACAGGGGGAAGAGCCCTAGGTGACATAAATTACTGCAAATTGCCATAAATTTACTACGAGTTGCCATAACTTCTGTTCAAGTAGAAACAGGAGAGGATTCTACATTTGTGTTGTCTTCTGGCATGGAGGGTGATGGCTGACTCTTGACGCAGGGCTGCTGGTAAGCACAGCTTCTGCAGGTGAGTTCCAATGCAGAGAACTGTAATGGAAACGTTAAGATTGGTGTAAACGGGGAATGGATGGATGGAAATGCCTGGGCCTAGAAGCACCAGCAGGAATGGCAGAAGGAGGCCTAATAAGAGTGTTAATGGCACCTAGATCCCAGCACATCTGTATAGAGATTCCTAGGAGCCCAGACCAGGAGAGCAAAAGACAACCTACGCTCAAACTGAACAGTTCAAGCCATTAAGAGACCACAGCAGGAAGGTCAAGACCAGGACTGAAGATACAAAATACCCAGATCAGGAACCCAGGAGACATGAGGAGGACCTGACATCCCGTGCCTCTTGTCCTGCATTTCACCACAAGGAATCCTACCAGACAGCTTGGACATGCACAGCTTGGTGCTTGTGAGTATGTGGTTATAAATCCAACGACTGAAACTGGCTCAGTTTTAATGAAAATCACCTTCTCCTGTAAGGTCTGGCACCCAGCTTTGTTACACCATTACCATAATGTTGCAGCATTATTTGCTACTTTGAAGATCGACAGATGCTCGCTTTTCTGAGGGCACCCAGGCCGGACATTTGTGCAGAGGCTCAGCAGCTCAGCGGTCTGGCCACACTCCCCCTGCGGCCTTCACTTCTCTGTGGACAGCCCATAGTTTACCAACAGGGTGGAGGACAGGGATGGGACCTCCACAGAAAGTGCTCTGTTTCCCCTTTCGGGGGGGGGGGGAATTTTGGGGGGGGGGGGGGGGGGGGGGGGAATTTGTGCTTGGATTTGCAGTGACTTTCCAGCAGTAACTTGTGTAGAGCGTGATCTGGCCTAAAGCTGCAAGTGCCTTGTTCCCAGCCGAGTGGTTCTCAAGTTACCACTAATGATTGTGGTGACTTAGGACAGCTGGAACCAACTGCATCCCCTGGCACGCACACAGTGCATTACGCTGCTGTTGGAGACTGCTGTCTGCTATGCTGGGTTAAGGAGCTATCTTAGGTTACACCAAGAGGAATAGCTTGAAATAGGAGACTCCTGATGTTGTGGAAATGCCAACTGTGAAACGAACACAGTTACGGAAGCAGCATGTTTTCGTGCTCCCTTTTTCTTTTTACTTTTCCAGATTATGCAGCTAATTTCTGATATTCCCAATACATCAAAACAAGTGCATAAACAATAAGTCAATAAAGTGGTGAAATGCCAGATAATTATTATTGCTACCCAAACATCTGGGCATATGAATCGTACAGTAACAAAATGTAGAGATTACCTTACCTAATTTAATTACACAATGTTTAGGAGCACTCTAGTTCATCTACACGGCAGGCTAATCAACTCGCAATTTAACTGTAACTCATCTT
Organism: Aptenodytes forsteri; assembly: GCF_000699145.1. NCBI lineage: Eukaryota > Metazoa > Chordata > Aves > Sphenisciformes > Spheniscidae > Aptenodytes > Aptenodytes forsteri. The sequence continues at coordinate 1,180,885 of NW_008796213.1, read as the reverse complement.
TTTCCTAGTCAAAACACCTTCCTATTTATGCTTTCTTGCAGAAAAACAGCAAAGCCCCAATTCAGATCCTTCCCTTTCATCTATGTGGGGAATGTCTGACAGCTTGTTCTTTGCTGTAAAAATTATTAATTTTTTCTGCTGGTCAAGGTGAGAGATTTGCTTTTAGAGAATAAAAGAACTCTAACTAGTTCCTGGGAGTCAGGAACATTAAAGACACTTTGACAGTAAGTGGCCAAAATCAAAATGTGGCTTCTGATGTGACTAAAAGACAGGCACAATAAGGCTTGACAATAAGGCTGCTGAAATCCTAAATGAGGAGAGTGATTCAGGCCAACCAGCACTCCAAGTCCATCAGCATAAACCTATTTTCTCAACAGACCAGACACACATCCACGCTCCTGTCTGTCTCCTACAAAAAAAATCCCCATGTGTTACGACAACATAGCAGTCCTCCTGTTTGGAGCGACAATGAGTAACAGAATTAAACACCTCGCTAAGTTTTGATGGCAACTGCACAGCCCTTCCACAGACCCAAATTCAGCCCCGTCGTCAACACGTGCATCGCCACTGAAGACAACAGATTTCAACTTAAGAGTCGTAAGTTATTCTACGTGCAGCAGGTGCTGAAACTTCACTGCCAACCAGCAGAGATTGTCTCTCTCCTGTGTAAGGAGAGAGGAGTACAGATAATGCGCTCTCATGCAAGGCAAATGCACATCGCTAGGAATCACTACAAGCAGAGCCAGGTCTGACATCCTGGCCCACAGCAGACTGGACTTATCAACTTCGGTGATGCATGCTGTGTACCTGGAGAGGGCTTGGCCTCCTGGCCAGTAAATTGCCCAGAACGGGTCCCCATAAGGCCACAGGTCAGGTTTTTCCCTCCAGAACCTGCAGCGAGGGGTGAGGAGGCGCAGTCGTATCTCTGGCGTGAGGTGCCCGCTGCTGGTGACCTCCGTGTTCTCCTCCAAAAATGCTTTCACCTCGGGGTCCAGAGACTTGCCGGCGCTCCAATGGCAGCAGCGTTTCCAGCGCAGAGAGGGGCCTCCCCTCCTGCTCCTCCAAGCCTTGGCAAAGGTGTTCTGCCTGCCCACAAGGAAGAGCCGCTTCCAGCTGCGGAAGGCCATGTCTCCCCAAGGACAAACCCTCCCCAGGAGAGCTTGGAGCACAGCTTATCTGATGAGCACAGCAGGTGATGAGGCAGAAAGCTTGAAACAAACTCACAGGACGTTGGTTTTCATAGTGATGGATGACAATTCCTGAAAGGAGAACAATGCTATGTAAGTGATGTTTCTTCAGTGGCTTGAAGTCTATGCACCACCAGGGCTTTAGGAAGAGGAGGTCGACGTGCTGTTGTGTGACCATGAATGCGTGCCTTGCACCTGCCCAAAGAGCCTTTGAAGTCTGACAGAAGTAGTATTTAAGGAAGAAGCTATCAAGAGGCCCATTCAGGAGAGTGCTAGAAACATATCCCGTGAGAAACAACCAGTTAGCGGGACAGCTGATAGAGCTAAAAACTAAATGTGCAGCCTTTTAACATCTCCCTCCCTCTGCCTTGAAGATATACACACAGCAAGCTGCTCCCGTTTAAGGTTCTTCCACTGAATCCTAAGAGTTGCAGTAGGGCTCTGGCATTGCAGGTCCTATGGACATAGCAAAGGTTATCAGTAGGTTGCTTGAGAGATGCCATTAATCACAAGTTTTATAATGGTGATGAGTCTTTTATGTGAAAGCATCTTTTTAAAGTCAAGCAATTAAAGGATTTCCTCAAAAGACTTTCCTCTTTCTCCCTCAGATTTGTCAGGCTGCCAGCTCCTGCAGTAGGGCTCTGGCATTGCAGGTCCTATGGACATAGCAAAGGTTATCAGTAGGTTGCTTGAGAGATGCCATTAATCACAAGTTTTATAATGGTGATGAGTCTTTTATGTGAAAGCATCTTTTTAAAGTCAAGCAATTAAAGGATTTCCTCAAAAGACTTTCCTCTTTCTCCCTCAGATTTGTCAGGCTGCCAGCTCCAAAATGAAAAAAAAAAAAAAAAATCCCCAAGAACTGATCTTAATCAGAATACTCCCAGTTTCTTGCACTTCAGTCTATTTTAAAGGGGATCGGTTAGTCTTATGGTGCAACAGTCTCATGTGGATGCTCTCAGCTGTAGAAGAAAGTAGGCCTCCATCACTGTAGCCAAAATGAAAAAAAAAAAAAAAAAAAATCCCCAAGAACTGATCTTAATCAGAATACTCCCAGTTTCTTGCACTTCAGTCTGTATTTTAAAGGATCGGTTAGTCTTATGGTGCAACAGTCTCATGTGGATGCTCTCAGCTGTAGAAGAAAGTAGGCCTCCATCACTGTAGCCTACTCCCTGTGAGAAACTATATAAACGTGCTCCAAGCTGTCTAAAGAGAGAGAAACTGCATCCAACACATTAAAAAAACCCTAAGTTTTTAAAAGGTGAGACATTCAGACTAGATGAGCTCACTCTCAAAGGCCTTCTGACATCACTCGAGGCCAGTTTTCAGGTCACAAGCAGTGAAGAAAATGAGAATGGAAGATTGGTACATCAGAGTTTAGACTCATTTAAGAATCAGGAGAATGGGGAGTGGAGAGCCACGGCACTCGGCTGAGAGGCAAATGAAGAAGAGCCGCCTCTCAGCACTTCATCACCATACTCTCCTCTTCCACCATCTCTTGCAGACCCTGGATCTTCCTTACGCTGATCCTGCGAGTATCCTCACCAAGCGGTGGCCGGAAGAGAGAGCAACCGTTTTCCTGCCTTCCTGCTCAGGTCTCCTCCTTCATCCATCCTTTACTATTTCCATATCTTTTTTCCTTCCTCACCTTGCTCTCTAATTTCTTTTCAATAGCTTGGACTTTCATGCTTCAGGGCACAGCTTTTGAACCTCCCCCTAAGCTGATGACCAGAGAAGCATTTAAGGCCTGTGCTTCCACAACAGCAAGAGACTGCAAGTACGAACAGACACACGAGAAACTCACTCTCTGTTTTGCGATTGTTTTCTCTCTTCCGCAGCGGTTTTCAAGAAAAGGCAGAACGATGCATGAAGAAAATCAACTTCAGCCCACCCCTGCCAATTTTTCACAACAGAAGAATTGTGGCCAGCTTTGCCATCGAGAGCTGTGCAGGTTGCCCTTAAAAAAACAAGACAAAGGGACAAGAGGAAAAATATGCTAATAAAACAAAGTCTTAACACTTCCTATTTAATGACTTCAGGTTTTCTTTATTTGTCTGTAGGTTTAGTAGAAGTTCATATGTGTTCAGCAGCATTTTTGTTGTGTGCTGGCCTCCGCTTTAGGTACTGGGTTTAGTTTGATCGCTTACTAAAATGTTAAGCTGTGAGCTTCCCTCCGGTAAGACTTTGCTATTTAGGCTGATAGCCTAGTTAAGTCTTTGCTTAAATCATTGGCGAAAGGCTTTGTATCTTTACCACAAACAAATAAAGGTGACTGAACGTTTTGCATTTTTCCACATTTGAGAATGCCATTCGGCAGAGTCCATGTAATTAATGAACGTAATTAACAAATGCCTTCCTCCTCAAAGGCAGAGCTATATAATCCCCATCTGCCTAAGGGAAGCATGAAGTTAACTGAAATCAATCAGAGATATAAATCTTGCCAGCTAATGCTGTATGCTGTTTTTTTCCCCATGAATTGCTGCAAATCAGCAGGGCTGAGATTCAGTAGCGTGTATTTTGCGTTGCCTGTCATGATGGTTACTCTCTTTAAATCAATTGCCTGTAGAGAAATATCTGCCAAGAGCTCTGTGCTCAAAATGCCAAACCGAGCGTAAGCATTTAGCGCAGGAAGGCGTCAGGATATACATCCTCGCGTTTGACACTCCCAGCCTTCCCATCTTATTGGGAATAAAATCAGTGGGTGAGTAGAACTTGCAAAAGGGGACAAAACCAAAACCAAGCAAAATCCACTAAAAAACAAAACAAAAACAAAAACCAATTCCTGTGCGATTTAAGCTTTTTTTTTTTTTTTTTTTTGAGAG
>NW_008796213.1:1123606-1176204 GCF_000699145.1 Aptenodytes forsteri | reverse complement strand
GCTTCCCTGGTGCTTGGGGTTGGTTGTTTTTGCCATGCCGCAGCGGTTCGGGGCAGCGGCCTGGGCCTGCCGCTCTCTAAATCCAGATCAGTGATCAGTGTCGTGTGCTTGCTCTGTGCCTGCTTCATTTAAAATACTTTTATTAAAAGATTTGCGTCAATGTAAACTGGCTCTGTATTTTAAAACGTTAATAAAAATCCACATGGGAAAAGGAGTGATAACACATATCCAAATTCGACAGCAGTGAAAATGAGGGGTTTTTTTTTTTTTCTTCCTTTGCACATCAGATGAAGGCCACTGTCAACTGTGGTATGGCCTAACCAAGGTTTCCCACTCCCTTTGTAACAGCTACAGCTGTTGATGGTACCGGCCACCGAAAGACGGGCCAGCCAGTGCTCCAGTGCCGGGTCTGTTCCTCGGGCAAGCTGAAGCTCTGTCTTCCCCTCCGCGTGTTTCTCTTCCCCATGTTCCATCCGTCCCGCTAATATTTCTGCTGCTCTAAGATCCCTTCGCTTCTCTCCACCCCAAACTCTCTCCGGTGTGGACGTGAGAATGGGTCTTCCCTTAAAGCACTATTTTGTTGTCGTTACTCACGAAGGCACAGCTCTGCTGCAGGCGAGCACCTGGCAACCTACAAACAGCGGTGTTTCCTCTGAGGCCACAAAGTGCGTTTTCACCAGGCAGTGACTGCGACTCGCCGGCGGCTGGACAAGGAACCCAACCCTCCTGCGTCTCCCCCCTTCCCCGGCCGGTCGCTGTCCTCCACAGAGGGATCCCCCTCCGGATGGGGGCTCACCTCCCTCCCAGGCAGGCCCAGGGCCAGGGCCAAGCCCCGCCTGAGGGTGCAGCCAGGCCAGGCCGGGGCTGGAGGTGGTTCCTGGATTCCCGGCTGGCTGGTCCGCTGCTGCGACCCCACGGCCATCCTTCCTGCAGGGGCTGGTTTTGCTGCCTTGATTAGTGGCTCTCCAACAGCTCCCACCAGGTCTCTGCCCCATCTCCAGTCCCATCTGCCAGGATTTAGGGAATACAAGCAGCTTCTGACAGGAGTGACAAACGTGGTTTTCTCTAGCTTCCCTATGGGACAAAGTGTCCCAAGTTTCACACGCTGTGTTTTGAAAAGGCTTTTGTGCATTGCCTGAGGTGATGATCGTAAGTCCTGCAGCACTCAGGGTGCCAGGTTTTTAAAAATAAATCTGGCGATTACACAGCCTAAGCCTGGATCTGCCCAAATCTCTGAGGTTATGAGGCCATCTAGTGATCTGCTGGCTTAGTACAATTAAAATGTGCTCTCCAGGATGTGAAAGCTGCTTATAAAGCAGGACCTTTTCTTTAAACGTGGGTGATCCCCAGTGTTCTGAGAGAAGGTGGCCCCTCCGTGCTGGGCTGCAGAGAGGCCGGGACGGAGGCAATGCACTGGGAGGAGGCCAGGACCCATCCAGAAGCTGGTGTCCACCCACCACATGAAGAAGCCTGAAGTCCACAGACACATTGAGCTATAAAGATACTTGCTTGTCTTTTACTCTTGTAAAGCAGGATTCACTCTCAGTCTTCTTAGAAATTACCCCCCAAATTTATATAAAGGTGTGGGCCTTTGTGGTTTAGGCTCAGGAAGGACATTATTTCTCAGAGCCCTTCGGAGAACCATGAAGTTTCAAAGGTCTTGAGTCTTTCAGCAGCTCTTGCTGATCCTCTCCAAGGAGGGAGACATTGAAAACACTCATAATACCCAAAACCGTGCATAAAACGTGTAATTCAGGACAGAGGTCTTTGTGCCCTCTACTCACCACCATGCTAGGAATAAAGAACTCGGTAATGTAACAGGAGAATCATCAGCTCGGGATGCCATGTAAGATGTGGTAACAGCTTTAAGCATGCTGACAGGTGACGATACACCTCTACCTTGCACATTTTATTTTAGGTCTGAGAAGGTTCTCAAAGAAATCTGACAGAATAGCTTTTTCACTGGGATCTTCAGTCTCTTTGATTGGGTATTTTAACAAGTTGTCCTGGTTTTGGCTGAGATAGAGTTAATTTCCTTCCTAGTAGCTGGTACAGTGCTGTGTTCTGGATTTAGGATGAGAATAATGTTGATAACACACTGATGTTTTAGTTGTTGCTAAGCAGTGCTTACACTAGTCAAGGACTTTTCAGCTTCCCATGCTCTGCCAGGTGCACAAGAAGCTGGGAGGGGGCACAGCCAGGACAGCTGACCCAAACTGGCCAAAGGGCTATTCCACACCATGTGGCATCATGCTCTGTATATAAACTGAGGGAAAGCTGGCTGGGGGGGCCACTGCTCGGGGACTGGCTGGACATAGGTTGGCGAGCGGTGAGCAATTGCATCGTGCATCACTTGCTTTGTATATTCTATTATTATTGTTGTTGTTATTATTATTATTATCTTTATAATTATAATTACTATTTTACTTTATTTTATTTCAAGTATTAAACTGTTTTTATCTCAACCCATGAGTTTTCTCACTTCTACTCTTTTGATTATCTCCCCCATCCGACTCGGGGGGAAGAGTGAGCGAGCAGCTGTGTGGTACTCAGTTGCTGACTGAGGTTAAACCATGACACGAGTAACTTCTCAGGTCTAGTTTTTCTGAACTCCTGATATATGATATTACTCAATAGCTACATGAACCTCAGTGAAGTCACTGCCATCTAATACAGACCAACATCATGCTGGGACAGTTAGTTAAAAAAAAATCTTCCCTGCCTGCTCCCAGCTTAGGGATTTCCTAGGTGAAAAAGGAAGGGTGAAGTCCTTGCTTCCCAGTAACGTTGGCTGGGATGTTAAAACCAGAAATCCACTCTTTCTTACTTAACTACAAATATTTAGTTATTGTTGTATAGACTCCTAGCATGACATAAGAAGGCTCTGATACCAGTGATAGCTGCCATCCCTCTTGTGAAAGTCTAGGTAAACCACTTAGACTTTCAGGACATGCTTTGCGCTGATTACTTCTGCAAAGTATCAAAGCCTGTCCCCTGTGAGAAAAAATGTTTAATTTCAAACGGCTTTTTGCTTTAGATGGTGACATCTTGAGAATTTCTGCTGCTCAAATTTATGGTATACTGTGCAGCCAACTACCATAACTGTGCTGGAATTTGCTCTGAGGACAAGGACGTCTTTGATCACAACGTAACATCGATTTGGTGTACCATGGAGGAGTGCAACACTTGCAAAATGCAGTTGTAGAGTAGCACACGAGGGACTCCTGCGTCTCCAAGGGAATTAGCGGATTACTGGCTGATGATACAACTGCCCGAGTCTCTGAGGAAATCTTGTTTGAGCCAATTAACAACAAAGAAATGGAACTGCACAAGGACAGAGAGAAGAGGAAGGCAGAGAGGAGCTACCTTCACATTAGCAAGCCCACGACTCATGAATATTCATAGATAGAAAGGTTAAACTCAAAGGCAGGCAGGCCTGCAGTTCAGCAGCCAGGTGATCACCCCAGTTCATTCCTTCTCTTCTAGCTGTTACAGCTGAAGCTCCAGCCCCAATTTCCAGGCCTCTTTTTTGCAAGGCCAGCTGCCGCAATTCGCTGCAACAAAAGGACCTCAAGTGGAAATTCACAGAAGGGAAGATGGATGGATTCAGAGCGCTGTTGGTTTGTAAAAAGCAACTCGACAACTCAATATCAACAGTCAGGGTTTTTGCACATCAGGATCAATTTGTGGTTACCCAGAGGCAGCGGAAGCAAGTCATTATCAAAATGTAGCTGGCGCATTAGCTAGTAGCTGAGGTAAAATTGAATATGAGAGCTCTGGCTAGGTAAGGGAGAGGCAATTCAATTATTCTGTTGTGCCTTCAGCTACGATCCACACCTAATCGTTTCAGAATCACAGTACATCTTTTGCAGTTGTAGAATAGATATCCTAACAAAACGAATCACACATTACCTGTAATATGTCCCGAAAGCATTAGATGTGTGTTTCGTAGGATTACCTTCCCTGTTGCCTTGCCAGCTGCATTAGGTCAGGAGCAGGAAGGCGCAGCAGCTGGCAGAGATGAAGGCATCAAATACCTTCTGGCAGTGGATGCAAGAAGGAGAATCTGTGAAGTGCAGCTTGGGTATTTTGTTTGGGGGTCTTTTTTTGGGGGGGAGGAGGGGATGAAATGAGGAGAAGCTGTATTAATCTGACCCTTATGCCAATGCAGAATCAGTCTTCCTGACATGAGGAGTCCCTGCGAGAGCCTTGATGGTAAGACCAAGAAGTTGAAAACTATCATCTCTGAGATCGTTCTCGATTTTGTCTTTATCTCTGTGAGTAGTTAAAGTGTGTTGGGCCTCAGCTGGCTGCTCATGTTAATGCACAGTCAGACATGGGAGCGTTTTTGTAGCACAGACAAAGCCTGGAAAGGCACACAGAGTCCGATGGTTTGTGCTTCTTTGTGGGTATTGTTTGGATACTTGTTCTGATGTTAAAACTAGAGGATACATATTTCCAAGCCTCGTTTTTGAATGGCTGAAGTCTTCTTGAAATACTGGGGCTTTGACTCCTATATATCTCTTAAAAATAATGATGCTTGGGCCCCTAAGTTTCAGGTCCCAGCAATATTTTGTGACAATGAGCTAGCATGAGTGAAACATCACTGTGGAGGAAAATTAGACAGAAAGCACTCCAGCCTGATGAACATATTTGTAGCTAATGAACATGTCCAGAGACGTGTCCTGTAAAAACAGTGCTCTGGTGGTTTCAGCTGCACGGCAAGAAGATTGCAGCACAGGCAGCAACTAAGAGGAAGCAGCCATCACATTGGCACAGCCGTTTCTGGTGATACAACTACCTGTATTAGTACACTGAAAGAGGTGGTGGTGGTGGTGGGCACTTTGCAGTGGGCTTTGTTTGTAGCTCCCTTCAGTCTTCCAGAAACTGAACTATCCCTGTTGTACTTTTTGTACTGTTGTGATACTACTGTGGTCATCTAGAATAGCTTTCTGGATGCCAGTGTCCTACCTTGGGTGGCCAGGGGTCTGGGGTCACAGCCATCTGCAGGAAGCTTTTTGGTATCCCCAAGGTCTGGGCCAGCTCTGGAGCCAGCCCAAGGTGGGACACAGCTGCAGGGGGAAGAAGGAGGGACTGCAAATAGAGGTGAGCTATGGCTGTGCCTGGTGTCACAGCATTTATTTGGGGTTTCTTCTTGTCATTTTGTGTTGGTATCTTTTTTTTCTGTGTTTCTCTGCAAAGCCCTGAGAGAGGAAGGCAATGGAAGCTGAGTGAAAATGGGCAGCCAGGGAAACAGGCTGCTTATATACTATGAAGCCTCTCCAGTCTGGTCTCCAGAAAATCTGTAGCTGCCTAAATTTTCCTGAATGAAATGAAGACATTTTCCATGTCCTCATCCCTCCTGGCCTCCTGCCGCAGGAAAATCCATCTTGTCTGCCTTCCCCACACGGCTTTGTCCCACATCCCCTCCACATGTGACGTGCCAAGGGTGATACACAAGTCTCATGACTTCAGTATATTTATTAGACCTTAGGTTTTCCCAGACAGGCAGAAACAATGTCAAACAACAGAGCTAAGCCAACATGTAGTTGAGCATGAGACCACGACCACAGGTTGGGGCCCTAATGCAAGTGATGCTTCCCAAGCTTAGCTCTCTCTGTTGCCAGGTAGGCTGGATTCACTACTGTGTTTAAACCTATGACTAATTACTTCTCTTTTCTCCAGGCAGAGCAATTGCTCCAGCTTGCTCCAGAAATAAAGCCTGAAGCCGTAGTACATTTGGCCATCTGATTTTTAAGGATCATGCTAACAGCCATTGGTGCCAGGGATAAGGTTAGCGAATCAAGTTTTCAAGGAGCTGCATCAGTTCACAGCAGCCGGTTGATTTTGTAATTCAAATTTCCTAGTTTCCCGCTGGTGCTCAGAGCCTGGCACCAGCTGAACTCTTCCTTTCGCCTTCCACATGGTAGTCTGCCAAACATTTGGACTCTTCCAGGGCCCTGGGGACAGAGGAAATGATGGAGATCTGAGACAGACGCAAGACAGACAGGTGGTGTTTACTCTCTAGAGCTCCTGGAGGAAGCTGTTTGCCAGGGACCTGATACAATATGCCTCCTCTTCTGGCTGATGTTTGCTATTCTATCTTGGGAGGGTTTCAGGGTCCTCAAGCAACTTAGTTGTGAGTCAGAGTCATGCTATGTCAGGACCCCTGTTCTTCGCTATTTTGCACTGGTATCCAGAGGACATGGAAAACAAGTGATACCACTGCAAGGATGCCCAGAGGAATGGAAACACAGCTCCCCTGCAACGCCAGCCAGCTCCCTCACATGATGAACAAGCTGGAGCTTAAGTTCAATGTGACCAAGGACAGAATAGCTACAATTTAAGCACATGGAGGCATGGGAAGGTCACAAGGGGCTGGAAGAGGACTTGGTCTTTGGACCTCTTACCAATTTTCAGTGGTATCCTACAAAGTGTTTGTTCCACTGGCTTTCCCATCCATGCTTATGCAGCATACCCTCCAAAGGGGTGTTTGGCACACCTCTTCTTTAGGATACAGGCAACTTTGTCACTTTTGTATCAATAGGTTTCAAATACACCCATGACCAGATCCATGGGGTTTGCTTACAGAACTTAAGCTGACATTAGCCCATATATAATGTCTTTGTGCATTTCAAGCTTCTCCAAGCTTGGTGCATTGGCAATACACCGCAACTTCCTTCACCGCAGCAGAGGACACGATGCAGCAACACCCGAATGGCTTATTGGGAGTGGGCTTGCTTCCAGTCGGACCTGTTACCCACAGGGCTGGGCAGGTTGTACGTGGAGCTGCTTGGATGCCTCCTTGTCGCAACCCCAGGGCTCCTAATAGTGAAGGCAACCCAAGAGCCCCCCAACCCCACCCTGTGTGATCTCGCATCTTTGGTTTTGTCAGCCGAGGCGTCAGGCTTCATCAAGCAGCTGCATCCAGCTCTGAGTGGAAGCAGCAGCATCGCTGTGACCGTGCAGCACAGCTTTTTGGCTGCGGCACCATGAACCGGCTCTGGGGGAACCAGGGCAGGAGCATCTGGAGGCAGGCTAATCCTCAGTCTGAATAAATGTCCCAAGGATAACAGAGCAGACAAGCTCTGCCATCTTCCAAACAAGAAACTAAGCACTTCCACAACTGCAATCAGCACACCTCAGCTGTACGTGCTGGGTGTCAGGGTCCTGAGGGCACTGATGGGCCTTGATGGCCCTGCTCCTCCCTGCCCCGGGGCTCCCCCACCCTGGGGCAGGAGCATCTGGAGGCAGGCTAATCCTCAGTCTGAATAAATGTCCCAAGGATAACAGAGCAGACAAGCTCTGCCATCTTCCAAACAAGAAACTAAGCACTTCCACAACTGCAATCAGCACACCTCAGCTGTACGTGCTGGGTGTCAGGGTCCTGAGGGCACTGATGGGCCTTGATGGCCCTGCTCCTCCCTGCCCCGGGGCTCCCCCCACCCTGCCCATGGCCCATTTCAGCCCCTGGGGCTGCCAGTCCCTGCCCCCATGACACTGCAGCAGGGCCCCTCTCCAACTCCCCGCAGTCCTGCTTTGCCCATCCATGGGCCCCACCAAGCCATCCCCCTCCCCACCCCACGGCCATCCTGGGGCCGTGTTCCCAGCCTGGTTCCCCTCACTGGGCCTGATTCTGGCCCCCACCCATGGGCTGCCGTGAGAGTCAGAGCAGTTGGACACACTGACAATGCCTGGCACCAAAAACCATTGCTGCTTTCTTGCCTTCACCCCTGCCCGGTAGTGCTGAGCGCCAGGAAGGCAATGGCTCTGATTTAGCCTGGGAAATACTGTTTACTGGGATTGCTCAGTAGCAGCCCAAGCATTTCCGCCTGGAGGGAGGTGCTGAGCTAGCCCTTTGACACATCAGACAGTGTCAAATGCTCCAAGCCCCAAAGGATGTGCCTGACTGGAACTGCTGGAATCGCCCAGCACAGATCCGGGCTTCAGTAAGTTGTGGCTATTTGTTTGCAAGGAAGTCACCAAGAAACACGATACTCAAGGAGAAGCGAATCACTTTGATCTCTGTCTTTCTGTTCGATGTCAGCTCAGAGCTGATTTCCAGTATTTCTAAGTTAAAGCAGGAGTGCAGTAAGCCAACACAGAAAAGCTACGATCTAGCTGTCATCAGTAGTAAGTCTCCTAAGCAGCAGGTACTTCAAGGCAATGTGCTGTTATCAGGCATGAAGAATAAGTGGCAGAGAGATATGGCTGAACCTATGGACATAAATGTTTAGACTTCTGCTAAAAACACTACCAGGGATATTGAAGCAGACCCTTGCGTGCTTTGATTAGCAAGAACTGCTTTTAGATTCATAACATAACATCGCTGCAATGATGTGAACACGTATTATAACAGAGCACGCAGCAAAGCAGCAGTCCTTGCTAAATGACAAAACAATTCACAATGCATATTCATCGCAGGAAATACTTTTAATCTGTCCCTGCTCTCATGTTGTATATTGGCTATGGATTCGGTGGATTTGGATTTCTTTAGCACGCCCTTGGGCTTTCAAGTGTGCTAGGATGCATTGTAATGTAGATGCGGGGTGTCTGGCACTTCTTACTGAACAAGGCTTCAAAGGGAAGTTGGGAAATTGAAATCAGGGAAGTTGAAATCAGTCTCTAATTACATTGGTACAGAGGCCAAAGGCATTTTGACAAAAATCTTACCTGCTGTTCATGGACAGATTTTGTCCAGAGCACATGAAAACGTAGGGTTGGTTCATGCTCCCACTGGTATCGGCAGACACGGGACTGGCCTGATTTTTGGAAACCAAGATAAAGGAAAACAGTATTTGTGACTAGGCTTTGAACACAACGCCATTACTCAGGTATATGTGACAGCTTGAGTGCATCTCCTGTGGAGGCTTTCCCAGTGCCAGAGATCAGCTATCTGGGAGCACAGACCACTGGCACAGCTGTGCCGGAACCCCTGCCACCGCAGACAATATTGCTGTGGGCGTGCGGTCCAAGCAGCTTGCCAGGATCTCCTTCTGCCTTTCCTTGCCACAATATGTACCTATGAAGCTCTAGTGTTTTAAAAAAAAAGGCCACAGCCCTTTCCTCATGCTTTATGTGGGCAGGTATATTATGTTGCAAGACTCCTTTACCTCCTTGGATCTTTCCCGAGTGGACAGATGGTAAGGTACCAGGATCCTGGAGCACTGAAAACAGAGGAATCAGAGTTTAGAGACAGGGAAACAAAAACCCTCAGCAGGGAGCAAAAATTATTTCAAAATGAAGAACACAGCTTTGCTGTCCACACCGAATACCCACCTCGTCTCAGGACTGGTGTGAAAGGCATCTGTCAGCAGACGGTGGCGTTGGGACGCGTGGGCTTGAAGGACTTGGCATCAGGGCTGCTGCCCACACAGAGGTGCATCTGCCTCCCGGTGCGATGCCAGTGGGGCCGGCTTTGGGAACAATACAGCTTTGTGCCTGACAGATGTTCAGGCAGAGGAGAAGCGGCGTTTTCTTTCTTTTCCTGGGGGCAGTTGAAGCACAGGGATTGCACTGACCTGATTTCCAGGAGGCTGGTGCTTCTGCAAGTCAGGCTGTGAGCGATTTGGCCAAAGTCATGCAGCGAGTGCGTGATGCTGTCAGAGATGGATGGAAATCTCTGTGTGGGTGCTTTAGCTTGATGCTTCCAGCACAACACCTCCATTAGTGCATGACATGCTAGTGATTTATCCAAGCAGCGTACTTTGCTGATTAGGTTTTATCTCAGTAGGGGCTGGAACAGTCTGTGCGTCTTCTACAGGCAAAGAGCAGAAGGCGTACCTCACTCTGAGCGAAATACGGTCTTTGACCTCTGGGTCTTGGCACTGAATCATACAAAAGGTAATGGTTGCATACGATCCTACTCCTGACTTCATGGAGGGGGGAAGGAAAGCCCACCTAATCGGTTGCTCAGCAGGAGGAGCCGCATCTCACAAGCTCAGCATAAAATCAAAGACAGAAGTGGAATGAAATGGCAGGAGTCGCCACAGATTTTTACCATTCTGTGCCACTGAACACGTGGAGAGGAAAGGGCAGGGTGGCGAAGGACACAAACCTCTGGAAACCGGGCATGGCAACTGCTGGACTTGCCTGGGAGTCGTTTCTGAGGCGGCGTTCAAAGTCCGTGTGCCCTATCTGCCTGGAGTGTCATTGCCACTTCCCCTACGAGATCTGAACCCCTGAGAAGGCTGATTCAGGCTGGGAGGGGAGGTTTGAAGCACGGGAGATGAGGCCAGCCCTGCAGAGGAGGTGCCTCCTCAGCAGAGGGCTGAGCTGCATGCTGTGAAGTCTGGCTTGCAGCACGACGACCACGCGAATGAAGACAGGCAGCATATTTCCATCCTTGCCCGTGTTGTAGGATAAGTTTTCTGATGGCGAACTGGATGCGCTCACCAAGGAAGCAGACAAGGTCACAGATTTTTTTGTGAAGGAAGCAGCAGGAACATAGGCCCTGGGAGTGGGGGAGGGGGAAGAAGGTACAATTGGCTATTAAATCATTTCAGTTGCCTCATGAAACCTCCTCCCCAAGGATCCTCTCTGAAAGCAGATAAGAGTGGAATGTGTCTATATCTGTTTGCAATGCAAGGGCATGCGGATGATGGATGTACATAAAATGAATAAAATGCAATGAGCTACGATAGGGGATTAGAGATTTTAAACCTTTAAATTTTAAATCACAGCAGTTTCAGCGATCCTATGGCGGAGATGCAGGAAAGTAGTCATCTTTTACCTTGTTATCTATAATTCTGCTGTATGAATAATAATTACACAATGTGACAGAGGAAAGCCATGTGCTTTTATTCAAGCTTAATCTTTATAGATATGAGGCCAGTATAGAAGACGAGCTATTTGCTTTAATGGTATTATAATTTGATTTAATATTAGAATATGTGCCTACAGTATCTGCTTTCTAAGCAACGATGAATTGCACTGGAGGAAATGTTCTTTGCTTTATGTCTTATGGCTAGTGATCTGGTTTATTTGGTTTAAAACCCTAAGGCAGCCAATACCTTTCCAATGCTTTAAGTAGTCTTCTTGCATAAGCTCAGAGAATAAAAATTGCTTTCTTTATGAACCTTGCTATAAAATCTTCTGCTGTTGTTGTTTTTCTTCGCACTTCTGCTATATGCTCTTCTCCGCTTTGTGCCAGAATGACTTCAATTTCGGTCTTACAGTCCATCCTTATCCCGTTTCTTCCAGCTGACTATTCACACTTAGCTTCTCGTGAGGTAGCTCACAGCACTGTGAACTGCTCACCTGAAAGTCAGCCATAAGTAGAAAACTGTTCTTCTGAGCATTACATTCGTATTGCATCTTAGTTGTTTTCCCTCTCTTCCACGCTACAGGATCTCATGACCACATAGATATCAGAGCAAAACAGGAGAGGCTTTCAGTGGAAAATCAATGTGGCTTGGCAGCTGGTGAAAGATCTTCTATAGGGAACTGTAGACTTGTGTGAAGGAGCTGAGCAATCCATCACCAGCAGCATGATTTCCAATTCATTGAGGAACACTGAAGAAAATAAAAAGTGAAACAAGAGTGTCACAGCAAGGAGAAGGGACGTAACCTTTAAATAGCAGGCTTTTTCCACCTCTCTGAAGCATCAGGCATTGGCTCCTTGCAGAAGTAGGACAAAGAGCTTGACAGGCCTGTAGTCTGATCTTTTATGGCAGATCCTAAGGGCAGGGGGGCTGACACGCTTGTTAGCATTTGACCCAGTTTAAACTAACAGGTTCCGAGAACCAAAGACTCGCTGAGAGGTTAAGGAGAGGGAAAGCTGAACCAACTCGATATTGAGAGAAATATTCACTGCAACTGAAGACACAAGTACCTAAGGAAGAAGAACAAATCCGCCAAGCCAAAAACCTTCCCTTGCTGTGTTGCAACACTGGCAATCCAGCTGGTGATGGGACAAAGCTGCTGCCACGGGAGAGCAGATCAAAGCGAAAGGTCCCAGGCAGATCTGGTCTATGCCAGTAAGTTTTTTGTCCTCGTCCCAGTCTGAAATTCTCAATCCTACCTTATCCCTGTTCCTTGGAGGAACACATAAGAAGCTCCTAGTGCTCTGACACTGCTCTGTGCTCTGCTGTGCCAGAGACAAGCCTTATCTCCCCAGGATTATTGTTAATATGATGTGAATAGAGGACATCCAGCCCATCCATGCCCCTTGTGGGGCTTTAACACCCTTTGTTGGTGAAAGGAAAAAATACTCGTAATCCCACCCAGTTACCTCTGATCATCCCAGATGTGCCTCACGGCACAATCCTATCAGTCGCTGCTTCTTCCCAGGCTGTACAAATGCTTTTCCATGGCATCTGGCTGATTAGTGAGTATGTGTAGCAGTTCATGATGCTTTGGGGCCTCATCTTCATTATCTTCTCACTCTCGCAAGAAGCTCCACAGCCCCTTTGTGGACCTGCCTGTGACCACTGAAATTTAAGCAATCGATGTTGCAAGTAGAGCAGAAGTGTTTGGTCTGTCTCTAAAGCAGGGCAGCCCCTCTAGAGAGGCACTGGTGACCAGTGCAGGGTGGGTTTGGACGGTGAAAAGACAACCAAAATGCCTAGATTCTGGAAAAAAGTAGTGCAAAAAATCTCAGTATGGAGAAAAGGCAATTATGGACATTGAGGGAAACCTTGGTGCTTTCCTGTGCTGTACATCATAAGGTAGCATGCATCAGGCGGTGGCATGTGATACAGAGAGGTACCACTGCACTTTGCTCACATACCTGATGTCGGAAGACTTCATGGCACAACAGAGCATGGGGTGGTGTCCTGGTTTCGGCAGGGATAGAGTTAATTTCCTTCCTAGTAGCTGGTGCAGTGCTGTGTTTTGGATTTAGGATGAGAACAATGTTGATAACACACTGATGTTTTAGTTGTTGCTAAGCAGTGCTTACACTAGTCAAGGACTTTTCAGCTTCCCATGCTCTACTGACTGGGAAGGCTGGAGGTGCACAAGAAGCTGGGAGGGGGCACAGCCAGGACAGCCGACCCAAACTGGCCAAAGGGACATTCCATACCATGTGGCATCATGCTCAGTACATAAACTGGGGGAAAGTTGGCCGGGGGGGTCCGCTGCTCGGGGACTGGCTGGGCATCTGTCGGTGGGTGGTGAGCAATTGCATCGTGCATAATTTGCTTTGTATATTATTATTATTATTATTATATTTCAAGTATTAAACTGTTTTTATCTCAACCCATGAGTTTTGCTCACTTCTACTCTTCCAATTCTCTCCCCCATCCCACCGGGGGCTGGGGGGGCAGTGAGCAAGCGGCTGTGTGGTGCTCAGTTGCCGACTGACTGAGGTTAAACTGCGACAGGTGGGCACAAAGTGCTCCTGGGTGCTGCAAGCCAGCGCAACTCAGCTGGCTCTGCTCTGCTGTGCAGGCTTGCTCCAGCCAAAGGCAAAGGCCTCTGCCGCCTTTTCCTGGGAGCAGTTGTTTATACCCGGATAGAAGAAGGGAGCGGCTTACAGCGGACTTGGTTGTGTTCCTATCCATTTTGTGCTGATATAAATGTAGCTGAAGAGTGAAAGAAGACAAATGAAAAATTAGCTGTAAATGGGTATCCAGTCCACCTCCTGGAGTGGAAGAAAGTATTGCCACTGGGCAGGTAGAAAAGGGTCTTGATGCAACTAAAATCCTGCAGTTGAGCTCTGAAATATTTTTTCATATTATGAAAAAATAATGAAATATTTTTTATTATAATTGATATTGTTGTCCAGTGAGCTACTTTCACTGTTAAAATCTCCTAAAAGTTACTGAATCCTTGGGATGAGAGCCAGGATGGAGGGGAAAAAACATGAGTGTGAAAAAGAGCTACCCAAAGGCAGCATGCAGTGTCTAAAGCTAGACCAGCTTGGAGGGAAAGACTGGAACAACTTAGATGGAGGCATTTAGATGAGAAAAATCCAGGCCCAGGGACATAACATGACTTACCAGAGCCCAGACACACTTGGCACAGCCAAGTCTGCTGGCACTGCAAAGGAGCTGAGTGGCCTCGTTGGGATGACATTTGTGCCCAGAAGATCAGCCGTCTTAGAAGACGAATTCACTGCCCCCATGAAACTCCAACAAGAGTGTTTGTGGGAGCTGTACGTACAGGAGCAGGAGCTCAACCTCGCAGCTGTTGCAGGAAGAGGAGTGAGTTTATTAGATTTTATACCTGCAATCTCATGTGTTGTGCTTTATCCCCTTGTTTAATGCTATATGTATTACTGATTTTATTGAGACTGAAGTGTCTGTGCACTGAACTTTATTCAAGCAAAAAATACTGTCCTGTACAGAAGACAGCTAAACCAAAGCAATCTAGAACCACCTGCTGCCCAAAGGCAAAAGGTCAGGACCGTTGAGTTAAATTTTGGGTTAAGCTTAGAAGCAGTCCTAACTCATACATCCTTTAGAAAGGCTGGTGAAGCCTCTATCTTGGACTGCCTGGAGACACCCATGCCATCGGGCCTCCAAAAGAGAAGCCTACAATAAGAGAACGAGATGGTCCTTCTCCACAGTATGAGCAATTAGTTTTGAATGAGAGTCAGAGGCTGACTTAACTCTTATCATCTGACCTAGAGCTGAATAAGCAAATACATACAAGTTAATAAACAAACCAAACTAAATAAAATAACCTAGCTCTCAGTGCAAAGTCGAGAAAATAACTGGTCTCCTGGCAAATTCCTGCGTGGATCTAGCAAGGTTCAGCTTGTTATACTGAGTGCTGCAACCACCAGAATCAGCAATCGTGATAAGAGGACTCATCTTCTTTCCTCTTGGATACTGGGGATATTGGGAAGTGAGGAAATTGGTTTAGCTCTTGTCTGCTTTCAGTAGAGCACTACAGGAAGCTGAGAATTAAAAGGGCATAAAACTTCTTAATTCCAAGGGAAGAAGAGAGAGAGATGCTGATCTAGGTTGCCTCCAGGTAGGAAGGAACAGTTATTCCACATACCTCCATAAAATGACCCATGCTGGATGAGACATCAAGTTCCTTGCAGGCATTTCCTTATCAAAAGGCGCTTGCTGAATAAGGACAAACGTAAATCATAGAAAGAAAAAATGTGGCTCACACTGCTGAGAGATAACTGAAGGAGGTCATAAGAGTCCACAGTAGGCAACGGATAAGACTGTAATTATTACACGCTGCACGGACCAAGACTAGTAAACAGATAAACACAGAAGGACGAAAATGCATATTGAATTCTGCAGACAACCTTCTTAAAATATACAGATGGCAGAATTATCTGACATAAGCAGGGATCTCATCAGTTTGGAGGAGAAGATCTCAAAACTTCAAAAGAATCATCTCTGTCCCTTTAAAAGTAGGTGCCCCTCCCGAACGGATCTGCCAGTACTTTGGCACCGGGTAATAATAACGGGAGGGTTTTTAGAAACGGGGATAAAATAATACTGTTTTCTTCCCGGACGCGGCAGAATGGTTATTAAATCTTAAAAAAAACGGGAATGAAGAAACATTCTAGATTTTGCTTTGAAACAGAGTGCGTGTAGCAAAGAAACAGTTCTCAGTCCTAGAAGTTAACGTGGAACGATTAACATCAATCACGGGGCGGGGATGGAGACCACACAAATCAGAGCGGCAGGGGGTGGGGGGGGGGGGGGGGGGGGCCCCGGGGGGGGGGGGGGGGGCGGTTTGCTGTTGCTGTTGTCGCCGTCGTTTCGACCTTCGGGCCGGGAGAAGAAAAAGCCGGTTCCCCCAGGAGGATTCCCGCAGAAAACGCTCAGCGCAG
This sequence comes from Aptenodytes forsteri, assembly GCF_000699145.1. NCBI lineage: Eukaryota > Metazoa > Chordata > Aves > Sphenisciformes > Spheniscidae > Aptenodytes > Aptenodytes forsteri. The sequence continues at coordinate 1,160,459 of NW_008796213.1, read as the reverse complement.
CCCGGCCGCTGGCTGATGCTCGGCCCGTTCTGGCTGTGGCGCTTCGGGCGCTCCCTCCTAGCCGCCCAGTTGCAGCTGACGGGAGAAGGGTACGGAGGGTTACGGAATTGAAGGGAGCCGAATGACCGAGCTTTCTCTGGGGGCAGATACATTTTCTTCCCTGTTTGTGCTGGAAGGGAGGGGGGAGAATCTGGGAAGAACTGAATAAATTAATGGAATCGCATCTTTAATTATGTTGCTTTATTCACATCTTATGTCTATTCAGAAATAGTCTTCCTGCATCCTTCCTTCCCCCTCCACCCCCAAAAATGTTACAGAATCAAAGAACAAAATTATTACGATGGGATCTAATGTATTTTCTAAAATATGTAATTTTGGAGGGTTCATGACTGGATTTGAGCTGATTATGTTGGGATAAGGCAGTATTCCTTCCTAAATGTCACTTGTGTTTAAATAAAAGGAACTGTTTAAGTCAGGTTTTACGCATGAAATTAGGTCGACTATAAGCTTAATAATGGGCTTAGTTGCATGGAAGCTAAACATTTCCTTACTGAGTTATGAGTTGGAAAACCCTTAAGTGCATAAATTTGAGCGTTCCTATGCGTTCGCACTGCAGGCAAATGAGCTGTATGTGACTGAAGTTGAAGGCAGCCGTAGCTGTCGCGGTGGGCACCTCTGCCTGGTGATGGGATCCTGGCGAGGTCTCCGCTGCTATTGCATCAGGAAGTATGGCACCTTCTGGTTGTGTAAGAGAAAGGCTTGATGATCTACATCACTGATCGACGTACCCTGGTTGAAGTTCATATTTTTGTCACCTGTAAAAGGGGTGGATACACGCACCTGACGTTCCAAGGAGCTTTATCTTAACGCGGTGTACCTACATCTTTTCCCTTCGCAGTGAGCACACGCTGGAGGTAGTCCTAGGATCTCAAAGTTGAAGCATTAGCCAAATGTGCTTTAACCTCTGTTTGCTTTTTCACATGTACTAGTGACCGCAATTGTATGTTTTCAGTTTTGTTGCTTTTAGTAGAAAACTCCTGGCTCGTGAGCCATTTCCCAGCTGATGGCGTACAGGGTTTGATTTGCATAACATGACCTACTGGGTTTTCAGCTACTTAAACTTTGAGTCCTCTCTAACTCTTCTATCTGAAAAGAAACCACTTCTAAAGCAGTGTTGGCTGGCGGGCTGTGCCTTCCCTGAGGAGTACCCAGACTTTCAAACTTGTCTTTTGCTGATTTCTGCTCCGTTTCACAGTGAGATGCGCAGGCGTGTTCTTGGGGAGCGCTGCCCAAGGACAGGCTGAGCGCGGTGGATTTGTGCAGTGTAGTGGCTTGGCTACAGGGCTCAACTTTTATGGCCATTCAGTAGGTTTAGCTGAACTGTTCCAGCAACACTAATCAGATTTCAAAGCTAAAGAAAGTCTTGCTCTTTTCACTATGAAACATTTGTCAGTAAAAGAAAGACTTTTTGGCACATTTAGGATATGCCCATTTATAAAATATAATGCAGCCGTGAATAATTTCAAAGAGAAATTACCACAAGTAGTTGTTTTTAAAGCAAGTGGGACTTCTTTTTTATTTTCTCCTTCCCTCCCCCAATAGGAAATAACAAGTGGAAATGTCTTTGTAACTGGTTTAAACTAGGCGAGGTCCAGCAGTATGGTTTGAGCATACAAAAATTTTTGGTAATGCCAATTTGAGAGGCATTCTTAATACCTAGGAGGGTTGGGATATGATAGAGGAAGAAGTGGAGTAACAGAAATATGATGGGACTTAATATTGCCACTGAGCGATGTTATATTTTTAGGGACTCGTGACAAGAGCTTTCTGCTATCAGCTGGGAGCTCAGCAGTTGGAAATGTTAGGGAGGAACAGGGAGTGCTGTGAGCCACAAATATAATGCAGCCATGGAAGAATTAACTCTGGTTTTTGATGTGGCTGAGAAAGGCACAGGGCTGTGCCTTCCCTGAGGAGTACCCAGACTTTGTGTAACTTTCTGTTAAAGCTTGGGGAGTATTAATGCCACCGTAGGCAGGCACTGCTGAGCTCCCATCTAGAAGTCTGCGTTACAGGTTTCAAAAACCGAGCTACTGGGATTGAATTCATTACTGTAATAGGTGGGGAGAAGGAACAGAGTTGAGGGAAGAGAAAGTCTATTGTATCACAGGAAACCCACAAATGAAGGCTGTTTCTTTCTTAAAATGCTCTTAAAACATTTTGTAGAAAGAAATGATCCTGTTCTTTCAGTATTGAATTACATAGCTGTGATAGGTGTCCATCTTGCTAGCCTTGTGCTTAAAGAGGTTGTTGAGGTAAGTTACAGCGTCAATGAAAAGTTGCTGTGACTTAAGCCGCCACACAGATCATCCCCAGTTTAGCAAAAAAGTAATTAAGAACCTGCTTATCTCCAAACTTGTGAGTCCCTTGGCAGCTAGCATACACAAAGCGCCTCGCTCAAGCGAGGTCTGACTGAATGGAGCTGCGCTAGGTCTGAGCAGAGGAGCACGAGAGGAGCACGAGGAGGCGAGAGGAGCTCCTCTGCCGCCCGGGAGGCCCCAGGGCCTCTCCTCTGAACGGAGCAGAAGTTACAAAATCCTCGAGGGATTTTTCAGCTCCCGGACGGACTCGCAGGTGATCAGCACAGACACCTCACCGAGGCACTTGGCGTGCTAAGGAGCTGCCGGGTGAGTCGGCTCCGGCGTCATCTGGAGCTCCCCGACCTGCACCCTGCCTTCCCTGGGGACAGCCTGGGACCCACCCCCGTGTGAAGGCTTTCCTTGCCTGATGATTTAAGCCCAAAATCTCTTACTGCACAAACACCCTGCAGTAAAAAAAAAACCAACCCAAAACAAAAAACCCACCAAACAAAACCCCCCCAAAACAACAAAAAAACCCAACACAACAAAAAACCTAATCTAATGCATCAGGCACGAATTGAAATGTTTCGATGATGGTCTCGGAGGCAGGGCGAGGAGCTACCTTTTTAATTCTTATTGTAGGGTTGTCTGTTCACAAAATGAAATAAAATCAATTTTTTAAAGTTGTATAAAATCTTGACGTGCTTTTAGGGAAGAGTGACTTGCTTTATAGTTCTTGTTCCTGTGGGTGCTCAGTGCTTTAAGTAAATTTGGTAGATGAGAATTTTCCACCATGTAAATGTTTCATTTTGCTTTCTTTTTCTTTTGCACATATGCTATTTTCTGGTACAGATTTTCCTAACTTTTATGGGAAATTGCTCCACAGCTGGCTTTTCAAATGGACTCATTTTGGTTTTTTAAGTGAACTAATTTTGAAAAGTAAAAAGCTGTTTACCTGTTGCTCCACTTGGTAGTGTATCCAGGCATACGGGAAAGTAGCATATGGATTATAATGCTGTCAAAACACTGGTTGCGCTATCACAAAGCTCTCAGTCAAGGATGGAAGAAAAAAAATCTTTCTAGGGACTTGAGGGAGGAAAGGAAGCTATCTAAGGATTTCTTGGCACTTCATAGTTGGAGAGGTCAGAAAAGCAAAGCGGTGTATTTGATGTGAAATATCTTGAAAAGCATGAAAATTTCAGTGTTGGTTTCTGTGCCCTGTTGAACTCCACTAAAATAGGATGAAGTGAGCTTTTTTTCTCATGCTCAGAGCTGATGGAAAATACATTTCAGTTCACTTTCACCTTCATGCCTACTTCTGTCAGGTAAAGCCGTTTTGAGACTATCAGCCTTGGAATTGCATGTGCTTAAATTAAGTCTTTATAGTAAATATTTAACATTACCTTAAACAAAAAGACCTAATTGTTCATTAAATTGTTTCTGTTACATATTTTGTCATACTATATGAACTTTGCAAGTGTGCATGCAAGGCACGAGATTTTTCTGGCTGTAGTGGCTTTTACATTTTGCTTTGAGAGCATATTAAATTTTGTAGTATCTTGTTAGAGTGTCACAAACTACAATTTAGAAAAATCCAGAATACCTCTGACTCAATTAAAAAGAAAATGAAATATCTTTTTATTGGGGAAGTAATTTAGTGCTCCGGAGAAAGGTAGAGAGAGAATTACGGATGGGTGTTTTGTTCTCAAGTGGAAGGACTGGTCTGTGCTCCGTGGAGGATGCTGTTGCCAGAGTGGTTTGGAGGGAGAGAGGATGCAGTAAGCCAGCATGGGAACTGGGGCCTGAAGGACCATGTTGGATGATGCCTTCTGCGTCTCATAATGTGAATATTGGTGGAGCTGTGGTAGCTCTCTTGCTGTGTGAAGTGAAAAGTTTTATAGCTTTTTTCCACACAAACCTTAAAATATTACCTCAAGACTATGCTTATAGTGAGGAGATGTTCTAGCTGCTGTTTGGCCACTGTTTTGGCCATAAAGATTCACTATCTTACTGTCCTGATTCAATGTATACTTTAAAGCTGTAGAGAGCTTCATTATTCTACTTTTAAGATCAATTTTTTTTCTTCATGACCAGCAAAGCTGAGAGTGCTCATCAGAAACTTTGAGTGTCTTGGGGAAAATAAACACTGCTTCTACCTCATGCTGTTTCCCTATAAATGTCCAGGTATTGGTAATTAATTTCCCCCATCGATGAAACATTACCTCAGTTCATAATGTTGAAGACCAAACAGGACATGTTGCAGTGTGGCTAACTGTGCTTCTTTTCTAGTAGGTTCTTATTTTTAGAAAGCTAAGACTTTTTAGTCCTTGTGTGTGCTTGGCACCTGAGCACTCATGCCTTGCAGAGTCTCTCCACCACAGCCAGCGCGGTTCTCCATCACGCTTCCTTTGTGCCAGGTCACCCTGCAGTGCCAGAAAATTTGGTGGCATTACTACAGCGATACAACTTCTCGTGTACATGGCTTTTCTGAAAATAAGTAATTGGGTTTTTTCCTAGTTTGCTGGAAATAGACTGAGAAATTTCCCTTGACCAAGGAATATCTAAACAGTTGCGGTTCCTGTTCATGACTTACTCAGTTGCCACAAGTGAAAAGCGGGCTACAGGAGTTTTGCTTTTCATTTTTAAGTACAGCCCAGAGTTGCGCAAAGCATTTTTGGAGGGATTGTCTAGGTTAAGTAACCTGGATGTGGACAAGAGCGGTACGGGTAGAGAAGGTGGCTTGTGCTGTACAAGTTAACAAAACTTAACTTGCTCCTCAGAAGCGGTTGTAGTAGATTGCTTAGGATTTCTGATTGTTATAGGGCTTGCGGGAGGGATAGGACTCAAGCATTTATCCTGCCCCCCTTAAGAAGCGGTGCTCAAATGCAGCACTAAATCTTCTGAATTTATGGCTGGAATAAGCAAATCTCATGGATGAGAGATTGGATGGAGTAGCTGGTTTATTGAAGTAACTGTTGTTTTTTGTAACTTGTCATAATAAACAAGGAAACACTAGGTATACATTTAGGAAACCTGTTTGATAAAAATCTAAGCTGGGTTAATATTTTTTTCATGTGAAAACAAATCATTTGATCTTAGTCTGCATAAGTAAAGTGTTGTGTTTCTAGTTAAAGGGAATATGGAGATAATCCCTGCTTCCGTGCAACCTCGACTCAGTGCTGAAATAGAAATGTTTCTGCTCTCTTCTACATCTTTAAAGGTGGTGGCATGGATAGTTGCTATAATGGTTTATTCTTAAACATGTATGTTTTGGCTTTTTCTGCTGCTGGGGAAAACCAGAATTGCATTGTAACAGATTTTTTTTCTTAAACATGTATGTTTTGGCTTTTTCTGCTGCTGGGGAAAACCAGAATTGCATTGTAACACCACACAGATTTTTTTTTTTTAATAGATTTCTGAATTATACATTAAGGACTTAGCTCCTGTAGGAGGATTTCTGCAGCCAAAGGAAACGGTGTTTTTTATAAAGAATTGTCAATGTTATTGACAAGTATCATCTCCAGTTACAATAACCTTTAATAAGGAGTAACTCTCTTGCTTACTTGGATAACAGACCATTTGTGGAATTGCTAATGGCTGTGACATATTATTATGCTTTAGTAATAGCGCTTTCATACTCTATATATGCCAGAGAGACACTGGATTTAAATGCTCCCCCAACCCCAGTGTGACTATTCTGTTATATATTTGCCTTCATCTAAGTTTTTTATACTGTATTCCTTTGAAAATAAGGTATTGATTGGGTTGGAAAAATATCATTATTCCTATCAATAGCACTGACTCACTAATGCTAAACCAAAGAGAATTTCTTGTACTTTTTTGCCAGATAAGCTGCTGGTTTAATTTCCACTTAGAAAGACTAAACCCTCTTGCAGTCTCATAGGCTGTTTCACTGCCGGTGGCTGTTGCAGTAGCACAGAAGATGACAGTGTGACTGTGTACGTGAGGGATTTTTTCAGCGAAAATCCTAGTAACCGGTCTGTTAATATTGCAGTAGGTAGCCTTTTTCCTTTGCATAGGGTAAACAGCAGTAGTAATCAAAGTGCTGGCAGGCAGAGTGGCTGAGCTGCTGTCCTTTATAAGAATGACCTAAATCCAACCCTAATCTTGTTCCTGCGCATCGGGCTTGAAGTCACTGCTGGCCCCATCCCGACAGTTTAGCGGTGCGGCAGCTGGGGAGAGCTGAGGTCCCTGGGACCGCAGCCGCCTGCCTTGAGGGCTGGCGGAGCCCAGGACCTGCCTTGGGCGAAGAACATGGAAAGGCAAATGTGCAAACGTCCTGCAGAGCATGCTAGTGCCGGATCAGGCCTCGTCACGCTGGCTATTGGTAGGGAGCGTGAGGAGAGATGGTGTTTGTTTTTGACTATTGGTAGGGAGCGTGAGGAGAGATGGTATTTTTGGGCCTACACTGAAGGTGAAGGTCCCTGTTGCCAGCGGAGAGGCTCCTGTGTCGATGTCCGCTGTGGTCCTCATGGCACCAAAGGATGGCAGCGTCTGGGGGAAAGTGATACCCACCCTTCTGAAAACAGGAGAGCAGAAACCGTAAAAATGTCAGAATTGCTCAAGGCAGTGCGTGACTGTAGTATTGATTTCTCTGCTCAGCTGTTTGCCCGTGAAGCCTTTCTGTCCTCGCCAGAGCGATTTACCAGCGCTGCAGGAGCTGTGCCAGCGCCCTGACACTGTGCCCACAGCATTCCTATGCCAGCGCGGAGCTCGCTGTAGGAATACCTCCAAAGTGAGCTGCTTCAGGAGAGAGAGGTTGAGGTGCATGCAAGCCAGAAGGACAAGGGTGTCAGGGCTTTCTTGCCTGCCTTCTTTCACCTGCTTGTCATGGACTAATCAAGTTGTACTTAATGCCAGCTCGTCCCTGAAATATGCTGGCAAACATACAGCCTGGAAAGCCTCTGCGTAGACTGACGCTGGATACGTGGCTGGCATGCTGCTCCCCGCTGCAGTTGCTGATCTGCTGCAATGAGGGTTGGAGTCAATGAGAGACGTGAATGAAGTGGGGGAAAAAAAAATAAACAGTGTGTGCACTTTGATCCAGTTAATGCTGTGGTGCTTGGCTGGTGCTATTTGAGATCATGTAGGACCATTTACATAAGTGGGAAGAATAGAATCATAGAATCATAGAATCATTGAGCTTGGAAAAGACCTCTAAGATCATCGAGTCCAACCGGCAACCCAACACCACCATGCCCACTAAACCATGTCCCTAAGTGCCTCATCTACTCGTCTTTTAAATACTTCCAGGGATGGGGACTCCACCACTTCCCTGGGCAGCCTGTTCCAATGTTTCACCACTCTTTCAGTAAAGACATTTTTCCTCACATCCAATCTAAACCTCCCCTGGCGCAACTTGAGGCCATTTCCTCTTGTCCTATCACTTGTTACTTGGGAGAAGAGACCAACACCCACCTCGCTACAACCTCCTTTCAGGTAGTTGTAGAGAGCGATGAGGTCTCCCCTCAGCCTCCTTTTCTCCAGGCTAAACAACCCCAGTTCCCTCAGCCGCTCCTCATAAGACTTGTTCTTAAAGAAGTTTACATGTAGCTTGTGCAGCCATATCGTGTGAGTATGGAGAGCAACTGTAGTGGTCAAAATATAGGAACTTTCATGTAGTTTGTGAGTGCAAATAACCTACAAAATTTTTTTTCATTATCTACCTCTTGACCAATAAGTAGCAAAAAATATGTATGGTAGGAAAAACAAATTTGGTCAGGAAACAGTAGCCTTCACTGTGATATTTTGGTCACATTAGCCATATAGATAATCTCAAAAGTAATTCAGGAAGAAATGGGGATGGGTCATCACAATAAAAGACACTTGCTGGGGAGATGACTAATGTGTGACAGATTGCTGAGGTGGCAGATACTGGCATGGCTGGAAGAAGCTTCTGTTACATTACCAGTATGAAAATACAAACATCTCAATTTGTGCTCCTTGCTTGGAGTCAAAGATAGTTTTACTCAGCTGTCTGATCAGTAGATCTTAACTGAGAGCTTTCTCATTAGGGTGTCCTAGGCTTGATGAAGGTGCCTGGCTGGAAACATGAAGCCATTTTCCTTCAAGGTGTGGGGTTTTGCTTCTTCCTCCTTCCTCCACCTACCAACCCAATCCATGAAAAATAACGTCAAAACATCCAAACAGATGCTTAAAGGGTGAAATGGAAAGAGTATTCCCTTGCTAATATATAGTCCCTGTAGAGTAAGTAGTCTTGAAGGACTTTGCTAGATCTCGGTGACCTGCTTCAAGTGATAGTACAAAAATTAACTCTTAGTAGAATATAATACGGGGGGGGGAGGAGGGGATGTCTGGTTTTGGTGGATCTGCAAAGAAAACTTTTGAAGGTTGTTCTCCAGTGAGAGAACAATTTAATACAAAAATGTCAGCAGTTCTTGTTTTGTGTTCAGAGGCATTGTTTAAGTATGTCACTCTTGGAGAATGAGCTTCCCCCACTGCTTTGGAGCACGAACTTGGCTTTGCTTTACCGTCATTTTATTCATCAAATTGCAATAATAATTCTGGGACCTAGTAGCAATGTTTTTTAAAAAACAAGCTTTACATCAAATGGAGTCAAATCGTGCTCCGAAGCTGTGTGAGTGGTAGGTTGCACAGCATGAAAGCTAGAAGAATCCTCTGTCCGCCCCCTTCTTGGTATTCTCTTGTCATGTTAAAGACTGACATGTGGAAGGGTAAGGGGGCTTAATCTGAAACACCATTCTGTGTAAACAATGACAGGATTAAAAATAAAAAGCAAATCTCAACTGTCATGGGTGTGTAGTGGCTGCTGCTTTTCATGGATGACTGAAATTATTTGTATAAATTTGCATTTTCCCCTTAGCATCTCTATAAACCTATGCTCATTTCCATGCATAGCTATTTTCACGTACAAACTGATTGGCATGTGATGGCATGCGATGTAATGCAATGTTACCTGTGTTAGCAGTAACTATAGTTACAAGGAAAAAGCGAGTGTCACCATGGATGCTCCTTACACGGGGCTGCCCAGGTGTAAGAGGTGCTTCGAGTCTCTTGTGACTGAAAGGCAAGAGGGATGAGCTCTTTGTAATGAAATGATGAAACCAAGTGCTCACTTAACTGGTAATTTCTCAATGAAATATTGATCAAATGGGCCAAGCAGTCTGCTTTGGACTGACTGACGTTTGGGATGTAGCTGGAGCCTGCTGGGAGAGGAGGATGCTGCCACGGTCCGAATAGGTATTGCTTTCACTAACTTCAGATGTCTGACGGGTTCTGGAGCCCAGGTTCTCACTGGCCTGGAGACTATCTGGAGGGTCCAAATCCCTGATTTAGGAGCGTACCTCTCCTGCTTTTTCTCCAGGTTGCTGCTGAGATGAATCCGGTCAGATGGTGTAAATACCTTCTGGTGGGCCCTCTGGCCTCCCATGAGATGTTCTGGAAAAAGGAAAGATTTTAAATTCAAACTGTGAAGTATTCGAGCAAAGAATGCAGTATACAATTGAGTAAATATTTTGGCTTTTCATTGCTGAGGGAGGGGAGGATTTGCTGATTAGTTAGTTATTCACACAATACTATTTTTCCATCAGTATTCCCACTTGGTATTCTTGTTTGCTTTATGCTGTGCAGTACTCTGACATGAATTTAAAATTAAGAACAATTTTATGCTTAAAAACAAAACAACAGCTCTGTTAACATAGACTTTCTCTCGGCTGGGATGCTGGCTGGTGTGAGAGAGATGGAAGGGCTGTTGCACAGTTTCTAGGATGGGACTTCTTGTAATGTAGGTGTTGTGCTTTCTCGTTTTGTTTATTCTTCCAGTATAACAATTTGTAAATACACAGCACCAAGTATTTGGGGTGGAATTCTCACACTTTATTAAAAAAAAACAAACCAAAACCAAACAAAAAAAAACCCAAACAAAACCAACAAGACACCAAAAACACCCAAACCCCTAAAATTTTTGTGTAATCAGATGAAGATGAAATAGCTGGTCATGACTCTCAATGCTTAAAAACTGCCAGGTGCTTTGTAAAACTACTGATGGTGGATGTAGGCGCTGTCACAGAGCTTTGAAGGGTGTATTCTGCTGTACGTTTTGCCTTGTAAGCACTTAAAGAAAGTCAAGGCCAGGAAGAATGGCACTACAGTGTCTCTAATGCACCCCTTTTCGGGTTGTCAACCTTTGTCTCTAATGACTGTTGTTATGAATCTATTAAGGGATAATATTTATCTCTGGAAATCAGGATAGCAGCTAGTCAGCACAGATGAATTAGGTGTTTAGCCTTTTCCCAAGATGATGCTATTCAAGACAGGTTTATCTTAGCATTTGCAGATATCTTGACTCTTTCTGGCTTTAGCGAGTGTGATAGCAGATGTTGTTTGACTCTCTTAATTCAAGCAGGGATGTGTAGTCTAGTGTTTCTTTCTCAAATCGAGAAATGACTAAGAGCTAAAGAATCCCGGTGTAAGGAATGCTATTAAGTAATCATTTTTCCTGTATAAATATGAACATCTGCATAGGGTGAGGCAGCTGTAGCTGTGGTCTGCTGGCGTACTTAGCAAAAGGGGAATGGTGATGGGAGATGTTAAGTTTCACAATAGCAGTTCTGGTTAATAACTTACTATCGTTTCTGTGCCTGTGTCTTTGTTTTCTTTCTTTTTGGAGCTGCCCGCAGGGTGGTGAGTTCGGGAGGGAAAGAAAGAGCCCTGTTGAAAAGTGCTCAGTCTAACACACGGTTAAAAAAAACAACAACAAAAAAAACCCCTCTAGCTTAATGTGGGCTGAACTTCCCATGAAAACTCTGCCTTAATGAGCTCAGACCCCTCAGCCCTGCTTTGTCCCAGTCAGCAGGTGAGAAAGAGCTGAGGTCCCCGGTGCGGGTGCCCTGGCTGTGACCCAGGGGCTCGGGGCCCCGATTAGTTCAGCTCTTGTGCTTTTGGCGGGAATAAGAATGAGAAAACATCTTGTCTTGGGGCCTGGATGTATTCATGCTCCTCGCCTGCAGGTCTGTGCTAGCGCTGGAAGAGGTATTTGTCCAGGAGCCAGGGAGAAAAAGCACAGATTTAGGTCTGTCCCAGAGCTCAGAATGAATTGCTCGGAGGAACTATTGCAGTGGAGTCTCCAAGATATATCATGTTTGATAGTGGTAAAGATCTGAAAACTATTTGCAATTCAAAATCTGTCTTGGGTTTCAGTTACTGGTTAATATTTTGTCAGCACTTCATGGTAGTGACTTCTGTGTCCCAGCATTGCTTGTGGTGCACTGAATAGCTCAAAAGGGAAGCTGACATTAAGCAGGAGACCATCTGTGTTGTTAATAGTGTAGTGTTATCACACTCAAAACTCAGCTTGTGTGATTGATAATGTGATCACACTAGACCTGTTTCCTTTTTTTACAAAGAAAAAGTCAAAAAAACAACCCCCCAAAACAATCTGTATCCTTATCTATCAACTTCTGAGCCTATAGGTCAATTTAATTTTGTCAGAGGTGAAATTGAAAAGATATGGGATTTTTTTTGGTGAAATCCCTGCAGCTAGAGCAGAGGTCCTAATTAACCTTCCAATAATACAAAGGCTGCGGGAAAAGCAGCAGCAGCACTTTATAAAGCAAGAGAGGCCCCTCCACGTGGGTATTCTGGCAGGCTAGTTGGCAGCCACGTAGCTGGGATCCGAGCAGGGCGTGCATTGCCTCCTGCCCATCTGGTGGGTCGGGGAATGAGGGGTAACTCGTGGTGCTGAGGGGGAAGGAGGGAAGATCAGAGCTAACAGGTTTGTGTGAGCAAAAGGAGCTGCAGATGAGAGGACCACGATCTCTGTCCTGGCATCCTGTCACATAACTCCTAGCACTCTTCACCCAGACCTGTGAAACCCTACAGCTGTCTTAATGCCATCTTCCTTAGTCTTTCCTTCTCAGTCTCAAATGAAGAGTATTTGTTAGGGGAGCAATTCTGCTACAGCTCCTACAATGTGATAACAGGCGGTGGGAGCAAAGCTATGTTTGGCAATAAATAGCAATGCAAGGATGGTTGTTTGCTGGTCCAAGTCCTTCCTCAAGCTCAATGAAAGGATGTAGGAGCTTGGCTGTGTTGGTGCTGTTGCATCCAAGAGATGTGTCTGTGGAAAAGCACTTTTTTTTCAAAATGCACTGAATGGGAGATACAGCAGCAGAATGTGCTGGGGAAGGGGGTTCTCTACTTTCTTTTTCATTCTTAATCTTCCCCCTTCCCACAGTTAAAAACACATCAGCTCATTGTCATGCTTTATTGTTTTAAAAAGCTATTCTGACCTTTCTGATAATATTGTTGAGAACCAAGTACTGTATTGTGATGTATTAAAGTGCTGATGATGCATAAGGAGTCATAAAACTGTATTAAATGCATTAAATTTTGAGTAACTCCAGTAAAAGGCACTGCAAGAGATGGCTAATCACTCTACGTTTATGAGTTGTCTTGGAAGTAAATGGCAATATTCAGCTGAATCTGTCCACTGAAACAGCCTAGAATGAAATCTCCTAGAAGGTGATGGCATTGCGTTGCAGTGCAGTGGGAGGCTGGCAATCCAAGCTTGATTAATCTGCTCATACCGAAGTGGCATCACTCCATGCTTCCAGCAAGCTTGTAATAGATGAGTGCATTAATGAGCCCCTGGGTAACTGAGACTAGGCTTGGGGTCTGGGGGGGGGGAATCAGAAAGGATAAATGTTGCTGACTCTGTTTCTCTTTCTTATGTTACCTCTACATATTTTTTCCAAGCAGTGCTTAAGTGATCCCATGTTCAAGTGAGCATTTTAAAATGCCTCTCCACGTCACTAACAGTAGCAGAGCTGTTTTGTGTGGCTTTGAGTGGCTGGGTTATTTAAGCCTTTTTGTTTTGTTTCCCTGAACTTTCTCCACCTGAAGAATGTTGTGATCTTCAGATGTGAAAGACTGACTCCTGGTTAGTTGCTGCTAGACTATGCTGAGTCTTACTACGTTAGAGAGATTGAGACCAAACCTCCCTTGGGGGCCGACCAAGTGGTCCACTGAGCCATCTTCTTTTGAGTGGATTAAATTAACTGGTTGGTAAAATTGTGTAGAGGTCTCTGAGGGCTGATAATAATTTGCGGTCCAGAAAGTTTGGAAATTATTCTAGTCTTAAGAGAAACTGTTTCAGGAAGCTACTTAGCTTTTGCAGGGTTGATTGTCTCTTATTTTCGCTTTCTGAGTATGTTTAATAAAAAAGAGATTGCAGCTAAATTTAAGCAAACTCTTGCATTCAGGACTTAAATTTCTGTTTTCCTTTCTTGCAGTGGCTTACTGATAATTGTCTTGCAATTGCATTTAAATTCTACTCCTTAAAAATGTATTATCTGTTTTTTTTTGTGGGAGGTCATCGGTTTCACAATATTGTATAAAACTGAAACCAAATCCTCCTGTCTGCAGCTGCAGTGTTAAATAGAGCATCATTGTCATGTGGTGAGCATGGCTGTCAAAACACTCCGGGCAAAGTGAGTAACATGAACAGTTCTTCTATGTTAAATATTTATAGAAGAAAATGCAAACTCAGAAGGCTGCCAGCAGACAGACGTACTGCTTAAATACATTGTTGTGTTGGTGAGGGCATGAATCTTCACACAGTAGCTTTCGGAAGAAGACAGCGAGCTGTTTCTGTTTGCGCACAGTCTTGATGGTGTACCTTTTCTGCACAGAAATATATATGAAAAGGAACTAGAAGTTTAAAACTTCAGAAGAAAAACAATAGCTCTAGGCAAGTGATTTGCCAGCCAGCTGCCCCCGAAATGGTCTGTTCTCTTTGCCCACTGGTCTTCTGCTACAACAGTCATAGCAAAAGCTCAGCACAAGCCCTCTCTTGCATGCCTAGCCTCAAGGGCTGGCATGTCTTTATTTCAGGTCCTCTGGTGCAAACAGGTGGTGAACTACAAGCGGCGAGATACTGAGAAGAAAACCATGTAATTAAATCTGGCACTGTAGTATAATAAATCTCTGTTGTATTCTTTAGCTTTCTAGACGCCTTCTGAGCAATGCACAATGGCTGTGATTAATGACTATTGTATTGCCTTAAATAATAAGCTTGAGCCTTCAGAGAGGTGACATAATTTAGCTGTAATGAGCGTCAGCTTTGTGTGTTTGATCTCAACGCTTTGAATTTCAGCGTCGTTGTTGCCATGTCCTTGAGAGATTGTTTTATGCCAAAGAAAACCAGTAAAGAGGGATGGGGGGGCAATTTCTTTGAAAGTGTGAAGAATCCAACCAATCTGGAGGACATTGACTTTTTTGTTGTATCTTGTCTTTAAATATGCAAGATGAAAGCAGTTGGATTGTTCATAAACTGGACCCACTGTTAATGAGAGAGATTTTCTCTTTGACAAAAGTATGCCTTGCTGAGAGGTGTCTGCTGACAGTACCAGTGATGGGTGTTTCCTTTTGTGTGTCAAGATGCACCAAATACCCATAGTGGGGAGAAGGCTTTTCGATCCTTTCCACACCATCGCCCTGTCCGTCACCTCCTCAGCAGGCTTCTCTGTTGTCTTCTCCCTTGACTGAAGGCAGCAGCTCTTTGATATGAGCTCCTACCTCTTCACATTTCTGTTTCGATTGCCTGGGTTCAGCTCACACAGAAGAAACAGGAGAGAAAACATGATATTCTCTTCCTTGCAGCTACCTGTAAAGAGCTTTCCCTGTCTCTGTGCCGTGTATATGCACAGCGCTTCGGCAGAGCTGGGAAGAGAGGGCTGAGAAACTACAAAGCACATCAGACCTAATTATTCAGCTAGCATAAGGGCCTTTCTTTCCTGCTCAGGATATTCGCTCTTGACTGTGCGGGTAGTTTGACTGACATAGTGTGCTGACTTCAAAGCTGTTGCACAGTACCGTGTAAATGCTTCAAACCCAAATCCATCTTCCTTTGGGCAGCCTGGCCCAAACGGGCTGCCCTAACGGCAGGGTTTGGCAGGGCTCGTAAGTGAAGGGTCAACGCAGACTCTCCACCCTGTCATTATTTTTGTGGGGATGGAGGGGAAAGGGATTTAAAATCCCTCACCCTTTCCTATTAAGTCTGACTCATTTTGTCTGGTTTAGCATTGTGGTAGAAAGAAACATAATGGATTTGTTAGGGTCAGTGCTTCACAATGTAACGGTTGACTTTGATGGGCAATAGGGCCTAGTTTGCCACTCCAGACAAAGGATTTGTAGGTCTTGCAGGCTGCCATCTGTTTCTAAAAGCAAGTTTTTGTGGAGAAGGGATGCAGCTTGCATGCTGAAAAAGTTGGGGTTTTTTTCTTGAGAACTGCTGAGCCTTTGTATTTGAGCTTTTAATTTCAAAACTAAGCGCAGTTTATTAATAGCAGGACTCCCCTTTTGCCCTCCCCCAGGCAAGCTGGACATCCAAATCTCATTAGTGATGGGTTGACGTCTTCTAAAATACTTGTATTTTAGAATATACATACTCATCTCCCACGTGTGTTCTATTCTTCTCTCCAGCCCCCACCCAAGCTCTCTGAAATGCAATGTCTGGCTGCATTCAGGTTGTTTGCTTTTATTCTGATACATAAGCATATAAGGCACAGATTGGAGAAGAAATAATGTTCAGCCTTCATTTGATTTTTCACTTGTGCTGAAGTTTTGTCTTGTGCTCTCGTAAAAACAACAGAAAAAACAGTTGATCACACTCCACCCCTATAATCCAGACTGGAAAGTCCTACTTTTCTGCAGCGATTCCACTGCAGAGTCTCTTAAAATGGCCAGCCGACCTGTAAGGCTTAGACATGCTGACAAGTATGATCTGTTTATGTGCCATGTGTTAACCTGACTGTTAATGGATTGTTTCTATGTATAACTACTGCAGGTAGCACAGAGCTGTGCAATCCAGGTCTGGAGGGCAGGAAAACATCCTGCTGCAGGACTTAGCAAAAATAATGAGTAAAGCCTCTGCAGTTTTCTTTCCAGCTGGAGACGAACAGGACTGCCAGCACTGATAAAGAGGTCCTGGCTCGCAGTCCTGTCCTGCCCGTTTACTTAGCTAGTTGCTCTCCTGATACAATGGGGGGGAGGGAGTTGATCCAGTCCTTCCTAACACTCTTATGGTACATTTTGTTTTGTTATTATGGGAAGTGATTAGTGTGGCTGCTGTAGCTGTGCAGGTACACATGTGCATCACTGAATATGGGGCTGGAAGTGCAATGCTCCCCTCGTTGTGGCAAGTGAGTTAACATGCCGCCAGTGAATGCCACATTAAAAGCGTGGTGGCAGCCAAAAGAAACTGGCACCTTCCACTTGCCCCCAAACACAAGAGCCTGTGTACCGTGCCAGAAACGCCTGCCTCCATAGCCATCCCAGGTGCCTTGGCACCATCCTGCGAGCCAGCGTTTGCCACCGACACTTTTTCTTTGTTTCTGCTGGTTGCCAGCCACTAGCAGAAAGCTGGCAAGCCGTGTGGGGACTCATGCTCCCATTGCCGGAGTACCATATTTCTGGCTGTTTCTGGAATTAACCTTTTCTCCATACTCGCTCCCGGCCCTGGTGAGCGGCATGGTGCTGGGGGCTGGCACAGGAGAGGGGGCTGCCGGCTTGCCTGCTCTGCCCTGCCCACCGCTGGGCAGATGGAAACAGAGCCATCCGCAGGCGAGCAGCATGACCGGCTCAGATTCCCTGCCCTGGCTTTCCTCACAGCTCTGCACCTGAGCCAGCACTGCTTGAGCATGGAGGGCTTTTCTTCTGTGCAGGCAGCTGTGGAGAGAGGAAGATTTTTTTGAGCAAATTAAATGAATAAAATGACTGCCTTTGATGTGGTAGCCTGGTTCTGTATCAAGCTTTCTACTGCAGGAAGTGATAGCCTGCCCCTCTGCCAGATTTTCCTCCGAAGTCTGTTAATGGCTCCTGCAGAGCAGCCCCTGACTGCCTGTGGAAACCACGCCAGTGGTGTGGCTTTGCTTTGCCTAGGTCAATTCTTCCACCTCTTCCCAACCCCCACATTTATTCCTCAAGGGTGGGACTCTTCAGGTTTCATCTTGAGAGGTGAAGACAGCATCTATATTCCTTGGAGATCCCATCCTCAAACACGTCAGGAATATTTTTGTCAGAGGTGGTTCTGCAGCTGGTGTGGAGCACCTGTGCTGAGGGAAGGCCGCTTGCAGCAGAAGTCCCTGTCTCGCTTCTGAGGAGCTGAGGTCTTCAAGGTCCAAAGGGTGGCACAACAAGCCTGGAAAACACTCTGGATAAATACCTGAGGCCCAGAGAAGCGGCATTCCTGGTCAGTGAGGGCGTACCCAGCTCTTATATAAAGACCAGAGCTGATACGTAGTAGGCAGTCTGATCACAGGCTGCTTCTACTAATACAGGCTCCTAGGTGCTTTACCTGAGCATTTTGTGGAGTTTAAATATTTTGCCAAGGCAGGGCTTGTCAGCTCCTGCCATGTAATCTAGCCATCTCGGGATAGCTGATGCTGGTGATTTTCTTTGGAGATGTGACGGTTCAGCCATCAAATGTATGCTGCAGGAGTGAGCCCATCCAGCTTCCTCTAAATCCTTTCAAGCAGCGGAAAAACTTTGTGTCTCCTTTTAGGTGCAACAGTGCCACGGTGTTGAGTCCTAACACCTGTATAGGATCCTTGGAAATATGCTTGTCGAAGCCCAACATTTACATGCAGTTAATTTTAAATTACCAAAGCTGAGACTCTCTTGGCTCTCTTCCACTAAAATACAGGGTGACACAACAAGCTTCACAGAAGTGTCATCATTAGTTTAAGAGGAGCAGATTAAAATTGAAGGTGTTTCGTTGAAGAAAAATTTTCATAATGGGATGCAGTAGTCAATGATGCATTAAGTACTTCTAGGTGGTTGTGTTATCACTATTTAAAATGAGTGTTGAGTTTAAGAAGCCAACGTGCTCTTTATGGTCCATTTGTGGTCTCCAGGCTTTTGGGAACGTGTGTGTATACTGCTCCTTGGGAGCTATCAAACTTGCTGCAGTGGTAACTGTACAATCCTCTGTATCTTCTCTTTTTGTGTGGTCTTTGTATCTTCTACACCTTTAAAAAAAAAAAGGGGGGGGGGGCAGGGGATAAAATACTTAAAAGCGAGGACAAAAATGGTGGAAACATCATTTGTAGAACAGCAGTTGATTTAGTGGGTTTAGCCAAAGAAGCTTTGGCTCTATCAGAGGAGAACTTTTCTGCTGTACTTAATTGAATTTGCCAAGCTGGAACAAGCCCTGGCATAGCAGTTTCAACCCCTGCCTTTGCTAGCCAGCAGCATTCAAAGCTGCAGAGAGGTGATGAAAAACGCTGAGCAAATGCTGTGTGAACTAGAGAACCAGCACTGAAATGCCTTCTTGACCTGGTGGTGATGGTGGGTCATTTCCTTCTTCTGAGTCAGTTTGGGACATTTGGGCACGTGTCCAATGCACAAAAATGAATCTCTTACCACAGGCAGCACGGGTTGCCACCGCAGGGATTTTCTTCCTTGCAGAGATCTGCGTGCGTGCTCAGCACCGTGCAGGCGGGTGCCTGCACAAGCTGTGCTCTGGAGAATGCATCTGATCTGATCAAGCCTTTATGGAGAAGGAAAACTGAGATTAATTGCGAGCTGCAAGAGGAAGCCAAGAGTTTTCACATCCAAGAGTTTTACGTCCCATTACATAGGAGCGTTATTTGTGTCTGGAAGAATAAGGGTATAGTAGAGGAGTCTAAATCCTAAATTTTAATCCTGACGTGGCATTGATTGTAGGTCCCGAGGAGCTTTATGTTCTGTCTTTCCTGCAGTCTACTGGAAAAAATGTGTTATTTGTGCAAGGCAATGAAAGTGTTGGCTATGAAAGCTGCAGTTATTTACATGTACAGCTGGACGGTTCTGAACCAGTTCAGCAGTGAGTGGTTTCAGCCTGCCTAGTGGGATGGTGGGGGACTGACATCCTACCAAATTAAATGTTACCCTAATTGGGAAGGGGAGGAGCGGTGTGCAAATGAATGCCTTCCATTTGAGTTCATTTGGAGCCATGGATGTAGGAGCTGCTGTTTTTGTTTGATAAACTTGATAAACCTCATCTGCCGTAACAGTGATTTCAATTGGAGGAAGATAAATTGAGGTGGAGAAGGAAATTGGAGGGCACAGGCTCAAGCCTGAGCAGGAAGGTTGTTTTAATAACCTTGTAAAATGCATGTTGCTTTGGTTTGGGATGAATGCCAACTCCTCAAAGTTTTTAAGGTAAAAAGGCAGAGACCTCTAGTTGTTCAGGTATATTTGAATATAATATTTGAATATACTTGAGATGCCTCTGAGAAGCAAGCCAAATTTCAACCGACAGAGCAAGGCAGAAGACTATGTAACTTCCTTGTGAAAACAGGCAGGCTCTCTGCTGGGTTTCTGTTCTCAGTCCTAGAATGAGAGTTTTCTGTTTGTGCTATCCAAAATACTGATTAGTAAGATGTGTTGACAAAAAGGAGGAATTTCATGCAGCCAGGGGAAGAGTGATGTAGTTATCTGTGGGCATGGGTGTGCCTCTGTGGGTGTGTGAGATTCCTGCCCTGGATTAAGGGAGGTGGTGTGTGCTTCTGTTGGACCCAGAGGAAATTACTTCAAGTGCGATGAATAGTGTTTGGGGGTGTGTGTGTGTGTGAAGAATAGGAGGCAATGAACACAAGTCTTTTTCTAACTTAGGGTTATCTTTTAGGTTTGTTTTTTGTTTGGTGCACCACATTAAAATAGCCCAGATACAAAGCTTGAGGTTAAAAAGCACACTAAAACTGGAATACAGACTGCTGTTTGGAAAAGCGAACTTGCAGAAGTTCATGGAGGAGAATAAGTCTGTAGCCTAAGAAATAGGCAAAACCAATAAGAGACCTGATAGTTTTTCCAGGTTATAAGGGGAAAAAAGATTATCAAACAGAAGAGTGATGCTGAAAGTCAAATAGTATTACAACACTGTCAAAAATCCTTAAAGATGCACAATGCCTGGGAGTCTGAGGGTGGTGGTAGCTGTTCTTTATCCACATCAGTGGGGAAGTGTGTGTGTGTGTGTGTGTACAGATGCATGTGCGGATCCTCTCTTCCATCACAGCTGAAGGGACCCCAGATAACCTGGGTTGTTAGAAAATGGAGCTTCTGCAGGCTCACAACTCTTTGTGACCCTTTTCCCCTCACTAGATTAAGAATTCAGCGGAGTTTTCTGATAGGCCTAAATGAGAGACGATGACCTTGATGGCCAACAGGTAGAGCTTCAAGAAGAATCATGGAAATTTAATGGCTTCTTGTGTGTTTTTTCTGCACCAGATCTGAGAATTAAATAACTAACAATCTTTTGCATGGGGTGTCCAGTCAGTGATCTGAGCAAAGAAGCTTACTTCATTTGGTGCCAGGGCCCTTGCAGATGAAGCATGTGCAGTGGCTTTTTTTTATGGTACATGACAACTGATTCTAATGCTTGTTCAAGAGCCTCATTATTCCACAAGTCCTATTATTCCACCAGGAGTGATCCTCTAAATCTCTCTAAACTTTTCACTTATGTTAATGGTAGAAATTTTGACACCTGGTTCCCTCACTCTGTCCCTCAGTTCACTAACAGAAAGTTGTGGAAACATGAAACAAGAAATCAATCTTTTAGGGTTGTTTTTTTTGTGTGTGTGTATGTGTGTATTCATGATAAGTCAAGATAATGTTCTTAACTTCCTTAGGACTCTGAATATAAAATCCATATTTCAAAATCTATGAGGTAAGGTGTAAAAAGACAGAAATGGGAGTGCTTTTGATAAATGTTTCTAAGAGGATTTGTTGAGATAGGTGATGTATAGGGATTACCCCATATATATATATGTGTATATATTTGTACTACAAGATGAACTAATGTTAAACCTCTGACAGACCAAATCACAGTATTTCTTAAATGGGTACAGCATTTACATTTTTCTTGCAATATGGCTCTGATGCAGAGTCATTTACCACGAGTTTATCCAGAAGGCTTGGTTTGTGCTGTGAAAGCACAAGCTCAGTTACATCCACGTTCACCAAAATGTTCGGTGGTCTTAGAAGCGACTAATGGCTGACAGCTGTCTTTTTTTCTTTCCTTTTGAAGCTAGCAGGCAGCATGTCATCAGCCAAGGTGGTGCTTTTCATGGCTGCTCAATCTTTGTCCCTACAGTGCAGGTACGACATAGTTCTGCAAGGTGATGGGTGGCTTCCGAGATAGGCTGAGAAAGTTGTCCTGCTATTGGAGCAGTGAGTGAGGACTGAGTTAGCCGTTTCGGTGCAGTGGTGATGGTTACTGCAGCACTGGCAAAGCAGTGACTGGAGGAAGAGTAGAGTTGCAACTGTTCATGACAAATTTTAGGGAGATGTGTGACTTGATTGGGATTGGCCTGTCTGGTGGCACTTAACTGCACAAAAAGACTTAGCTGAACTATCACGCTAAAAATCTCGTGGATGGGAGCATGGAACAGATTTTGACAGTTTTCAAAGACTTAAGTCCATTCACTGATATCTGAAATTCTTTCCTTCAAAAACAATTTTCAAAACAAGTTTTCTTATTCTTCAATCTTTGACTCTTGTATTGGAGTATTAACAAAAAGGAGAGGGATATCTGAGGGTCTGTAAGCTTTTTTTGCAAGAGGGAGTCTGGTGGAAAAGGCCTCATAGGACTTGCTCTGACAGAAGTAGATAACCTTCAGAAGAGTCCTCTGCTCTGCAAGTTTTGTCTTTCTCCACAATACTTAACCTGTCTAGTAGGAAAAAGGTCTTACAACTCTCTTTGCCTTCTGTCTTACCTTGCTACCTCTCCAAAGAAAAGTAGTTTCCTTTTTGAAACATACCAATTTAATGTAAGACAACTAATCGTGGTTGTTGCCGTATGTTGTATTACTGGGTTAAATTTAGTTGGAAGGCTGAATTAAAAACTAGGTTGTCTCATTCAGGCAATCCCACGTGTTGATTAAGTAGCTTGAGCTGCAAATGCTGTTCCGTGCTGCGTATCACTATCTGCCTAGATCGCCAAAGGGTCAATCTAATGCCAAAGAGGATTCAGAGTGCTTCCTATTACCCAGTAATGGTGGATAACTTGTATATGGCAATTCCTGTCCTGGTCAGATGGACTGTCCATCTTGTGTAATAGCTGGAATATGCTGTTGCTATGGAGTATGATTCATTGACAATGTTATAAAATAGCTCTCCCTAGCGGGGCACATCTTCATGGTTACCCTTTGGAAAGGTTGATTTACATACTGAAATAGTAGGGAGCTTGTGTGTGTGCACGTGCATCCTTCTGCTGAGCCCACTGTCCTGTGATGGGTGGACATGGGCAATGGCCAGTCAGCTTTTCATCCTCTACAGATATCAAAGGGAGTTTTTGTTTTGCTGTGTCCTATGTACCCAGAGTTGCTCTCTTCATGAGCATCCCCAGCCTGTGAAATAATTCAGGTGATGCCTGTGTAACTTCGTTCAGTTTGTTTGATGGATGGAATTTGTCCCCATCACTGTATTACATTTCTATTGCAACTTTTAACCTTATTTTGGAAAGTGGTTTAGTCAGTTGTGGGGGGGAAATCACAGCTTGTTGAGACATAATGATATTTTTGGAAGTGAGAGAGGAGGATGTAGCTATTTGGATTGCTTCCTTGAGGCTGCCAGATTGACTTTCTGAAGACTGTACCAGTGCAGGCAGAACTGGCATTTTTGAAGAATGTGCTTACTGCTCTTTTACACAATATTAGGAAACTCTTCCAGCTCAGGAAGGTGCTGTGCCCCTCCAGTAATCCAAGAAGCTGCAGCAGTAGTGCATGCATTGCCCCTGAAAAGGAGCCAGTGCACCCTGCCATTTTGGAAACCTGTCTCAAATGGTACAGCAGCCTCTCAGTGCATGGTTACTCATGCTCAACAAGCCATGGCCCTTCAAACAGAGGCAAGAATATGAAGAAATAAAATATCAAGCAGATTGAAGTTCAATGTAATCACTGCGTTAATCAAAACTGCCCTGCTATTTAGCACAAAACCAGTTGAAACAAAGTAGTGGACTCATCAGTATGAATTTCATCTATTTGCAAATGATTCCATCAATACTTTGCTCTTTGATGTATTCATTTTATCCAGCTCATTTGTTATGTAGCTATTATTTCTCATGAGCCAGTCTCAGCCCTCCATAGGAGGCAACTTGCTATGGCAAGACTCAGTTTATTAGCGTGTTTGCTCACTGCAGGTCTGCCGATGAAGGTAGTTGTTTATAGGCCTCAAGTTTGGGCTTGCCTATAGAAAATTCCAAGGAGAGCCCCCAGAATCCTTCTAGGAAGAGCAAAAGAGAACTTCTAGGTCCCATTTTAATTTGTGGTTTTTATGTTGTGGTTGGCTGAGGGTTCAGCAGATCTGTACCTCCGAGCACCTGGGAAGCAGTGGCACAGACTGACAGAAGAGGTTTGGGGGTGCTCCCTTCCAGAGTCCTGTGCTCAGGCTGCATGCTCTTCCCTACCATTCCCTTCTCCCCCCTCCTTTCTAGGCAGTATCCCTGAGGTCTCCCTCAAGAGGAGTAGAGATACTAAAACCTTGTCTTCTGATGAGAATTGATGCACAGCATCTGTGGGGTTGAGGAAGGAGAAAGTCATCTTGCTAAAACTCTCCTCACAAAGGGGATGTTAAGTACTTTGGCTATTTAAGGAAAGCTTAAGGTCCTGCTATTTATCGTGGTTGCCTACAACAAATCTCTTGTGGAAGAAAAGGGGGGGAAATCTCTTTGAAAATTGTGTGAGCACCTGGCATGGGTAGGACTGGATGCTGTGTGACTTCTGAGTAGCTGCTCCTGGACTAGTTGTCGTTGATGAGAAGATTAAACATCCTTACGGTATAAAACATAAGCTGATGTATCTTTTCAATGTCATCCTGTAGTTCATATTCCAAGGTCCTGCCACAGCTTCGGTTTACAAGGACAAACCTTTTGATTGTATTGCAAGGCCAATAGCAGCTCTAAAGGGCTGTGTGAAGGAGTGCATTCTTCTAGAGCAGAACACAGGTCACTGCTTTGCTGTGTCTTGGAGAACTGCAGTAACTGGCTGAATAAAAAGCTTTTGCAGGTTGCATAAACTATTTGGTACGGCATGGCACAAGGTAATGCAGCACATTGTGAAATGTTAATGTAGAACTTAAAATCTTGCTTTAAAAACTTGTTAAACTTTAATTACAACAAGCATGGTTTAGACAACTCATTAAAATGTTAGAACTTTATGTTCAATGTGTGAGTTCAAGCAGGAGAAGATTGTCTTGAAATATGCATGCAAACAGGATTTCCCCTGCCCTCCTCCTTCAGAATAGTAGGGAGGAAGTATCAGAAAATAAAATATGACATTAGCAGTGCCAGTTACAGGAATCTGCATGGATTTGTCACTAGGTTCCTATCCATAAAACAGCTTGCCCCAGGAAGTAAAAAGCAGTTGTTTGTCACCTTCTCCTTAATAGGGCCCATAAATCTCTCTGACCCACTGAAAGCTGCAGAGCACAAGAGGAACTTTGATTCTGTAATGCAGTTACAAGGTTCAGCGTGAGATTGAGGAAGTCCCTGTCCACAGTCCCAGGATTTGTCCCTGTATTTTATCCAGCTGAGGATCGGTCAGGTATTTCACCTGACAACATTGAGCTCATCCCAGTCAGATGAGTGGTGTCACCAGGGAACTACGGAGTTACAGTCACCTTACGGGTCTTGTCTCTGGTCGTTTTACAAGCTTCTTGGCTTAGCCAGGCATGACGTTTTTCCTTTACTGAAGTGTTGTCAATGGCATGGCACCATTTGAAGTAATGCACAATCCTTAATGTAGGCTCTGAAGGACTGTATGTAGCGATTGACTTGGCAATGCTTTGGAGCACCCCATTTGCAGCTAGGTGGTCCATGTCTCTGGTATGGAGAACTCTGGCACTGTTGCATACATCTCTAAGAGGGCCTTTTGTTCTTGGTTGCAGCAATTATGGTTCAGTGGTTCTGTAAAACTGGTAGTTCTCTTCATTTGATCCTTTATTTAAAAATAATGAATACATTAAAAAAAAAAAAAAAGAAAATATCCCTAGCTCATTGCAGGGATGACTCTTCCAGAGCAGTGAAGAGCCTCAGGCTCTTCAGGTGCAGGCTTTTCTCACTGCAGCAGTTGCCTTGGTGTAAATTATAAATGCAGTCATGTCAAATAGCAGCATATTATTGGACTGCCTTGCAGTAGCGTGTGTGTGGGAGAGGGTGGGAGGGAGGGCAGAAATGAGCAGTATCCTCCTAAGAGGAAGTCGTAGGCTACACATTTGGAAAACCCCGCGATTACCCCTTCGTAAGCCACCTTTCGGTAAGGTAGCTATGGGAACCTTCTTTCAAAAAGAGGTAATTAAATATTTTTCATCATCCTACATTTCAGGTTGGGTTTCACGTATTTCATTCTTCCCTTCCTTTCTTCTGTGTCCTAACAGTTTTCTTTTGCAAGTTTGGGGTCTCAAATGCTAGATAGAATGGCTGTCTCTTATTGTCATTTTTTGAATCGGTGCACATGAAAATCTTTCTTTCTTTAAATAAAAATTTCCACTATTCAGAAATGTAAAACTACTTCTGCCTGTGAAACCAGAGACAGTTTCCCAGAACTGTTTAAAGCTGGTGCTGCTTGCTTCCTTTTCCTCATATCCTCCCCATCCTCCAGGTTTCTTTTTAACAGAAGGGACTGAAACCATCTCCAAGGCATCACTAGCCTACCGTGCAATGCACTGGAGCTTGTGGAGACTTTTATATCGTAATTAACTTGCAGATGTTTAACATGAAAATTTTATATGTGATTTTATGTATAATTTTTATATGAATGTAGCATCATTTACCATCTGTAAATAAAACAAGGACAGGGCTTTGCAATAATAATGAGACTTGTTAATCAAAAGAAATGTGAAAATCTGAAACAGAGATGTCCGAGATCCTTTTGTGGCACTCATAGCAAAGTAAATCGACTCAGCTGCACAGGTGCTTAGAACAACAAGGACACAGGAAATAGAAAACTTCAATTTCTCTCTTAAAATAAAGCCAAAATTAACTATGCATAGCTTGTGGTGCCTATTTCTAGCCAGTATAAACCTTCTTGGTAGACCACCTGTAGTCTCCTCCTGACAACAGTCCAGCAGTAAAGACTGCTGGCTCTGGGTTAGATGTGAAGAGCTTGGAGTGACATGAGCCCACGTTTTACTTGGTTTCTCTGATGCTACAAAGATCATAATTCTGAAGCTCTGATGGCAGCTCTGAGGCAATTAGAGGTGACCAACGTTATACAGAGCATAAAAGTACTGGGTTTTTTTCATGTTACTTACCACATCAGCTGTACTTCTGCAGGGACCCATGGGGTCCCAAGCACTCCTGAAAACTTGATTACTACAGGCAAAGCAGATAGTGGCCTGTGGGAACAAAGTCTCAGCGTTAGTTAAAAGTGAATGTGTGTAAGACAGACCAGAGGGTGTGTTTGAGCAGTAGCAATAGACAGAAAATCATAAACGGGCCAGTGAAATGGTAATGATTAAAGTTACAAGAAAAAGAGTATGGATCTGTCTGATCCTTGCTAAATTCTTGACAAGTGATGCTAAGGCAGCTTGGAGAACAAAGTATTCATCTCTGCCTGCCTCCTCCCCAGCCGGAGCCTGAGGAGCAGGGACACACATGAGAAATTAAGCAGAAGATTGCAGTCACTTTAAGGAAGGCAAATCCTGTTCCCTAAAATGTATGTAGATGGTTACTTAAGCTTCATTTTATATTCTGCTTCATCTCTGATGTGGCCTTGCAGAGATCCCGTAATTTTTGTAACTGCTTGAAATATTTCAACACTCCTTCTGAATTAAGGCAGCAAACTGTACCGATAAGTACCAAAAGATTATTTACTTTTTCTTTAGATTGTGGACATAGTAATTGCATAAAAGTTACCGTATTCGCTAATTTATAAAAAAGGGACGTTATGCTTTCCTATTATGTACAGACCTGTCCCTTGTAACAAATGCAACATGAACACGTTCCCATCTTTTTTTGTCCAGTTGTTTATTGTAGTACAGTGTTTTAAATAGTTGTTACTGAATAATTGAACGTGTCTCCAAATATGCTTTCACATGAGTCTTATTGTTAATGTGCAAAAAGTAACAGATGCTTTAATATTGCGGCTATCTTAATGTTCTTTAGGAGAAAGGTGTAAGTCCATAGGTACAGGGTACCTAGGTACACTTTTCTGATCCGTAATTTTTTATTTTACTTGCTCCTGAGTGCTCCCTTTAACATCCCTAGTCTGTTTGGGCTACGTATTTGATTGGCTTTGTTCCTCTGACTGGATTTCTTTTAAGATAGCTGACTTCTGTTTGTTCATATTTCTTGAAAGAAAGATGATGAGCCAGAACTGAGTCATTTTATACTGTGAAGGATTAAGTAAAATTTGGGGTACTAAATTTACTAGTTTGGGTGAATGTTGCAGTGAAGTTGTCGTATTACTGAGGACCGTCACTGTTCATCCAGTCGTCTTGCTGCGGTCCGTTAAACAAAAGGACAGCTACAGGAAACATATGGTTTCAGTTTTAGGGGCACAGTGTGTTAAGCAATTCACAATTTGTGTTCTTAACCTGTTTATTGTGCCTGATTTTTAGTAACCTCCGTCAGTAGGGTTTGTTTGTTCTAGGGTGGCTTGTGTCAGGCTTCCCCCTGCCAATTTATTGGCTGGGCACTGCCTCTGTTTACAACACAGATGTCTGTCTCCTACAATACAGTCATACAGTTCCCATTCAAACTGAGCTTTTTTTAGAGCTGTTCGAATGTTTTTAATATTCAAGCCCACTGCAGTCTCATAACTTAACCTATCAGCTGAAGTGCAGGCTTTTAAATGAGACTCTTCACTGCTGTTCCTATGGTTACACTGGAACAGAAACCTATTTAAGGAGCCAGAAGGGCACAGAAAATCTTCTAGTAACAGTTGCTATCATTATTGCAACTTTACAATTTCCAATTTATTCTTTCATTTTCTTTGCAATATTTTCTCTTTAAGTGGAAGCGTATCTTTCTGAGGATTAGTGGCTGCTACTGTTGGAAAACAGTAGCTAGAAGATGATGGAAACAGACCCCCCTGGAAACAGGTTTTTGTTCTGCTTGCAAGTGGATTTATTCCCCCCCCCCTTCAACCACAGTTAACTTAAACTGCAAAGCGCTCTTTATGTGCAACTCTAAGAGATAGTCCCTGGGTTAGTTGTAGGTGACTTGCATGCAAACTACAAACCAACGTCAATGTACACCTTCCTATCAGATGGTGGGCGTAATAAGTGGTACGTTAACTGCTATTGTGGGGAAATAATACGTATTTAAAGCAAACAACCAGCAGTTCCTTGAGCAATGGAACAAATAGAGCTCAGGACTCCTGTGGATTTGCCTTGTGCATGATTGATTTTTACCGTCTGAGAACGAGCACGAGCCTTTCCTCGCAGCTGGGGCATTTTGTGGTGTTTCCCTCATGTCGTGTCTCCAGGGGGAAAGCGCACACAGCAGCACTGGTGGGAGCTATGGTGTCCTCTTCCCTCTCTCATCCCCACCCTATGCTCACCTTTGGGTTGGAGCAGAGCGGTCTCCCCACTTACCCAGTTTCACTGTCTACTTTTGCTAGCACAAGAGCATATCAGGTCATCACTGCAGTCTCTGGGTGCTCATCCCTTGGGCTCCCTGGAGAGGCATGTGGGGAGGTTAGGGCACCGGGCTGCTCTTGCCTCGAGGTTGGAGAGGACACAGCAGGGTCCAGGCGGCTGCTGGAGGGGTGCAAGGGAGAAGACGCTTGGCAGTCAGCGATGGGACTGCCCTGTGTCCCTCTTGACCCTCCCAACGTTAGTGAGAAGCTGGGACAGCCCCTCTCCATCTCTCCAGGGTGGTGCCAAGCAGGTGACCGGCTGCTCCTGCGGCACCTGCCTGCTGTGGGTCTGCCTTGAGCTGCCTGTCCCAGAGAGCCCCTTCCTCTGCCTAACTTTCCTTGGGCAGCAGACTGAGATGTCACTTCTGTTATCTCACTAACGCTGGTGAATGCAGACAGTTTCCACTGGAGAGCAGGGTGAATGGTAGCTGTGGGAAGGCATGTTACCTGCTTGGGAACTGACCTCCTGGGGCTCATTCTGGTTCCTGTTTAAAAGCATTGCCCTTGTGAAAACATCCTCAAGCCCTGTGGCATGAGAGCAGGCTGAAGTCAGCTTTTGTACTGCAAAAAAGCCCAGGGTAATTAGACGTCTATATAAATAACACTTGAGGACACATTAAAACAGAAGAATGTTTATTCTAGCTGCTCTCTGGATACGTGAGTTTGCCTTGCTTTTTAGATTATTGTAAAGGGTGGATAGAAGATCATCATAAAAGAGGAGCAAAGAAAATCGGACCATAATCACATAATGCAAGCTTTCTTTATTTTATAATACTGTTTGCGACTCAAGTAATGTACAATTTGTAAGAGTTGTCAAACCAAAGAAAAAATTAGAGTAAAGAAATACAGAGTTGTAACAGAGATTGTTTGGGAGGGACTGAAGGGAAAGTGGCAGGACTACAAATTGTGAATTAGGGGTCTGCTTCCTGCTCTGAATAACTTCAAGCTGTGTTATATAGCGTGGTGCCTACTGGACCAATCCTTGCTTGTATCTCAGTGGTAAAGTGTCAAGAATACCTGGGGCCAGTGGGGTTAGAAATAGCAACAAGCAATTGGGGTACTGAGAGGGAAAGCAGCAAAGCAACAAACTGTAGCAATATATACCTATTTTTCAATCATGTTTTGTGATAAATTAATTGCTTTTGGTGGTGGACTCTGCCCTTTGAGTCAGCAGCTTGGCTCTGACCTGTGGATGTTACCTGGCACTGGGGTCAGGGCTCCCTGGGGCTTGGGGTGCTCTCACCCCGTGTCGTGCTGCTGCCAGGGAGCCAGCCTGGCTGTGTCCTGCCACGCACAGCCCAGGAGCGGCCACCTCCTCAGCACCACGCTGTTTTCTCCAGAATATCCAGAGGATAGAGGGTTTGGCATAGTGATGGTGCTCCAGTGCCCTCATTTCTGGGATAGCCACCCTGAAGAAAGGGAGTATCTTGTGTCCATCCCTTGGCCTGAAATCTTCTCTATTGTGAAGCAGCTTGAGGTAAACATAAAAGATGTGATTTATTTAATTAAAAAAAAAAGATTGAAGTGCAGACAACACAGTTGCAAAGCTGAGAAAAACAGGTGAACAGGGATGAAAGGAAAACTAGAGCTATCGTTTCTTGGACTACCTTCTGCCAGCCAAACAGCTGGCTGTCCCTCCCTGCTTTGGAGATCCTCTTATCCCTCTAACCCTGCCTGATCTCCCCAAGAACCAGCCAGCTGTGTGCTGGCCTGGTACCTGGCTAAGCCTTATGTGCTAGAGGGCTGATGGTAAATGACTAGAGTTTTCCATATGAACCTTATAAATGTATATGGGGTGTAACCATGATCAATGCACCTCGCATGCTATGAAGTTTCACTTGAGACCAGCAATGACGGTAGTCAGTCACTCGGGGTGATGGTCGGTTTGAAGGTAACTTGTGCAACTTAGTCATAGGGAATAGAGTAGCAAAGTGATTAACAAAGCTCATTTGAGTGCCTGTTCTCTGAGGGATGATGGAATGACGAACGCACTGCTGGACTTGAGACTTCTGCTAAGCTTCATCTGTAATGTTTCAGCGGAGGTGAATTTCCAGCACTGGCACAGTAAATAACTCTGCCATGGTAAATTTACTGAACCATTTAGTGAGGGTTGCTGACTGCTAAGAGACTGGCCTTTCTCCCCAGTCTGCTACTTTCAGGGAAGTGAAATTATTGTTCCAGAAGCTAGTGGTTTATCGGTGTTCATCTTGAGATGCTTAAAATCTCCTTCAGTCTTTGATATGTTTATCTTTATGTAAACACAGTAAGTCTTGGAGATAAAATGGGGAACTTCAGAAAAGCTGTTAACTGCATGAATAAATTCTGAATTTAAAATTAGTAACACTTCTGTCTTGTGAATACATAGACATGTAAAGTTCATTTTGTACTTCCCCCTCCCCTTCTGTGTCCATCTTTGTCTTTTAACAAAGTTTCTTTTTTTCTTCTCAGCATAATCAGTAAGACTGGCTTTTTCTTTTCCCTGTGTGTAAAACCTGTCTATTGAACGGCTGATGAGGAAAAGGTGTTTAGACTGTGTCCTGAGGCTGGTTTCTGCATGGCCAGGTCATTCTGCAGCGAGTTCCCCAAGCGACTTTAAATGCAAAGTTCCTTTGGTCTACATCTAGACACTGAGAACTAGTGGGAAATATCAATTCCTTCTGTTTTCCTACTGGGCAAGATTTAAGTCTAAGACGAGCCAGCGAAGAGTTTAGTGAAATTCCTTCTTTTGGCAGGATTTTGATGGGAGTTGCTTGCGGGGATGATGAAGTAGCAGCTAGTAGCTCTGGGAACCTTGTTGTAATACTGAGAGCCATACTCTGCCCTGCGAAGGGTGACATGCCTTCTTCCTCTGCAGGTACCCAGATAATTGGAAGATATTGTTTATTGCCAAAGATAGCTGCCAAAGTCCTTCAGGCGTGTGTTTTACTTGTTCTTAATAAAGTGGAGAGAGGTGCTACCTTTTCAGTCAAGGTGCTACAGTTGTCCTAGAACTTGGGTGCCATACCTGAGTGGAGAGGAGGGACATCTCTTTCAAAAAGAGTAGGATGCAAGAATTGATTAAGTTTCATGTTTGACTCATTTACAGGAGTCCTGTAGCCACTAATAACCTAGTAAGAAAGGTCAATTGATGCATTTCCTTCTCACTCTTTCAAAGACACCATTTCCCTTCCCCTACCACAGCCCTCCTTTCAGTGGTCTTGAACAGAACAAACTGAAGAGATTAATTTTTTTCTTCCCTTGGTCTTTCTGCTGTTCAAGAACATATGGGACCCAAATCCTGTTAACAGGAAAAAAGATTTTTTTTTTAATCGACTTTATAATTAAGGTGGCATATTGCTCTGTTGGAGTGTTGTAGGTGGCATGTGTAGTAAGCCTAAAATAAGGAGTCTCTTTCTTTAGTTGCCTTTAGTTGCCGGGATCTCCTTTGTTGGCTAGACACATCACTTGGGAGATACCACCCAGAGCCTTCTCCACAGCTGTCTGGGTGCCAGTCCCTGCTCTCACACTGTTATTTAAGGGCTGATTAGGAGGATCCCCATGCACATGAAGCTGGGCAGGGAGCAGACCCCAGGAGTGTTCATGTATTGACTGAAAATCCAGGCCACTGGGTTACATTTGAGATCCTTCTTGCATGTCGTCTTCCAACATATTAGTGGTGCACTTCCTTTGTGTGGAGTAAGCCATTTTTGGTTGATATTGCCTCTTGTGGGAGAGGGAAATTTAGACCCAGTCTCTCCCTATTCCAGCAAGAAAAAAAAAACCCAAACTGCACAAATCTTTCATGCCTGAAGGCAAGTATTCTGCCTCTTACACCATGTTAAAGCAGACCCTTGGTATTCCCTTAGAAAGAAGCTATAGCTGCATTTTGCGAGGACACTATCCTTGTAAAACAAGCTTGCTTTCTGGATCAGGCCATGCAGGGGCTGGAAACCAGGCAAAGTGGTGCCTGAACTGTAGCTGATGCGGGCAGGAGCTGTGTCTCCGGTGGCTGAGGGAAGAAATGTGATGGGAAGGAGCATCCTGCAGAGCTGGAGGTGCCCAAGGAATTTTCAGGCCAAAGGAGGCATTACTTAATGAATACATAAACTCCCAATCAGTGAGCACCCAACCCTGCAAGTGCCAAAAGCCAGATTTTTCATCTATATAGAAGGAAAATCCTGTAGTGCTGTATCCACTTTTGGATATGGGTTTAAAGTTTTTCAAAGACCAGAGAGCTCAGCAGTGTTGCTCTTCCATTAAATCCATTTTGTAGGAGCCTGAGTAATACCAGCCTTGCTGACGGTAAGTTTGTGAAAGCAGTTCACATGCAAGTGTTGCCTCTGTGCATGTGCTGCCTCTGGGAAGATGATGGATTCTGTAATTCATGTCAAGAGGTCTGTGCGTCATTCTGCAAACAGAGATGATGCTTCAGATCAAATCAATAGAGTGCTCCTGAGGAGGAAACCTTCCAAACAGGATGCCCTCTGCATTTTAAAAACAAGCATTATAGCTAATACTGCTATACAGGTACTTACTGACAGCGTGCTGATAAGGGCATCTAATTTTAGAAACTTTTGTAGCTTTGCAGATGCTCTTTAGACAATCTCTGAGATTGGTGAGTATCTTTTACATACGGAGAGCTGGAACATAGTAGCACAAGGTGCTCCCCAAGGAGGGGAACAAGGAAGTGTATGCTTAAGTGATGACAGAAATCTCCCTTCAGACTACACCAGCAAACAAAAGGCCTGCCCTTAACCTCTTGCTATTCAGGCAGCTTCTGCAGCTACACGTAATGCAGATTTAGCCAAACCAGAGAATGGGTGAATGAGGAAGATATAAGCACCTTGTCAAAAAATAACTTGGTTGCTTACCTTCAGATTTAATCTTTCTCGACTCTTTCTTCTTTCCCATCTCTAAACCAAGAGCACCGATCATCTAAATGAGTCTTTACTTATACTGCTTCTCTCAATCTTGATGCATCTTAATTTTAATTATGTTCTGTGGACTAAACAATATATTGTCAGTCTTAATGGTTTTGCACCTAAAGACCGTCTGTCCTTAAATATATACCAGAATGACTTTAGAAATAATGTTGTTTTCCTTTGGCAGCAGTCTGGAGATGCCTGTGTGCTTGATAAGCTTTATAGTGCTGCCCAGTACCATACTACAAGCATCTTAAGTTAGCTGAATAAATGCAGATTGATTCCAGTCTTTCAACATAGGAGAAAATCAGACCAGGAGGAAAAAGTAGTAATGAGAACAGGGCCTGCCGCTGCCTTAAGGGCATTGGCGGGACGGAGGGCTTATAGAGGCTGGAGGCTTCTCTCTTCCTAGAGCTGGAGGAAAGAGATGGGGAAAAATATGCTCCAAGTAAAGTCTCTCTGGCTCTGAAAAAAAATGAGGGCATTCTGCTTGTAATCTTCTCCCTGCCCGCCCAATCCTTTCTTTTTAAAACTCTAGCTCTTAGCTGGGCTGGGGGGGTGTCACTTTACACAAAGCTTATGCTTCCCCCGTGGCTTATTTGAGCGCAAGCGATGGGGCCTGACCAAGTTGCATCTCGCATCTTCAGAGCCAGGTTGGCATCGCTGGCTTTTAGGATTTGCTCTGTCCTTCTGTCTCACGCTGGGCTAATTTAGCCTCATCTTGGTAAATAAGAAAAAGGTCCTTATTCAACAGATTTGAGCTGGAGTGACTGCAGCTGTCGTCTGGCCTGTGCACAAACCAATTTTGTTCATTCCCTCGCCTGGCAGGAAGCCTGCACCAGAATTGTGTCGGGACTAATCAGCATTAAACTGATGTCAGGAGGGCTGTGCCAGGCTGCCCTGTAGCAAGGCAAGAGCAACAAGGCTGTTCAGGAGGGATTAGCGTAAGTCCTGCCTGGGATGCGGCTGTGCAAGGAAAGGCACTGAAACTGTATGGAGTATTTTTCTTGGGCCTTCTTGTTGTGAAAGTCCCTAGCCAACTGCCAAAAAAAGTGGCTTCACAGTGAGAAATCGGCATGATTTGCTGTATGTGTCCATAAATATGAAAGCCAGGAGAAGGTGCAGTGTCCATGGAGCTGTAATATCCAGGAGATGCAGGTGGTGCCTTTGAGCATGCTGGGCTTTCCTCTCCTGGAGAGGCAAGGCGGGGGGGAATGAGTAAGTTCAGTGTGTGGTCTCCAGCCAAAAGATGATGCTAGTGATGCTGCTGCTAGTCGTATGTTATACAGTAATAGATGTGTTAGTACTAAACAGTATGAAGGCTCGGAGGTGGAAATATTTCTGAGAAAGACCTGAGGTTTGGCAAGGGATGATTCATAGCTCTAATGCCTCACAGTCTCTGTTTTCCTGCCTGGTATTCATACTGCAGGTTCAAGAGTGCCTCCTGGTTTGCACTGAAAGCATTAAATCAGACAGATCCCAACTTGGGCTTTTTGCTTCAAAGACGTCGAAATGTTGATGTCTGTCTTTGCTCTCCCCGCCTTACAGCTCTTGAATTGTCTTTGCAGTTTCTCATCTTGACATTTATTTTTGTCTCACTCCTGAGCACCATGATTTA
Organism: Aptenodytes forsteri; assembly: GCF_000699145.1. NCBI lineage: Eukaryota > Metazoa > Chordata > Aves > Sphenisciformes > Spheniscidae > Aptenodytes > Aptenodytes forsteri. The sequence continues at coordinate 1,124,962 of NW_008796213.1, read as the reverse complement.
GCTTTGAAGTCAGCCCTGCTTTGGACCATGACCTCCAGGTCGAAATGTTGATGTCTGTCTTTGCTCTCCCCGCCTTACAGCTCTTGAATTGTCTTTGCAGTTTCTCATCTTGACATTTATTTTTGTCTCACTCCTGAGCACCATGATTTAGCTTTGAAGTCAGCCCTGCTTTGGACCAGGTGACCTCCAGAGATCCTTTCCGACCTGATTATTCTGATCCCCTCAATCTTGATCCCCCTGCTTTCACAGGTGCATGTTTTGGATGATCCTACGCCCAAAATTCTCCAGCTTCCTCTCCAACCTTGTTAGGGGTCCGTCTGTTTGTGTATCTGCTCAGCATTAGTCATCCCTTCTCTGACTGTAGCTGTTACAGTTCATTGTATAACCACATAAAATGGATATGCTCTTGTATTATCCACAGTGGGCGCAGCCATGCTCTAAATGCCTTTTCATCCTCCTCAACCTCTAGGTAGAACTGTGTCTGCCTAAATTTACACATCAAAACTGTTTTCTAGTACAAAGCTAAGCCTAAATGAACTTTTGAACCATGTCCCTGCCACATGTTAAGCATGTTTTCGTTGTTTGGGAAGCTCATTTAGGGGAAGCAAAGCAGACCTTCTGGTCTAAGATGCCACAATTAATTATAAGCTATGCAACGTAAGAAATCCTCCTCCTTAAGGAAAAATCATTAGCAACAAGCCTGTCTGAGATGAGTGAACAGAGACCCAGGAACAGAGCAGCTTTCTGAATGCTCTCATCACTAGAAAAATCCATCATGCGTCGGTGAAGAAGGGACCAAAGTCCCCAGCCTTGCCCTGTGCTTGCTCATACGTGAGATAGCTCTGGTGGGGATCTTGGCGGGACTCCGGCTGCTTTGGGCATGAGGGTGTGACAAGATACAGCGCTGTGTTACCAAAGCTTGTGTAAAGCCTGACCACCCTCTCCGCCGAGGTCTCCTCGCGCGGTGTCTGATGGCGTGGAGCATTTGGTGGGTGTGAGGTTACTGATGAGGCAGAAGAGTATCGGCTACCAGCAGTGCTTTCTGAAACACCGCTTTCCTAAAGGGAGGTGAAATGGTTTGGGGGATACTCTTAAGAGGGAGTAAAAGGTTAAACCGAAACAAACAAAAAAACCCCTAATTTTTTAAAAACTTGGTTTCCAGCTAGGCACTAACAGAAATGGATGGGCTTTCAAAGGAGCCTCCAGTGCACATCCTTGAATAGTCACTGAAATGGTTGGTCCCCACATGTGTGTGTGGAAAATATATATGAACCTCTCCAACTCTGGTATCTCCAATTTTTTTTTTTTTTTTTTTTTTTTTTTTTTTGGGGGGGGTTTTTGGGGTTTTTTGTCTCG
>NW_008796213.1:1078050-1123485 GCF_000699145.1 Aptenodytes forsteri | reverse complement strand
CCCCCCACCCTTGTTTTCCCCATTTTTTTTTTTTTTTTTTTTTTTTTTTTTTTGTGGTGGTGTTTTGGGGTTTTTTTGCCAGTCCTGGGTGAGAGAAACCTGGCTGGTGTGGGAGCTCTGCCCCCACTGCAGGCAGGGAGGGCTGGGGAGAATCTGGTCCCTCATTGCTCTCGCCTCCCGCACTGCAAGGCAAACGGGACTGTTCCATGCAGAGCACGTCTCCTCTCGGGTTTCTCCTTTTCCTTTTTCCTAGTCATGTTCTAGCAACATCTTACCTGCCATGTTCATGCTGATGATAGGTCTCATTCTTTCCCTGACAAAAGTGATCGAAAATAGTTGTTTAAAAGAGGGAAGGCCAGTAACAGAAACTAGATTTGCTGTAACCCAAACCCCCTTTTATCTTCTATCCTTAAAGACTGGTATTTTTTCCTAAACAAATTACCACTTTTTCAGACTCTCTATTAGTCTCTGGATCTTCAAAAGCAACTTTCCCAAATGCAGTGTTACACTTGGATTCTGGGAGCCTATTTTTCATATTTAATCATATGCAGTGTGCTCTGCTTGACAGCCAGTAGCTTCAGGCTGTTACTCTGAAATTGCCACCTCTTGCCATTTCTAATGCAAGAGGTTGTTCTTTTTAATTTAAGGCATTTGACAAGTTTGAGCCCCCTCCCTGTGGGAGCGCAGATGGCAGCTAAAGGGATGCTGGAACGATTTCACTCCTACCTTGGTGATGACAAACCAGGTTTCAGGAGAGAGCGGCAAGACTGTCTCTGCAGTTTGAACAGATCCCGTGTCCCTGACAGACATGGAAGGGGTTTGATGCTCCCTGTGATAGCTAGTGCTGTGGTCTGAGGACCTACGGGCTCACCCATTCTCTACTGCTTGATCGTTATGCCCAGGGCTCCCTTCCTGTCCAGATCTCGTGTTTCTTGATTTCTAATGCTCTTACGCAGCTTGCACATGTAATGTTAAACCAATCTCGTAGTTTTGTGAGGTTCTGTTTCCCCCCCCCAACTCCAAATGTCATGATTGTTTACTAAAAGGGGATTTTTGCATTTGGTGACCTTTTTGAAATTTTGAGAAGATGGGAGAGGAAACAACAGGTAGCATTTTTAAGACAGGAAAAGGTCTACCTTATAGACCAGAGAGGCAGCTTGATGTTCTAGATAGAGTTGAGGCTGTAAAGGAAGCACTAGATGAAACAAGGCTGAAATCCTGTTGAGTCTGTCTGCATCATGTCCCAGCGGGAAACACCCTTTTTCATGGTGCAGGTTACCCTGCAGCAACTCCTGAGCTGGTCCTGGAGGAGCTGGAGCAGCCTGCAGTGCACTGCTGCCTCTTCTGCCTCAGGGCATCCTGTGAGAAGCGCAGAGCGGCTCTGGTTGTCAGGGAATTAATTTTTCATCTTCGAGGAGAAGGGCTCTTCAGGAAAATTCAACCTGCTGCAGCTCCTTTCCCCATCTTAAGGACCATGTGTGGGTTTCAAGTTTTATGAGTACAGCTTGCATAGACCAGGGGTTTAAGGAAAGGGACAGCTTGGACTTGAAATGTCCAGAGGTGCAGCAACTTCCAAATTTGTGATCTGACTTGGGAGTTTTGGGTTCTGAATAATACTGGGGGAAAAAGCTGCTTAAAATGATATAATATTATAAAAAATACACACATGCATGTTTATGCTTCTTGCTGTAGTACATGACTATTGTATTGCCCAGCTTTCCTGTACTCTTTGTGAGCTAGATGGGCTGGTGCTTAGAAGTTCATTTTGTAGACGTGCAGCTCATTTTTTCAGTTTTTGAGACATTGTGGTTTTTGCTGGACTTTGAATGTATTCCCTTGTTCTGGGTAGTAGTGCCAGCATGTGCGGTCCTCATTCCTCCTGCTCTCCTTCACCTACTATTTCCCACTCTCCTACAGTTTTTGTACAGATGTGATGAACTGGGTGGAAAGACAAATCCAGCTGTGGGGTGGAAAGCAGCGCTTTCCCCTCTGTTCTTCATCCCTCCATCCCTCTCCCAGGTATCCTTCAGCTGGCTGAGCTCACCCATGCGGTTCCCCGTTGGAAATGCCTGAGCTGGTGAACCAAAAGCTTGGATGCAGGGCTGGAAATAAGGAGAGGTGAGAGGAGAAGCCGGGAGCTGCTTGCACTGACCGAAGCATTGCTGCCGCTGCTGGGTGTCTGCGGCTTCACGGAGCACCTGCCCCGTGGGCTGCCAGCCTGTGGCTCGCCAAAGGCCGTGCGGCAGACGAGTAGCAATGACCAAGTTACAACCTGGGAATTGTGTGGGGCTCAGGTGACACAGGCTTGATGTTAAGAAATAATTCATTGCAGCTTTTTTCTAGGGTAGCCACTGAGGTTAAAGCTGCAAAGGAACTTATGCAATTTTCTACACCCCCCCATCCCCCTTTCTGATAATTGCAGGTGTAGATTGTTCTTAGAAGCCACTGCAGAAGGTTTCTGTTGGGTACCTTTGAAAAACTTTGTTATTTTGTGATTGGAAAACACTTCTGCTGTAGCTTGCTTACTGAACTACGATCACATAGGATACGATCTTTCTCAAAAGAGCACAATTTCAAAAATGTTAAGTAAAAGAAAGGTTAAGGAAAGGGAAAAGCTGACCTTCTGTCAGGACAGAACATGTATTGAAATAAGTGCTTTTGCTTCTACAGGTTGACACAAGGTTGTGATTAAATGCATTTTCAAAGCAAAAACTAAAAAGGCTTAGGAAACATAAGTTATTTTAGACAATGTTGATTGCATGGCTTCTTCGACATGCCCTGACAGTTCAGGGAGATGAAGCAATGTTGTCGTTTGCCTAAGAAAGTGCAAACCTCTGTCAGAGAATCCACCTGGGTGACTATTGCAGAGTCATGTGGGTCCGTGTGTGATCATTCGGGTTGGGCGACTGTACTTTGATCTAAACATGAGAAGGAGCTGTACCCATATAGGGCTCGGGTTTTGCTGCCATTAAGTCAGCTGCTCAAGATCTACCCCTGCAGACTGCATCAAAATCCATCATCTCTTTAGACATGGAAGAAGCGATGGAGAGGTGGGAAGGTGATGTGGGATAGTGCTGTTGCAGGATCATTACAAGGGCATCCTCCACCCTTGCTGCAAAGTGGAAAGTGTTGCTGACCTGAATGAAACAGGGCTCAGCGCTAACCTGCTTTGTTGGAAAGCACCAGTATAAGAAAAGGAGCAGGAAAGGTGAGGGAGATACCTGGATAAACACGCCAAAGAGTTCAGGTCTTTGGGATAGGTGGCAAAAGGATGTTTCTTTGGGAAAGGATTAATTTGGGAAGGGGTTAACCAGAAGCACCACCAGAACTGGTACTGCACTAATTTTATAGTGGATTTAAAATACCTGCTTCCTCAGGGTGTTTATAAATTGATACTCTGATGCTATGAAATACAGATTCAGGTTGAAGTTTCGTATTTCTGTATTAAATAAGTCACATTCAGGTTGTTACATTGGTATAAACACAGAATAAACCTTGCTGAATTCAAAGCCTGGGGTGGAGTCCTACTTTAACAAGCAGCCTTCTTCAGAGGCAAAAGGAGTGTATTTTTGAAGCTTTGTTGTTTTGGCTTATAAATAAGCTTAGCTAGAAGTTTTAATGTTGTGTAATTCTTTCATGACCCTTGAATTTGCAGCTGTAGGATGTATGTGAGTGCTCAGATCCCTTTAATCTGGTGTATATACATACTCTTTGATTTCAAAGGGGAATGCTGTTCCCCACATGCACCGCCTGTTCTTCTGACAACTTGGAGACTAGCCCCGTTGGACTGATCCTCTGGATACGTGTGAAGCCCTTGAAATATTCATTATAGTCTGTGGTAGTCTGATATTGGTGAATCATCTTACAGTCCTTTACAAGAAGGTATTTTTTTCAGCCTGATAATAAAACTGCAGGCTTTAGTTAAGCAAATATCCAGTAATAGTTGTGCTCAGCTACCTTCTGCTTAGCTTATTGCTAACAGCTGTGTAACTGCTGAGATCTGCATCATTTATTGTCACAAATATTTATAGTTTGGGTCTTTCCTCTTGTGTGTGCTTCCTATGTAAGTATCAAAAAAAAATTTGTTTCCTTAATGTAAATATTTAATCCAACACACAGAGACCTGTTAACCTTTGGATTGAGGAGGTACCCATCAGGGATGCTCTCGGTGTATTTGCATGTTGCAGAATAAATCACCAGAAACCTGTCAAACCCCAAAGAGATATGCAAATGCCTGCGTCTCTTTAATCTGGCGTGTGTGTATCCTGTCTGATTTGAGATGGGAGTTCTAATCCTGTGGGAGCGATGCAGGAACTCCTGATGCTACGGCAGCGCTGCGAGAAATTACGAGCCAGCTGGTGTCCAGGTTTGAGGACCGTCTCTATTGTTGCTCAGGCCATTTTGTGAAGCTGGGAAGAGCCCCAGGTGCAGGGGGCAGCTTTTGAATCTGTAACGGAGTGTTCCTGCCAGTCCCCTCTCTTTGGGAGAGAGGGAGCGCGCACATATATATGGTTGTGAATACATTATACATGTGCTCTCTCTTACATAGAATAATGCTCTTTAGTTGGTAGGCTTATGTTTTGTAGGGAATGTGAGTGGGGGTACTATTGAAACCCATCGTTAAAGCACCATAAACGATAATCTCCTGTCTTGATTTGAAAGAATAACAACTTCTTTCTCCATGCAAAATGATTATGCTCTTGTTTTCTGTAATTGGGTGCTCAATGTCCCACATTGTCACACCAAGACACCATCATTTTCAGAGTCGTGTTGCTATACCCATACATTTTGCTAATTCTGTTTCCTTTTGCATGCACTTTCCTCTCTTTATTAGACCTCCCAGACCTTAGTATACTCACAGAGACTGTAGGTACTACAGCGTGTTCAGCTGTGATGCAGCCCGTGCCTAATCCAGCCTTGCTCTGCTCAGTATGAAATACTCCATTTCTAATGTATGCTGGAACAGTTACGGAGGTCTCCAAAACAGCATGGTATGGCTTGCTCCATTACACGAAGTATTCTATTTAACTCCACAAAATTCCCCTTTATGCGAAAGGAAAATGTAAAATATGATAACAGAACTCCTGTTGGCTTTGCATGAGATGTGTGCAATGACCAAGAAGGCTCTTGTGTCTGGGGTGGCTCTAAATGGTTTGTTCTGGAATTAGCCTCTCTGTAGTCAATGACAACTCACGCTTATTTAAAAACGAGAGCAGCCATTACGTGCCTTCTACTTATGTATTCTTAATGTGCCAATCAACCTGGGATCCAGGCACTAAAAGATTAGTGGATTAGTGGTAGAGAGGAAACACTTGCTTAAATGCCAGGTAATTTTAGGGTTATTTAGATCTCTGTTCTCTGCTGCTTCCATCTCTACTAGCAGGGCACTAAAATAGCAGGCAAAATATGCACTTGGGGTGAAAGTGGACTTCAATTTCTTACTCACCTTTTTGTGCATGTCTCCAGCTCCTCTTTCAGAGTCCCACCAGCTCTTTTCAACCCTGTTTCAGGCCAGGAAATGTGCCTTGTTCCTTTTTGTGGCTCTCTACGGTCTTTTTATCTTTAGGGTCTAAAAACATCCCAGAAACGTTTATTGTTTTTATATGGGTATCTGCTGCTCTGCAGAGGGCTTTTTACTGGAGTGGCAGTGGAAATTTGAGGGGAGAAGGAGTAAGATGCTGGTTTTCATTGCTGGGCTTTGGCAAAGGAGATACTTTTAAGATACAGACCCCTTTGCACTGACCCTTTTTGCCTGTTTTGTGGGACTTCACCTGTGTTCTTTAAGAGATCTTGTTGATGACAGTGGAAGGTGTATCCTGGGGTTTAAGGCTGGGTTGTTGGGAGAGCAGGCAACCCCAAAATACACTGGAGATTAAACTTCATAGAAGCCTTGAAGTGGTATTTTTGGGGTGCACAAAGGTTAGGAATGCACCTGCAGAATCGCCTCCATTTTCAGATGTCTGTGGGAACGAGTGGGACAAGGGAAGAAAGGGTTTGAGGTGCAAGGGCATTTGCAAGCTGAAACCAGAGACAATTATTTTTCTGGCCTTCTCAATGGAGATCCACCTTTACAAAGATGCCTTGGCACCTAATAGTCCCCAGGGCGTTAAGGGAAGCCAAAGGATTTCGTTTCTGGGCTCCCCTTTGTAGGGATCTAAACTAAATCTAGAGGCATGGTAGAAACACTGCTGTGCTTTCAGTTTTCCATCTGGAATCTAGTTTGGATCCAGAAATTAGTATTGATCCACGCCTTTGGATTTGAATCCTGACACTTTACTGTGGCGTGGTGATTGAGTCCTGGTTTCAGCTTTCTGTATTTTCAGTAGACTTGGAAACTGGCCACAAAATGGTCAGCAGTGATAAAGCACAAATCTGGTTGTTTATGCTTTGTCTGAAATGTATAGAGCTCTGCTGCAATGAAAAAAACTAAAGCTGTATCTAACTAGCCATGGTTTACTTAAAGTTTACTTAAGCGTAGAGAATATTTTTCATGTGGCTTAGATGTGCAATTACTGTGCACTGATAGCTTCTTAATGATCCCTTCTGTAAACTCACTGGCAGCAGCCTGATCTTCAGTTTCTAAATGCAGGTGGTGTTGACCAAGACATGTAGGTTCTTGCAAAGATGTTTGTGGCGGAAGAGGTATTGTAACTGAATAGTTACAAGAACTGATCTTTCTTTCAATATGATGATATTTTTGCCTCTTAACAATGTTCTAACACTTTTAGTTGACAAAATTTTATTGTTGTTTTTTTCAAGAGCTAATCAGAACTGCATCATCCAGCATGTCATATAAATGTCTTGTTCCTTCAGTGGCAGGTTTGCCCACAGTAGAAGCATTTGCAGCAATATGCTATCTCCAATTATTGTAGTACACCTGGGTTGAAGCATCTGAGAGCAATCTCCAAAATGAAATGGTTTCTCAGGTAGCTCTTAAGTGGAAATATCAGCTCGAAGGGCCAATACGGCTGTGTGGGCAGCGGATCCTCATCTGCCCGCATCTTCATTCCTGCTCACCACTATTTTCCATCTGGGAGCTCTGGTAACTTCAAACCTTGCCTGTGGGTGCTTGTGACTTTTCAGTGTGTGGAAAGTTTTTGTCTTTTCTTTTTCTAAAAGGGTTCAGTTGTTGAAAACTGGCGGAAGACCGGCTCTTGGGAGACTGTCATAAGGACAATTAATTGTTGGCAGAAGCTTAAACAGCAGTTTCTCAAAACCCCCTAAACTAAATCGGTTTGTGCTACACAAGGGAGTGTTTCTACTTCATGCCAATGAAAGAGCTTTCCTGACTACAAGAAGCAAAGTTCTTTCTTTGCTGGACCCCCTTCCCATCAAAACCACATACAACTAAGTTTTCATAAAGCTTAGCAGCTGCAGCTTTGACAGGCAAGCATTGCCTTGCTGTGACCCTTTGCTTGTAAAGGGTTTGCAAAAAAGGTAACTCAGTACAGTGAGGAGCTAATTCTGGGTCCACGCTCTCTAAATCCACCCCTTGCCCCACTGATAAAACCAGTTGTCTAAACCTTGCAGGTGTGGGCCAGCTCTTCAAGGAGTGTGAAAAGGTTGTCCCTGCCCAGGCTGTTTTAAGTTGCCAGCTTGAGTGCCACTGTTGGGTTGTGGATTGTGCTGTTTGAAGAAGAAAAATCTTCAGAAACTGGGAATAGCTTCCTTCTGGAGAGTGCTGATGGATGTAGAAGACAGTTTTGCAGGCTGGGTTCTGTGTGGCCGATAAAAACAACCATGAGTACTTTGTATCCTCTTTGTGGCTCAGCACATCAAGGGACAGCCCTTGGGGACATCAGAAAGCAAGGGCTTCCTTTAAACCAGAAGAGTCTGTTGCCCAGTGTAACAGTGCTACGTCCAGGGAACCGAGGCCTCAAGCTTCTGCAAGTTGAGGGCAAAAAGGAGGCCGCCAAAAAGCAAAATCCTGAATCAGGCGTAGCTGACTATTCGAGCTGCAGGACGGGCATCTTCATGCTCTGTTTATGTCAAAGTTGATTAGTGCTGAAAATGGTCCAGGCCAAATTAAGCTTCTTTCTTTTCTTGTACTGATTTGCAAACCGAGCTTAATTACGGTGGCAGAAGGTGATATCAGTGAATTTATTCACACTCTGCTGTTGTGTAAACGCAGCTTTGGTAAAACTGCTTCTAGCTTCAAGTAACAAAACACCTGAAACTTGCCATCCTGATGAGTCAAGGGGGACTAATAGCGCTGCATGATATTATGTGCATTGCGGAGTGGTTTAAAAAAATCTGTCTCAATACAGGCCAGTTTAAAAGACAACTGAATGTACTGTAATTATAAAAATAAAGAATGAAAATAAAGCTGCTTGTTCTTGTACTAAAAAAGCCCCAAAGCAAAATTTACTGAAGAATTCCCCTTTCTTTCCTGCATTCTTGCACACAAACCTGAACAGTAGTGGTACAAGGATTTTTAGGATGACACGTTCTGTTTGTTCGTGGGGGGTTTTTTTCTTCCCTTTTCTCATCTCCAGAAATACCAACTGTAATAAAGCAGATCTTAAGACAAGACTCTTGTGTTACTTCTGTCCAAGGGGAGTGGAGGAGAAAACCTGCTTTAAGATTCATTTGAATTGAAAATGATGTTTGTGTGTTTCCAAAACCAGTCTGAGAATGTGGCATCATGTTTTAACACAGAAATCAGGTACATTTGAACTTGATCCTGCCCTTGTAAATGAGTAGAAGGCGCAAGCGTGAAAGGAGTCCTGTGCAAAAGGCATGACTGGATACCTCATTCTGCATTCAGTCCATGGAGGGAGGTGAACATGTGAAACGGGTGTTGCACTGAGTAGGAAACCGTCCAAGCTTCACAGAGGATGTGATGGCATCTAAAAATGCTTTTTCTTCCTTGGTGGTTCAGCCTAAGCCTGCAGGCAGGTGCCTCTTGCTCCAAAGCCAGGGATCCCCTCGCCGTACGGGCTTTGGCATCCTGCTGTGTTTAAGGACCTGAGCTGGTCTCTCACTCTTGCTTGAACATTTTTTTGCTCTGCCATCGTTAATGTTCTTCTGGGAACTGAGAGATGGATTTCAGACCCTTCGGTTTCTTATGGTTGCGTATATTACTCACTTGCTATGTAACTAACTGAAAGGTTAGCAGGCAATTTAAGAATAATGATGTATGAAACTTAAATGAACTTTTAATTATTGCTCAAATTGTTTTCTCTATTAGTAAAAATGTTCCTTCGTTCCATATCAAGCATTCAAAATGAACAGCAGATTTGAATATAAAAATGCAGTAAAAAAAGAAAATATGCCATTTGCTGTATATAAATAGGATAGACCAAGGACCTCTGGGGTGTGCTCTCTGCATACTGCCCCGCAGTGGATCAGGAGCCCGGGCGCCCATGCTTGGAAAGGCAGTGTGGCAGCACGACCAGAATGAGTGAATTCCACACACCTTGATTTCTAGAGAAAATAAAGGCCTGAGGTGTAAATAATTCCCTATATCTATAAGTACAGGTCCAGTTTTATACCCGCTCCACTGTTTCCTCCTAATCCGTTCCAGCCTTTGGGGACAGACCCCAAGGTAATCGTGCAGGAGTACCGTGCCACTGGTACCTGTTTATTAAACTCCCACCACCACCACACTGCAAAAAGTCACCCAAACTGACATAATTTAATCTATGACTTTTTGGATTTGACAAGATTATGATGCAATTTTGTGCAAAAGGGATGGCGTAATTCATACTTGTTTGCTGGTATAGTGGGGTGTTTGTGGTCTGTTGGCAGCTGGGACTGGGGCTATTTTAAGAAGCTGACAGTGTTGGTGCTGTATAATGTTACTCTGTAGGCAGAGAGCAAGTATTTTAATCAAGGTCAGAAGGAAGGGATGATGGCAAACTAAACTGCTCGTGTTAGTTTTTAGCCTTTTTCTCTTTATTTAGACTTGTGCAATAACCCTTAGGTGAACAAATCTCCTTTTTAAAAGGATTGTTGAAATACTGAGCCTTTTCTAAGTGTAATTAGTTTGTGGCAATAGTCATATTCCATTACATTGTGTTTGTATAAAGAATTAGGCTGTACAACAGTGTTCGTAGCTCTGTATTTGTATCGCTGGTGTCAATGATCTTCTGCGATTTGACTTCTTCTGCAGGAGTTTACTTAACTTCTGTGACTGTTTAGCCATAGGATTGATGATGATAAACGGTCAAAATACTGAAACGGGTAGCAAAACCAGAACCTGTCCTGGCACATCAGGCTATGCATCCCTTCACCAGCTGTTACGTCTTTCCTTTCTGCTTTTCCTATTGCAGAGGTGGTGGCTAAGTCTGTGGAAGCTCGGTGCCAAATTCCCTTTGAATGATAAAGTTGTAAAGGACTTTTGGGGAGAACTGTGAGGGCAGCCTGGCAGAGGGGCTTGTAAAGGCACTGTGGGTATGGGGTAGTCGCCAGCTTTGGCTCATTGCTGTTAACCAGGAGAGTTTGGAGTCCTGATTGTGGCAGAGATTATGCTTTTCTGGACCAAGTTATTAAATGAATGCTCTGACAATGTGTTCCCAGAAAATCAGTAGGCAATCGTTTGTTTTGTTTCCTTTAATTTAAATATTTATGCTACTTTTTAGTTCAAACAGCTCAAAAGTAGAATGAAATAGCTTAAGACACCTGGAGTGGAAAAACATTGACCTGCAGACTTGAATATGGGTTACCTACAGGTGCCTCCTAAAGAAACGAGAAAATTATCCTAAAATACAAATTCAAATCTAAAAATCTTTATTGAAAGAGCTCCTGTGCCCTCTGCCAAAGGGCTGCCTTCCCAGAAAATACAGCCTTGGCAGAATTATCTGGATCCTCTGAACTGGTGCCTAGATTAACAGCTCAAGTAGGAGGCCATGGTGGAAATACTCTGAATTTACACCTAGAAACTGAATGACCAGAGAGGTCAATGGTATTGCAGCTTTAATATACACTCCGGGTTTATAAAAATAGATTTAACTCGAGGAGGATTGCGTAATGCCTTTGCGTAGCATACGAATGGGACTTTTTTGACGAAGGAATGCCATGGTGTTTGTGAAAACATTTTTGTTTTTCTGCAAGAGATGAGCAAACCAGTTGGAAGACACCCCAGTTAGACATGCCAGCAGGAAGCTCTTCCATTACCAGTGCCTATTGGGGTAGCTGTTACTGGAAGAGATTAAAATTGTTCATCCAAGTTATAAACATAGCTTATTTATTCAAATCTTTGTCTAAAAACACCCTGTTATGAGACAGAAATGAGGAGCAGAACTATTGGGTAACTTCAGAAAGTCCTGAAAATGGCATGCAGTACAGCATTGAAGGTGTAACAACATGGCTAACAGTATTATACTAAAGAAAACCTCTTGGGTTTAGTTCAACACCAGTTAAAGAACTGTTGGTTTTCCCCCCTGAGTTTCACAGGCTCTGGAACGGCTCAATATATGAACAAAGCTGTCTTTCATAATAGGGAAGCTGTACAGCAGCATGCTGTTTGAAGTACTGAGAATTTAATCTTGTTACTAATTTTGACAAGTATTTCTACAATGTCTGTCAATGCATTCGACACCTTTATAGTAATACAGTTGTGGAGGGTTTTATTTATCACATGGATTTACCCTTTGACAGTAGTGGGGGGAAAAGAGGTTGCAAGGGGGGAGTGTTTTAATGTCTGCTTCACATTTTTCCCTTCCCCAGTACATTTGTATATCTTTTCATTTTGTTCATACTTGCTTTTTTTATCTCTGTTTGTTATGTTGTGTAGTCTTGTACAAATGGCTAGAAGCAGATCTCCATGGCAAGAGCTCAGATACTGCAGACAAAACCTCAGGTAAAGAGGCATTAAGGACAAAACAATCACCAGGCCCTCTCTCTCTCTTTATTTTCTGTCTTCCAACTCCCCTTGAATCAAATTAAGGGTCAGAGTTTAAAAACAAAACCAAAAATCCTCAACTTTTTCATTCTTTCACCAAATTTAAATCAATAGCTGATAAATTTTAGTCTTTTTCTTGAAGCTCTCTTGGCAGATGTGCTTCCTCTCTCCAACGAAATGCCACTAGTGGTGTCAGGTATATTGGTGGACATACAAATTGCTAGATCTTATTGTGCTTGGTAAAGACTGAACAGTATCTTGCGTGAGGCTGTATTAGAGGATACTTACCAAGAAATCTGACTGGGCTTAGTTAAGTAGATTTGTGGACGAAGGGTACTGAAAGGTCCAGCTCCACCAATTTCTGCTACAGAGACCCAAAGGTTCCTGACACCTCAAGGAAGCATGTTTTGCAGTCTAGATTTAAAGAGCAATATTAGTGAGGTCCACTCAGACACCCCAGAAAAAAGCCAAATCACGTAGATGTATTGATAGGGTACACAACCCACTAGGGCTTCCTGCTTAAATATGATCCATCAATTCTTGCATGTTGACGTGCAAGAGGTAGGTTAGACCCTGTTCACCCCTCCTGCCCGCCAAAAAAGCCACCACCATCTTACAGACAACTCAGACTTTAAAATTTTGGAATGAAAACTGTTTTGTCTGCCTTGTCCCAGTCCTCCCTTTGATATCATTTCCCTCCTCCGCTGTAAGATTATGAGAGTATGTGGTCAGAAATAATGCCTTTGAGTTAATGTCCTTGAACACTGACTAGCCTACCACTGCCGCTTTGGTGTCATGGTGAGGCACAGAAGAAAAGCAGCAGAGCACAATTTCTGCACTACTTAAACTAACCGTCTCCTGAACCTGACAATTAACAGCTTAGTTGCTCCCCAGCCAAGCACTATTCCTGTCCTCACGTTGTTTCTCTCACTCGCTCATTGTACATCACTTGCTTCTCGTGCAGGGTCATCCAGTTATCCAATGCTTAACAAAGTTCTGTTTGCAGGGAAAGAACATAGCTGGATGTGCTGAACACTTTTAATTAGAAATAGCTATCAAGGAGGCTGTCACCATGAGGTGCAGTACTGTGCATAGTCATGCTCCCAGTATGTTCCTCTAAAGGAATAAAAGATATTTTTATTTCTGTGGTCACAAGCATTCTTGTCTATGTTCTGGAGCTTGGAAGGAGCGACAGACAGCTCGCGTTCCCTGGACCAGAGGGTGTGGGTGGAGGATGCCTCTGCCTATTTAGTACGTATTTTTGTATGCCTCCGTAGCTGTGATGATTAAAACAGATCTTAAACCTTAAAATCGCTAAATTTTTAAATATGATCACTCATATGAAAGCCATCAGGACTGACAACCTCACAACTGTAGCTGCATTTCCCTAGTAATTTTATCCTTCATCCAAAACACAGAAGATGCTTCTTCTCTAATTTTGAGAAATCTTTTCATTTTGAAATTAAATTAGCATGGTTTTTCTTGATCTAGCACCCATCACTTTACCATTTCCTTTTAATTTGAAACTAAAGGTCCCTTTAAAAAGGAGTGCCTTTAAGGGAAAGTGCAAGTTGTTCAAAAGTTACATAGGATGTAGTATCTGATTGAAATGGAACTTGAATCTGACACATTTTACACAATTTTGAAAAATACTTGAATTTTTTTTTTAAATATCCTGAAAGCAAAAGGAGTCCATTCAAAACCAAATTTTTAATTCGCCTCTGAGAGGCAGCTTACCCTATGAGAGGTGCTGTTTGCATGAATCGGTACCACGCATCAAATACGATGTTTCTGTCTGTATTCAGAGCACTGTTATCTGGCCATTAATATTTTAGAATATGGATTCAATTCGCATTTGATACTTGCTTCATTTTTAGTGTGCCTTGCTAATCCTGTTTGGGAAGTTAGCAAGCAAACACTTAAAAGCATATAGTAGATTTAATGAAAATTCACCGTTTGCCTAGAATAACAGCTAAACAAATTTTATCTGCCACGTGTGACTCAGCAGCTCAGAACTACCGACCCTGAGAGTTGGTAGTATCAGGTACCCTTCGGTCCAGATCCCTTCCCTCATGTTTGCCAAGAAGCTTTTGCTTCCTGCGGTTCTCTTCCAGCTGCTTGTCAGCGTGGAGCTGGCTGTCACGGTCCACGTCTCTCATCTCATTTTGGTGAGAGTCGGGGTGTTTCCTGCTAGTTTGGCTAAAGGATGACACTTCACCCTGACATGCGGGCTGCCTTCTGTCGTATCCTTGTACTGTTTCTTTCCTAAATTATGCATCTCCTTTAAAAGCTTACCCTGCCTGGCTTCCCAGGGGCAGCTTTGTGTGGAGGATGCGATGTTATTCCCTTTGATTGATTCACTCCAGTGTGGTTTCTTGGCTCTTTTCTTTTGTCTCATGATCACTGATTGAGAAAATTGTATTTTCTGTGTATGTGTTTTACCTTTAATTTCTATTCTTTTTAAAACCACCATAGTAGTAAAATGAAAACCCTGCAGGGACTCTGCAAAGGTAAGTTATCTGTGCCATTTACTTTCTTGGATAAAATGAATCCATGTTGTCAGCCTACTAGAACATTGTTACGCTGGGTTTGGAAAGCTGGATTTCTTAAAGCAAAACTTGTGCTTCATAAACAAAAATTTTCACACCTCTCCGACACCTAAATGACTGCACGAGTATTTGCAGCAGCATACAAATTATTGGTCATTTCCAAATGCTGATTGAAACCCTCAGTTTTTCATGATTACAATGGTTTATTGGCAAATACACCTTGTTCCTCTCCACTGGTTCCAGATGCTGCCAGAATATTGCCCATCAAGATCGGGGGGTGGTTTATAGGGAAAACGAGACGAAGGATGTTCAATAACAAGAACAGCAAAAAATCAGGGCCTTCCCCACTCTTATATCCCCAGTGATATAATTTTTGGTCTGACTTGGAAATAAGTACAGCTTTATCTGGTGGGGTTAGTTAGTAATTGAGCCACCAAACGAGGAGAGGAGGATATTTTCCCATGGAGAAGCCTTCCAGGATTGCTTCCCAAATCTCTCTGAGCAGTCTGATGTGCTTCCAGAGTCTGCCAGTGCCTCTGTAACGCCGAAGGACAGGTTAAAGGCAAGGCAGCACCTGGCACCATGCGGCAGCTGCCCTCTCTGCTCCACCACAAGCTTAGACTGTGCTACGAAAACAGATAGGTAAAGCTACCACATGTGTAACGCTCCACTTCAGGACGCACGTGGAAGTTATTTAGGTGAAAGCCGGGTGGTTTGCTGTCCCACTCAATCTAAGGGCACAG
This sequence comes from Aptenodytes forsteri, assembly GCF_000699145.1. Classification (NCBI taxonomy): domain Eukaryota; kingdom Metazoa; phylum Chordata; class Aves; order Sphenisciformes; family Spheniscidae; genus Aptenodytes; species Aptenodytes forsteri. The sequence continues at coordinate 1,108,348 of NW_008796213.1, read as the reverse complement.
AGCCATGTCCCCTGAAATGCCACATGTCGTAGGTGTGCTACAAGTGGGGCTCACCCGAGCATGCCCAGCACGCAGGGAGCCCAGGTGAAGCCTGCCCCAATTTCTTTGGTGCCTGTAAGTGCGCACAAACGTTAGAAACAGTAAATGACATGATTAATGTGCATTGCTGCTGGACTCCCATTTACAGTTTTGTGCTAATACCAGATGATTAATCGATTTAGTTGTTGACTGTCATCACTGCAGGCTATTTTTCAAGCAAAAGGTGTTTTTAAAACACCCGTACAACGTAGATTGGAAAAGTGGCCCCCAAAAAACCTGCGAGGGGCTCCACTGGTGGGTGAACTGCAGAGGTGATGAGTGCCTCTGAACCACACAAATTACCCAGTTAGCATCAATCAGGTTACGTTAATGTTTTTTGGTTATGAAAAAGGAAACCTTTAAAGAAATTTGGACTCCCGCAATGACTTTCTGTTAGCAGTGGAGAACTTAATGAAGTCATCCAGATGCTCTTCAAACTTTTAGTAGAAGCAACCAAAGAAATTCAGCATCAAAGAGCTGCCTTTCTGCTAATTCACTGTTGTAAGGTAAAGTATGTCAGGTGTGAAGATTGAAGATCTAAATAGGAAATAACCTCATGCATATTTAGTTGATTATGCAAGCACATTAATTACTGTTTGATACTAAGAATTAAAAATGTTGCCAAGTATGTTTAAGTGCATACCTGGAGAGAGAATTTTTACTGGCTTTGCTTGTTGGGATTTTTATTTTGTGAAACGTCAGAAATCAGTGGATGACACTATATCTTTATTTCAAATGCCTCTTTCAAAGAACTTCTGGGCCAAAATAAGAGGTTATTCTGCTGCCATGTTCTGTAATAGAGTAATGGTCTCTGGTTTTGTGTACTTCAGTCTGAGCTTTGTAACCGAGCATGGAGAGGATCTTCATAGAGCTTGTGCTCTGGACTGCCATAGCAGCTGGTGGCAAGTCTGGTCCAACTTGGCAGATGTGATGAGCTAATCAGCTAAACCCCAACATGTCTCTTAATTTGATCCAGTTTAGCTGATACCTTCAGTTTTCTTTATTTCTGTGATGCATACGCTTTTGCTGGATTTCTGGTTTGCCTTGAGCAATTCCAGAAGCAGGCTGGATTCCCCTGCCAGAGCTCCTCACATCTTACCACTTGCATTTATCCTGCCCCAGGAAATATGGCTGCAGCGTTGCATCATCTTGGACCTTTTCTCCTCTGAAGTACAAAATATCCTTGTAGAAGCTTATTTGCTTTTCTCCTTCCCCCATGGTTATCCACCAAAATCAATGAGACAGACATAATAGTAGAAAATATAATGCTGCAGTGTGTCTAAATAATGTGTTAAAAATGAGCCATTGTATAAAAATACCCGTATCCTTAAAAATCCCAGAGATCTCTTGGGAAGGAAAAGATTTTTAAACCCGTTCTCTGAATGCATTTGAAAGCAAGTGCTGTCAGAAGAGCTGGCTAGCTCTCCTCCACCTGGCTCCCCAGCTCACTCAGCACAGCAGCTCTTGCAACGGGGCGAGGTGCAGTCCCAGCACAGCTGACTCGCGCGTCTCGAGGAATTTCCACCTGCCTACACACATCCTTGTGGGGGGGAGCTCCAGCATAAGCCTCCGCTTCCCCTTCCCAACCAAGTGGGCGGCTGGCATTGGTGTAAGAAATGCCTGACCTTCGCCTCCTCTTCCTCCACCTGCCTCTGTTGTGCAGGTGCCGCTGCAATGGCCCTGGCACTGCAGCCCCTGAGAGACAGTGCGGGTTCTGCCCTCTACGTTGAAGGTGTGTTAAGGGTTTCATACAGCAAATGGTTTTCAACCCTCCTAAAACTTTGCCTGGAAAACTTTTACCTTGTGAATTGCAACTGTGTTTTTCTCCGTTATCTTGTGTTCCCCTCAATTATCTGCAGACCCTAAGTTCTGCCAGGCAAAGGCTGAGAAGCTCTGCCTTCAGGTATCAATTTGTACAGAAATTTCCTTGGATTAATTCACTCTGAGCCAAATGATTGTGTAGACTGTGCTTCTCAAGGAGCAAAGGGCACGTGCCAAATGGCTGTGACCTCAGAAACCTTCAGGTAACTGCCAAATTGTCAATTTTGCAACATCACTCGGAGGCTGCTAGCTGCATGAAGGTTGAATTGTCATATGTAATTCAGCAAGCACAAATCATACCCGCAGTCCATGTTGCCTTCAGAGAGGGGTTAGTGAGGTTAGTGACTTGTAGTTTAACTTTTCTGCAGGAACGGTGGATTGCCTTTAGAGCTTGCCAAGCGATTGAATATTTTTTCATCCAAAATAACCTCTCATTAAAAACATTAATGAAATATTGCCTCTGTCTCTAAGTATAAAGAGAAATAATTTTATTTTTTTTAAAGAAAAGAAATCCAATTCTATTTCAGTAACATACTTTTAAAAGTATCTAGGTAACACTAAGAATTCCCAAAAGGCGCCTCTGAGTGCAAAGTAAGGTTTGGCAAAAACATTTAACGTTGTAAACTCAAGGCTTTCATCCCATTCTCGCCTCTCAGGTGAGAAAGGAACTGAACAGGAAAGACCCACTTGTAGTCTTTAAAGCAAGAAGCCTGATATTAGTAACCTGATATCTGAGAAAAGTGTAGTAGATGGTAGTATAATGAATCGTTTTTAAGAACTTTTTATTTTGATTACTGTGTTGCATACTGTAGACTATCCAACGATGGAAACTCCATTAGCAATATTACCGTGAAATACACTATTTGTATGCTGATAACTGGATGCATTTCTGCTTGAAGTCTAATTTCAGTCTTCCTCTTTGCACTTGCTGTATTCTTTGTGTGGAAAAAGTCTGTCCTTGAAATTTGATGTAGAAAAAAATATGTTCAATCTTCACACAGGACTTGTGATATAAAAAAGATCTATAATGAAACCTTGAATAATATATAATAGCTGAGAGGTGCTCATACTTTTTATTGACCATAAGACAGTTTCTAACAAACTTGAGGGAAAGTCCTCTTTCCGCATCTAAGTAAAGCCATCTCTAGATATTCAAGCTATAGGGAAAGATGGAGAATTCAGCTGATTGCAGGGCCTTTTTCCATAAAACTCCAGCAGTAATTTTTCTCTTAATGATATATTTCCATGCGGTAAATACTGAGCCGGAAGCTGTGTTGCAACGGTAGTAAGATTTTGTGAGAAGGAGGGCAAGATCAGACTGAATGTGTACCTTTTCTGTTTCTCTTTTAAAAGTAATACATCTGTTGGGAGTGAAAATGCCCTTCAGATTTCACAAAAAAACCCCAAAGTGAAAGTAAGCTGCCCAGGCCAGCTCTCTCTGAAGCCGCACTTCTGTGACAAGTCATTATTTCTTCATTTGTTGCAGGAGAGAATTTCGACCAGAGTCCCTTAAGAAGAACCTTCAAGTCCAAAGTTTTGGCCCATTATCCTCAGAACATTGAGTGGAACCCCTTCGACCAGGATGCCGTCAACATGGTAGGTAGAGGATCTCTTTTCTCAAGCTGTTTTCTGTCAACTTCCAACTCTCAAGTGGTTCCTGGGTTGTTTACAACCAGCCGATGTGATGTGATGAACAAGGTGCTTCTGCTAGGACTAAGTGCATCCACTAGGCATGCTGGTTGAAAAGCTGTAGAGGAAGAGGTATTGTGAGAATACAGAATACTTTCAGGTGTAACAAAAGTAAAATACTGCATTTCCCTCATTAGTTCTAGTTAAGTCTACTGCATGATGAAACAAGTCTAACCACCAGCTCAGTGACTGGCTGAGAAGGGGTGTAGTCACCCAGGATGCATATCCACAGCTGGGAAGGAGGCAAACTAGGGAATTTTTAAGGTACTAATATCCATGTGAAATTTTTGAGTACAAAAAACCCTGATGCTGCATATAGCAAGGGAGAGAGGAATCTTTACGGAGAAGCTGGAGCTTACCTAAACCACGGCTTTTGTTGGGTGGTCACTTCTAATGGCACCTCTGCACTAATGCATCTTCTATACATCTCTTTCCTCTCAGCTAAACTTGGTGTGAGTTTGTCTGTGTGGCTAAGTCCAATGAACAGGAGAGGGAGGAGAAGACAGTTGGGGGCGGTGACAACTAAAGACGGATGATCCACTGGAAATTTTCCCAAAGAGTTGATATTCAAAGGATGTTTCCAAAATCACCAAAGCACTTGTTAAGAACGTGTCCTGACAAAGACAACAGATTACTGGTATTTGAGCTTCCCAGTACAGAAAATGCTATTTGTTTTATAACTTAAAAGTAAACAGTTGTCGTAATAATAACGTTATTACAATAACATTATTACAATACATATTATGCAATATTACCGATACCAGCTGTTTTCAAAACTCTGTATTGGGTCTAACTCAAAATGGCAAAATTAGGGAACCCTTTCCCCCCAGCCTAGTTTAGATGTGCTTCACATTTGAGGAGGGTAGGACTACATACTAGCTACTTCAAACCAGAACTAACCTCAGTGTATGGTGCGGGTATGAAGTCAAGAGAATCTCCTGGCCCTTACTCTGATGGAGAAACAGGGAACACGTAAAAACCACAATAAAATGGCTTTTGTAAATGCAGTCTGAATTACATTTAGTTCACATTTGAAACTTCTCTGCAATCATGAAGGTGTAGAAATCTTCAAAGTTCATCTCAATTTCCCCTGAATTTTATTTTTTAGCATTGTGCCAAATATTTAACATGAAAACCCAGGAGCTGGAAGTAGCAGTGATGCTGAGAGCTGATACTCTCCACTGCACATGCATAGAAAGGCAGAGATGAGCCTACTACCAATATCAGTCACTTTGCCCACTGACAGCTGGGGATTTCTGTCCTCTGCTTCCAAACGTGCATTGATGGAGACAGTGCGGTATTTGGGCAGGTCTCCACATCACTTTGCCTATACAGAAGGCATGAAGGACTCAGAACGATGCTTCATCAGCACAGTTAAGATGGTAATAACTCAACTACCAAGGCTACTTATGCCTTTTAGTTCTGCCTTTGAATTGGGAGTGTTCAGAGGAGAAGTGATGGGGGGTGTGCAGCAGGAATATGGCAGCAAGAGGTAATAGCTGGAACTGCTGCATTATTTGTCTCTCACATTACAGTTGAAAATATCTAGTATTCATGAAGTGCGATCATATTATCGGACAAAAATGGAATACCAAAACCAGCAAGAGACCTATTAAAATAAAATAATTGAACTGAGCTGCATTCAGCTGAAATCAAATAGCTGAAGAGCACATCTTTCATTGGTACTGTGTCTTGGAGGAAAAAAAGCATTTACTAACAGCAGCAGTATTTAATGGTCTTTTAAATCATCTTTTGGAAAACTTCTTTATTGTTTTGATCTGAAACATCATTTAAAGTAATATCCACCTCCACAGAATCCCTTGAGGCAATTATTGGCCTTTCTGATCTTGCCTTGCTGTATTAGTTCTGCCTATGTGTTTGCTTTATGTGAGCTTCCAGAAGCAATTTTCCTCAGAGAAGAAAATGCATAAATCCTTGAAGGTTAACTTGTGAGAACTCTGGCTTTGCTGGATGCCTAAGGAATTTCAATTGCCTTCTGAAACCATCCTGTCGCTTTAAAAATAACCCCCTGAAGTCCCAAGAAACCACTCTGCCTACGGGTCATGTTTTTTCTCCCTTTCAAAGTATATAGAGTTCTCTTTCATAGGGAAGTATTTCTTTCCCCCTCACTGCTTTTGTGATTATCCCTGCCTAATGTCGCATACTGTCTTCCGTGGCCATTCCGCAAGTAATGTGTTGTACCAAACTGAAGTTCTCAGTAGAGAGGAAAGTGACATTTTTAGGAAATAAACCTCCTGTTTTAGCCCTCTGGTTCATCAGGGTATATAAATCTTTGCCTGTATTTCTGAAGTCCAAGGAAGCATTGTCCGTTTAACGTGTCAAATACTGAAATAAAAGAATTAAAGGTTCCCCAGTGTAATTTGAAGGAGCAGGTTTTAATACAAACAAAAGCATCTTGCTCTCCACCCCCTCACCCACGGTGCAATTTGGGTATGGAGCTTGCTGCCGTGGCATGTTGTGAACTTGAAAAATATACGGGGGCTTAAAAAGTGAAATAAAGGATCTAATGGAGAGGAGGTGAACCGGTGATAATGGACAGTGGTCTGGAGGGGACCTTTGGTTCAGAAATATCTGCAACTGGTGATGGCTGGGAGGAGGGAGAAGGGAGGGATTACAGTGTGTGTGTGCGTGTGTCCTGCTTCCGTGTTTACGAAAAGGGTATCTCCTACTCATCACTTCTAGAGATGGGGTGTGCATTAGTTGATATCTTTTTGTCTGTCTTTGTGCAACTTCCTTTTGTTTTTACAAACCATGTTGATTATAAGCCTTATTGCAAGTATGAGTTAATTCCACATTTTTCTGCTGATGGATATGTTTAAATATAAATAGGAAAGTGCTCTGAAAGCCAAAAATCCTGTCCTTTGGTCTATAATCTTGGATAGTTTTCTGTGTTTATACAAAGATGCAATAAAGGTGACCGACTGCCTTCTCGCCATTAGTCACCCAGCTTCACCAGCAGGCAAAGCTTTCAACCCCCCTAGCACGTCCCAAGCTGCTCTTCCCCAACACCCTCCTGGGGCTCTCATGTGACAAACACAGATGAGATGGGAAGTGATTAATGTCCGAGGCACTAAGATTAAAGTTTTCATGCATTAACTGCAAATTTGAAGCTTTCTGTATTGCTGGAAAATGAGCACAGGCCCTTCCTTTTGATCTTAGCTTCTTAAGTGACTCTTGGTCGTTCCTCCCTGCCTCGGTGCTTTCCCATCTTCTTTCTTTCTCTGCCTTTTCCTGTGTCTTCTCGTAGGTCTAACGACAGCGGCAGTCTCTGTGCTGGGGTTTGCAGCCAGGGTCTTAAAATGTCAATATTCTGCATATGCTGGGCTGTGGCTGAAACTTAATAGATGGGTGTCCCTTTGTGTGTGTATACTCAGTATATAAAGGACGAGGGAATAATAATTAAGACTTGGAGGAAATTTATTTAATACAGCCTTCTGAAACTGTCTCAGCTGGTCTGAATTTCCTTGATATTTATCTGTTCTTGATTGTACTAGTACCTATAATTTGTTTATCCAGGCATTTTTCTGTAAAGTGAAGAAAATATAATCTTTGATAGTGTTGAGATTAAAACCTGTGATTTGGGCCTGATGGGTTTTGATAGGGCTATAGCCGCCATTGAATGTCCACATTCTAGAAATAAATTTTTATTAAGAAAACCTGCCAAAAAATGAGGTTAAGAGATATTTATTGTGCAGAATAAATTTAAATAAAGTGTGAAACAAGGATTTTTCTACTACTTCTTTGTTGGAGAAGCCTTAACCATGGCACTGCTGTTAAAGCTTCAATAAAAACTATAAACCTTTTGAATGCAAATGAGGCTGCTCTTCAAAAATGGTTCAAGCTGCAATTTCATGGTTTATGTCAGCAAAGCCCATCAATTGAATTAAATTCTTCTACCAACTCCAGGCTACTTATTTCCCTATACGTTACCTTTCAGAGGAATACATAAGAGCTGTCCCAGATAACTTAGGGGCTTGCTAGCATGTTGTGAAATGAGTCTGGACCACTTGCCTAAATCCCAGCTGGGCTGGTAGCAGCTTTATCAGGCTGTCAAACGGTCTCTGCACGGTGCGCTGGTGAAGTTCAGGATAGGATGTGCCTGACAATATATAATTATTTCTCTTGACTTCTTCCACCATCAGAAGAATTTACTCCTGGTCAAGGTGGGACATTAGGGGATGCACTCAGTCGTGTGTAGGTTCACATCCCTTGGGAAAGTTGGCTTCCAGGGTTGCCTTTTGGAACAGGAGGAGCACTTTGAAGGGTCTTCCTCTCTTCTTTCTTTTTATTTCTTCAGATGGAAGGTACAAAGGAAGCTTTAATTCTTCGTTTATAAACATACTGATTTAGCTAGAACATAAGGAGTTTCATGCTGATGCACATTCAAACAAGTTTTGCTGGATGTTTGTTATTTTGTATTAGATGGCTGATAGAATTCCTGAGGAATGCCTGGAAAAATGCCTCGAGTTATCACTAGGGCCATGTTTCAGAGAAACACCCAGTGTAGTAGAATCACTGTAAAAGATTCCCCCCCACCCCACCCTTCTTCCAATGTAAGCTCTTTTGTAGCACTTAAGGAAGAAAGTAAATGTAATAGCTGTCAGTCAATTGTTTTGCTTTCTTTTAAGAAAATTAGGGAAGATCAAAGAATTTCAAGAAGTCTGTAATTTTAATTCAGTGGTATAAGATGCTCCCTTGGCTCTCTGATTTTAGAGTACTGTGGGAACAATATATGCGAACGAGAACAAAACTGGATGTCTTTATATGATGCTTAAGTAAATGAGACAAAGGCTACTCAGTAGTGAAAATAATTTTACAAAGTAATGAAAATAAGTCATAATAACCTAATAGGTGGGTGTTTTTGGAGGGTGTTTTCAGAGGGTGTTTTCCTTTCTTCAGTCATGCCTATCTCTTCTTTTAAGTAGCGTGAGTTTTAGGCTGTTTGTTCTTGGGCTACTTTTCAGGGGGATTATGTTTAATGAGAAATGGCTTGTTATGATGTGGTGGGAAAAAAGAATGTGTCTGTAAAGCAAAAGTAACAAAATATAATTGTAGCTTAGATAACTATATCTATTTCTTTTCTCTTTTCTTAGCTGTGTATGCCCAAAGGGCTGTCTTTCAGGACGCAGGCAGATAACAGAGATCCGCAGCTCCATTCATTCATCATCACCAGAGAAGATGGCTCTCGTACATACGGGTTTGTGCTCACATTCTACGAGGAGGTCACGAGCAAGCAGATCTGCACAGCCATGCAAACGCTCTACCAGATGCACAATGCAGAGCAATACAGCAGTGTCTGCGCCTCCTCCTCGTGTAGCATGGACTCCCTGGCTAGCAGCATCGATGAGGGCGATGCCACTTCCCTCGCCAAGCTCCAGCGGTACAACTCCTACGATATCAGCAGAGACACGCTGTACGTCTCCAAATGCATATGCCTCATCACCCCTCTGCCCTTCATGCAAGCCTGCAAGAAGTTCCTGATCCAGCTCTATAAGGCAGTGACCTCCCAGCAGCCGCCGCCTCTGCCCCTGGAGAGCTACATCCACAACATCCTCTATGAGGTGCCCCTGCCACCCCCGGGGAGGTCGCTGAAGTTTTATGGGGTTTACGAGCCCATCATTTGCCAGAGACCTGGGCCCAACGAGCTGCCACTCTCTGACTACCCGCTGCGGGAGGTTTTCGAGCTGTTGGGCCTGGAGAACCTGGTCCAGGTTTTCACCTGCGTTCTTCTGGAGATGCAGATCCTTCTGTACTCACAAGGTGGGCACTCGTCTGGCGATGCACGTTGGGTCTGTTCCCAGCGGGCAGTTCCTGGGCAGCTGCAGCCATAGGAGCTAATATAAAGCTGTTGATTTTCAGCGGATTTGTGAAATGTGAGAATGTAATGAAAAAATGTGAGAGAAATCAGTCTGTCTTAATGAAAGCACTAAATAATTGTTTCTTCCAGGCAGTCTAGATACTGCTTGTTTAATTATGCATTGTTTTTATCACTTGTGACAGCTAGCAATAGAATTCACTTAATTATTATCCTTACATTGCCCTTGATCATGCTGCAAGACAGCATGAAACTAATCCTATTTTCTGCAAAAATACCAGCAGAAAGTAATACATCTTGCAGAAAACAGTCTTGCTAGCTACTTCTTCAAATTTCAGCAGTGTATTGAAGTTTGGTGAGATTTCCTCCCTCCCATATGATGGATATGTTCTTGTTAAAGCACTGAGAGTTTTTTAGCACTTAGAGGCTGAAGTTTTAATGCTAGGTTGGAACTGAGTAGCATTACAGGGCATCCCTTCGTAGGCCTACTTGAGATATTTGGGAACTTTTTCTGACAAGGATGCTGGTACTTCTTTTTGAGACACTTAAGATTGCAACTGGCAAAGGCTAGCTACATTGGCAGAAGTTGCTTGCACAGAGCCTGTCCACATCAAAGTATGCCAGCAAGCTTTTGAAAATCTGGCTTGTACCTTTTCTCTTCTGGTTGTATCTTTCTGCAGTAGTGCAATACTCTGCTACAAGTTTTGGGAATCTTGACTTAGCGCTGGGCATGCTCTGAGGTTTTACAGCCCTATTACTCTTTCCTGTATGATGTTGGTTGCTGTGAGTCTGGCCCTGGTGATATTTGGGTACCAAAAGGTATGTGCTGCAACTGTTGCAATGCACCAGAGTGCCCAAACAAGTCAAGTTCAAGTTTCCTGCTGACTTTCAAGGGGTTTCCCAGACTTTTTGGAGGTTCCTCTAAGTCTCACTGCGTGCCTGTCCATATTACTTGGGTTCCCAAATGGCTTCTGTGATGCTGACCCTAAACTAGTAAAATGTGCCTCAGGGAAAAAGTTTGGGGGGGGTGGTTTCATCAGACTAGAATGAACAACTTGAAGCCAGGAGGTACGCATACCTTTTAACAAAAAGAAGAAAAGATGCTGAATACCTAGACTTCTCAAGAGATGTGGTTCAAGCAACAGACAGTGTGAAATGGAGAGGAGAGAGAGGATGGGAAATTGTCTAAAATGAGTATGGGTAACGAACCTTCAGGCTCCAGAAGTGAACGCTTGGGTTTGTCATGTAAAAGAAAAGGTCAGTAAGTGTGTAATAGTAATACTAAGGAATAAATGACTGAGAATGGGGGAAAAATGTTCAGGGAGGTGGAAGGAGGGTAGTTCTTCTGCAAATGACTGAATTCAAAGGATTGCTAGTTCTTTGCGGAGCACTTCTCCACATGGACTCCAGGGGTTCGCTTTCAAGAACTGAAAATGAAGGGCTTTATCTGCTCTCGGTTTGAAGTGTGAGCAGAAATCCTGCTGTTAGTTTTGATTAGGCTGCTTTTCCCCTCCCTTCTGCTTCTGTGTGTGTGTGCTTACCCCTTTCTTCCTCAGTTTGAATCGTGCTGCCTTTGCCACTTGACACCAGGGTTCAACATTAAGCAGCAACACCACTGAAATGCCTTCCCATCCCTGCTTGTCATTCCCACCCTGGTCCCTGCTTATGGACCTGCTGAAAACTGAGATTTTTTTTTACTGTAAGCTAGTAGCATTAGGAAAAATCTGCTTGTCAGATTACATTTTAGTAATATTTTGTGCAGATGGAGAGCAACCTGCATATGCGTTATTTTTGTAATAGTCCTTGAGACAGACAAAATATATCCACTAAATAATTTTGATTCAATTTTCAGTGCCACCAGAAGTCAGATAAACAAGTGTTTTTCTTCCGATTACTGGCTATAATTTAAGGGTTTACTTGTTTTGTTTGTTTTCACTGTGGGGTTTGCTTTTTTTTTTTTTAAGAAAATTGAGATAGTGAGAATTAATCCTCTCCATGCTCCAAAATTCAGATTTTTTTTTTTTCTCCTCTCTCCTTCTATTATTGGTGAATCCAGGTATGTCCTTGACATGACCTTTACTTCCCTATCTAATATAGACACAACCTGATGGCACATGGGGAAAAGCATACAGTTGTATTAGGGAAATACTGTGATTATGTAAATAGCATCGTAATGCTGGTTCCCAGAGGTGAGGAATGTGGAGTGGAGGTCAAGTGCAAAGCCTCAGTTTTGGCATATCCTGATAGCTGAGTGCTTGGCTAATTGTGCACTGCAGCTTCTTTTAAATGTCAGTCTTGCGATTCCTGAAAGAGAAAACAAAGCAGCTCTTTTTCCTATTTGAGCTATAGCCAGGCTAGATAACTACTGAAATCTCCTTTCCAAGCTTTGAGATCCATCAGGGAGAAACGCTTTCTTAACTGCAAGCTCTTTCAAGGCAAAAGATGAAAAGAAGTTTTTGGCTTATGTATCGCTTGTTCCAAAGTAATGAATGAGAGTGTGATTTTGCAAATTTGTCCTTCCTTCCCTTTCTACTTTAAAGAGGATAGACTCGCTGGACTGTGTTTCCAGTGGCCTGGCCTTGCTGCAAATCTTACCAAACTCAACAAAAGATTAGCAGAAGATGGTCTTGCATCCACAGGGTGCAATTTCAAGCAAGACAGCATTATTCACCCAAAGTCAGAGTTCACTGAAATGCTACAATACTCAAGAAATCAGAGCATTGGACCAAGACCTACTTCAGCTCACCAGACTTCACAGCTCTTCAGTGAGAGAGCTGATAATAACACATGTGGGAAAAGTAAGCTGACTTTTTTGTGATTCTCCTAGCCCTGTTGGAAGGAAGCTTTTCATTCAAGCTTGCCAAAAAAATTGTTCCTCTTTTAAAGAATAAAGACTTATTTTGGAAAGTTGAGTGAAAATACAAATTGTTGCACAACCTGACCGTGCAATGAGCCTGCTGGCTGTCTACTGAGAACCTTAAACTTCTCACTAAACGTCTGTCTGCTAAAGGCAGATTACTTTTTGAGGCCAAGAAAGAGCAGGAGGGATATGAAAACTGCAAATACTGGAAACACTGGTCAAACAGCTTTAGTTCCAAACTTTATAGGCAAGAATGGGCAGTGGGCTGCCTGCGGGAAGGATGGTGGTCAAGTGGAGCTGCACCTGGTTACTGACAGAGTTGATGATAACAGCAGCGAAGGGCTGGCAGGAAGGTAGCACAGAGACTGTATTGGCTTTTCTGGAATGTTTTTTCTCTAGTGAACAAGGAGTTGATGATGAAAAAGTTTATTTTTAACCATGTAGCTGAGACATAATGTTTCCAGCAGCCTGAACAAAGGCATCTAACTAAATGAAGAGGCTAGGGTGTTGGGTGACTTTACCCAGCTTGCCCTGGACGCGTTCCCAGCATGATAGGAGAGTGTTGGGCACAGCTCTGCGGTGGACACAGGACCAATTGGTAGCTGTTCGTACCTTGGCTGCTACTGTCAACTTTGGGTAACTAGTTGCTCTGTTCATGGTGTTTTATGGGTGAGTGGTATCCCATCACTTGGGAGAATGAAGGGATTGTAGTGGACTGTAACTTCACTTTGCAGGTGTGGTGGTTAAGCAAGAGGGGTGGAGAGACTGATGTAAAAGAATGATGAGCTCATTTTTTAAGCTCTTTTCATTCCCAAACATTTTGGACTGCAGGCAACTACTTTAATCCTCAATTTCTCTCAAGTTTACAGTTTAAACTTTAAAGCAGCCTGGTGCTAAGGAGCTATCACCGTGGCTTTGCAAAGCACAGTTTGGGAACTGCTGGTGTGGATAATTATGTCCTTCAGGGGCAAAAGCCACTATGACCAAAGCGTTTCAGTCTGAAGATGTGAAACATCTGTGCAGCTTGGGAGCAGCAAAGAGTGCTGTGGAAGCGTTAGGGCAAAGCACGGAACAAGGCGAGGATAGCTGGGTAACTGGCAGAGACCTGTGCTCGCGCCTAGATGGCAAGACCAAAAAGCCAAGTCCTTACTGTTAATGGAGACAGCGTGGACTTCCAGGGAGTTAATCAAAATCTCTGTTGGTGGGTAGATGTAGTAGACTGCCTTAAGGGCCAACTTCGGCCTACAAAGGTGATACAGAAAGCTGTACCTGAAAGCACTAGAAGCAGAACTCCTATGGCTTCAGGTTACATCTTCCTGCATATAGAGAATACTTTTAAGTTTAAATAGGGCCAAATTTTAACAATGGGGCTTTGAAATCCAAAAGGGAGGGATTAGATATTTTTCCCCACAGTTCTTCAGGGTGCAGTCTTTGGCTTTCAGCTTTATAAACTTCATCCTCTAAAAATCAAAGCTTGGATTATGATGTGTTCCTGTGACTTTCAAAGGAAGGACATAAGAACTACGAGACTCCCAATAAAGTAGAAAAAACTGATATAGAGTCATACTTGTTATCACTAAGCAAGGCACACGGTGTAGCACACATCTAACATTGTGTAAGCTTGGGGCGTACAGACTTTCATTTATGAAACAGACTTGCTGTTGTAGTTTTATTATAGTTTATTCAATCGTAGAAAGTAATACTTTTGCAAGTGCCCTTTATTTTTTTTCAGAGCACAGCTCTCCTGTGCGACCATGGAGATGTAAGGGTATTGTGAATGTCCAGGCTTCCAGCAGTGTCCAAGTTAATAACACTCTGCGATAGCTGCTACAATTTCCCAAGGATCGGTAACAAAACACCACTGGCGTGAGATGTCTGCTGGAGAGAGATGAATTAAACTGTGGGCTCTGCAGAAACCTCGGCGATCCATTTTGAATGTCTGCCTTTCTAGGGATTTAAACATGAGAGGGAACATGTGGATGAGACAAAAATAAACTTCTTAGAGCTTAGGCTATTTCTACTCATTATAATTTTGAGCATTTCCTCAGTTGTTTTTCAAAGGGCTTGAGTAATTGCTCCTCAAAGATTGAAATATTCTTTGCATTTTTTTTTAATCTTAGAAATTATAATACAAATGGCTATGCATATATATAGTCATCACGTAGAAAAAGGTGGTATCTGAAAGATATTTCTTTTGAAGCCTGTTTTGGGGGAGATATTTTAAAACTAATACATGCATGATGTGTTTGCCTTTTAAAGCATTTTTACACCAAATAGTTACATAGAAAACCTTTGCTCTCCTCTGCTCATTATTTAAATAGTTGCACTCCACACTGGTATTCATCAAAACCAATGGGAAGCTATTGCAGAGATAATGGTGAACAATTTACACGGGGACAAAATGTGTCTATGCTGTGATAGAGACCCGAGTTTAGGGCCTCAACACCACCACAGTCAGAGGAGACTGCAGCGTGTGTTCCCCTGGCAAGGAGACAATTGGATAGAATAATCAAAGAATCACATATCCTCTTGGTTTTTAACTTAGGTGGAAAGACAAAACCATTTTTTAATTAAAGGTTGCTCAATTTTGTTAGCTGAAGTCAATACGGCCTGAAAAGTCAAGTTTTTAAAGCAGCTGGAAACAAGGAGAAGGAGCTAGTACAGGTCTGTACCACATCCCCACTCCTGTTTGTACTAATAGTGAAGTGTAGAGGAAGATTTGGCAACTGCTTTTATCACTTCGCGCGCACACATTCCATCCCCTCTCCACTTTTTTGTAGTTGGATCTTATGGTTTTTCCATTATAAAACATCTTTACCTTTTATGAGCAGGGCGAGGAGAAGTTAAATTAGGCCTTTGCATTCCAGCTACGGCAAACGCCAGATAAATAACATGGCAGTCAAAAGTGGTCTTGAGCAAAGTTATCGCCTGCTAGAGTCTGTGCCCTCCCCGCCACCCTGCTGCCCTGGTCCAGAGCTGCTGCCCACCGGGGAGGCTGCTTTGCCCCAGCAGCCGTGGGGACGAGCAAGGGGCTCCCTGCGTCGTCAGGTGCATCTTCATGTGTCCTACTGCCACCTTGTCAGCCTGTCACAGACTTCTGCCCTGCTCTCGGAGGCTTAACCATGCCGGTAATGGGAGCTAATTCAGGTTTTCCTGTGAGTTAATTCTTAAGGTGGCTTTTAATCATAAACTAATTTATGCTGAACCAGTGATGGCAAGCTGTAACATGGATAAATCGTATAAATGTAAATTTATTGAAGTGGAAGTGATTTTTTTTTTCCATTAAGTGTTTGCCAACAAGGGAAAATGGGAAGAAATGGCCCCGGTGAATATCGGCCTCGGGATGTTTCCCTTGGGGCAGAGCTGACCCCCAGGCTGAGAGGCTCATTCTTAGTTCAGGCAATTAGATGCAGGCTAGTCTTGATCATCCTGTTTAAGAAAATATGTGTCTTCAGATTTGCATAAATTGCTGCTCTGCTTTTATCTTGTAATTCATGTGCTGTGTCGTTCGCTGGTAAATCCTCTCTTCTGTTGAGGATAAAGGGCGTTGAGATGCCATGGGTCGTTCCCCAGGATGGTCTGCTGGTTACAGCCCTGCAACACCGACCTGTCCAAGTGCCCTGAAGGCAGGACTGGTGCAAGGTGATTTCTATGGCGAATAAACATTTCCTGAAGCATTTTTGTGCATTTTATCTGAACGTCTCTTGAAAATCACCTGGTCTGGCTTGTCAGTCATCGAAGCTGCCAGTATACAAACCAGATGAAAGATGGAAGCTTCCAGGGCGCTTTGAAGTCTGCAAGACTTATATGCATTGCTTCTGTGGAGCTATTGAGATCTGATTTGAAAACCTTTGCTTTCGTAAACAATTTTTGTCTCAGATGTGAATTTCAGATTTCCTTTTTCATCTGCAGTATGCTATATATAAACATTACAGACCTGAAGGTACCGAGCCACTAGACAGGTCTCATAACTGTCGTGCGCCATTCCTGACTCACGCTCAGAGCAAAATATTAATTTTTATTTTCCAGTTTTTCCAATATACCTGGCTCAGCTAATCCACATCTTGTTACAAAAAGTAGCAGCTGAACAGCAGTTGCTTGTAATACTTTAACTGAAGAGGTAGCATGTGGAAAAGCTATTAGTCACAAGAATGTTTTAAAGCTTGTTCAGGTGTTTCCCTCTGAAGAATTAGCTCTTATTCATTAAGATTCATTGATTATTTTATTTTATTTTATTTTATTTTATTTTATTTTCTCTGTTGTTGGCTTTGTTTTGTTTAAAACTATTGCTTAGAATGGTTTTGTTCCTTTTGATAAGGTACTCTTTGAGAACATCATCTGATTATCATCTTCCAGGATACATCTTTAAATACGTGGCTTTGCAAAGCTGTGGTTACACTTTATGCATGTTCAAAAAGCAGTAGAGGAAAGGAAGTGATGTCCAGGTAACCCATCTTTTCAAATGCTTCCAAGTGCTTTCAAACTCTATGTAAAATGGGACTTAAAAAGGAAAAGAAAGAGGAAGCATGGTCTATTTTTAAAGCATCATACTGGATTTAGAAGATCCAGGCTGAGACTCCAGCTCTGCGGTAGGCTTTCTACCTTACCTTTGGTAGGTTACTGGAACAGAGAGTTGGGAAACTGCCAAACTGTTGTTTCATCAGGAAGGCTGGGTGTGTTGAAACTGGAATAACACCGTACTGATCACAGCAAGAACACCGTTTCTAGTTTGAATGAGTGTGTGTGTGTCCTCTTACACATGCCTTATACTCAAAAATCCTGTGGTTGGACGTTTGCTGAGAAGGTCCCAGGTGAAATTCTCTTCTTTTTGATTACAACCAAAGATTTGAACCTGTTTTGGAGGTAGCACCTGAATGAGGGAGGTCTTAGCTGTTCTGGGCAGGGGTAACATTGATGTCCCTTTCCCCTCTCAAAGGATCTTGGTTTTGCTTTGCTGCAGCATGGGAAAGATTTTGAGATATCAGACTCCTTTGTAGCAGGAAAAGCAATTTTTATGTTGAGCTTTGTGAATTGCTTAACATCTCAGAGCTTCTATACCCAATCTGTAAAATGAAAGGAGAAGGATTATTTTGGATTTGTTTTTTCAGTCGCTGCCTGTGTTTGGACTTTAAGCTCTTTGGGATAGATACTTCTGCATGCACAGTATCTGTTGTGATACTGTGCTGATTGGTTATTGTCCTGTTATTGTATTATGGAGAATCAACATCAAGACAAATATTTGTCAAATTTTGTCCTCTTTCAGAAAAACATTTATAGTGAGTTGATGTTCAAATGCTGAAACCATTTCCATCTCTAGCGCAAAACAGTGATTCACAATTATACAGGAATCTCTCAGGGTTTGCATTTTAAGCATTACGTTGTACCTTGCGAGCCATGTGAGTACTTCCAGACCTTTTAAAGCGTGGCTGAAACATGGTGCTCGTGTCAGCAGCAGAACTGCTGACCCATGGCAGAGCGGGTCCCCGCTGCGGTTACTTGCCCTGCACAGGGAATTGAGATGCAGGGACTTGGCCAAGGGCCCCTGGCAGATGCTGCCAGAACAAGGGGTTGGATCCAGAGTCTTTGAACTTGACTCTGTTGCCCTCTTCTTCACTTAGGGAGAAGGTTAAGTGTGAGAGACAGACCCGTGCCAAATCCAGCTAAGCAGTTGTTAAGAGGCAGCAGTTGCAATAGAAGCAGTAGGGGCCACTTTGCCTTGGGATTATCTTCCCTGAGCAGTTTCTCTTGGAAAATGTCCTGTGTACAAATTAGAGATTTAACTCTGAACGTGAAGAACTTGCTGTAGGGGCTGTGCTCGATGATGTTCCCTGTCCTGGAGAAGGCAGGATAGTTCTCTGTCCCAAGAAGGCAGGGCAAGGGATGCAGGTATAGCTGCCAAGCAAAATAAACACTGTGGTATAAGCTATTGTCACTTTGGGAGTGGGAAGAAATGAAAACTGAAAGGAAGAGAGGGATATAGCAATGCAAGTAAGAGAGGTAGAGCAATCAGATGGAAAGGAGATCCAGGATAAGAGAAATTTAAAGCTAAAAGCCCATCTACACACTGCAGGTAAAATGGGACTTAAAAAGGAAAAGAAAGAGGAAGCATGGTCTATTTTTAAAGCATCATACTGGATTTAGAAGATCCAGGCTGAGACTCCAGCTCTGCGGTAGGCTTTCTACCTTACCTTTGGTAGGTTACTGGAACAGAGAGTTGGGAAACTGCCAAACTGTTGTTTCATCAGGAAGGCTGGGTGTGTTGAAACTGGAATAACACCGTACTGATCACAGCAAGAACACCGTTTCTAGTTTGAATGAGTGTGTGTGTGTCCTCTTACACATGCCTTATACTCAAAAATCCTGTGGTTGGACGTTTGCTGAGAAGGTCCCAGGTGAAATTCTCTTCTTTTTGATTACAACCAAAGATTTGAACCTGTTTTGGAGGTAGCACCTGAATGAGGGAGGTCTTAGCTGTTCTGGGCAGGGGTAACATTGATGTCCCTTTCCCCTCCCAAAGGATAGTGGTTTTGCTTTGCTGCAGCATGGGAAAGATTTTGAGATATCAGACTCCTTTGTAGCAGGAAAAGCAATTTTTATGTTGAGCTTTGTGAATTGCTTAACATCTCAGAGCTTCTATACCCAATCTGTAAAATGAAAGGAGAAGGATTATTTTGGATTTGTTTTTTCAGTCGCTGCCTGTGTTTGGACTTTAAGCTCTTTGGGATAGATACTTCTGCATGCACAGTATCTGTTGTGATACTGTGCTGATTGGTTATTGTCCTGTTATTGTATTATGGAGAATCAACATCAAGACAAATATTTGTCAAATTTTGTCCTCTTTCAGAAAAACATTTATAGTGAGTTGATGTTCAAATGCTGAAACCATTTCCATCTCTAGCGCAAAACAGTGATTCACAATTATACAGGAATCTCTCAGGGTTTGCATTTTAAGCATTACGTTGTACCTTGCGAGCCATGTGAGTACTTCCAGACCTTTTAAAGCGTGGCTGAAACATGGTGCTCATGTCAGCAGCAGAACTGCTGACCCATGGCAGAGCGGGTCCCCGCTGCGGTTACTTGCCCTGCACAGGGAATTGAGATGCAGGGACTTGGCCAAGGGCCCCTGGCAGATGCTGCCAGAACAACGGGTTGGATCCAGAGTCTTTGAACTTGACTCTGTTGCCCTCTTCTTCACTTAGGGAGAAGGTTAAGTGTGAGAGACAGACCCGTGCCAAATCCAGCTAAGCAGTTGTTAAGAGGCAGCAGTTGCAATAGAAGCAGTAGGGGCCACTTTGCCTTGGGATTATCTTCCCTGAGCAGTTTCTCTTGGAAAATGTCCTGTGTACAAATTAGAGATTTAACTCTGAACGTGAAGAACTTGCTGTAGGGGCTGTGCTCGATGATGTTCCCTGTCCTGGAGAAGGCAGGATAGTTCTCTGTCCCAAGAAGGCAGGGCAAGGGATGCAGGTATAGCTGCCAAGCAAAATAAACACTGTGGTATAAGCTATTGTCACTTTGGGAGTGGGAAGAAATGAAAACTGAAAGGAGGAGAGGGATATAGCAATGCAAGTAAGAGAGGTAGAGCAATCAGATGGAAAGGAGATCCAGGATAAGAGAAATTTAAAGCTAAAAGCCCATCTACACACTGCAGAGAAACATGTCTGGTGTTTGGGACGTTCAGTAAGTCTCCAGACCTTCTGGGTCCTTTCTCCACTGTCCCGGGCTGCACAGCACAGAGAAGGGGAGGAGGCCCCAAGCTTAGGTCTCTACTGTCCTTTACTTATTTCTGTGCCCAGGGATGATTTTGCACAGATCAAATCTTTGCTCTGGTGGCAGCAGCTGCTGCTGTGGGCCAGCCATGGGCTGCGACCTTGCGCTCATGCATTTAAAGCAGCCAGTATTAGCCTTGTTGGCATCGCAGGGCCTTTCACTGCATCCAGCGTGGCATACACCACATGAGGTGGGTGAGCCCCGAGAAGAGGAACAGATTTATTTCACTGATCTCAGGAAATTGCCTTGATTTGAGCCATTCATCACTCTGAGTTTGTGACCTTCTGTGGATATCACCCAGACAGTGTTTTTACTTTTTGTATATTTTCCGGATGTTTCTTGATGTCAGATGGATGGGAAACAGGACTGTTGTGTCCTCGCTCTGCTCAACAAACAGGCCTTTCTCAAAAGACACTTCCTAAACTGGTGAATACTATCTAATCCCCTGTTCTAGCTCTAAAGGTGGGAGTAGGATCAGAGAATAGTTTTTCTACCTGGGCCTCTCATTCATAAAATAACAGGCAAAACATGGCTTGCAGTTGGAGATTGTTATCAAAGTCTAGTAGTGATGGTGGGGTAGGATCTGGAAATGCTGTCCCCCTTGACGCAAGCACACACAGTCTATACAAACCCTGTTTTTTCCATCCACTTCCATTCTTTCCCTCCTTCCTTTTTTTTCTGTTTTGCCGCCCCTTTTTCTCTTTCTGGTTTGGGGAAATGTAGGAGTCCCTTGTTTCCAGGTGGTTCTCAGTAACCACGTAAGCTTCCCTCAAATGCTGATAGGTACAAGAATCTCTCCATCAGAAAAGACTTTATGCCTTACAGGATAGGTGTCTAATCTTGTACAGGCTTGAAAGTAAATACAAAGTAACTAGAGTTTCTTACTTCATTAAAGAAATATCAAAAGAACCATTTCCAGGTGTTTTATTTTAAATTATTTTTCTGGAGGAACTGGGAACTTCCTCCTCTTCAGTGAAAACTGCTGGGTACAGAATTGTTTTTATCTCTGCTAATTGCTAACAAACATTGCTAAATGGCAACAATTAGCTTAATAATTTGGTCATCACTAGTTTTTTTTAAAAACAGCTTTCCTCATAGTAAGTTGGTTTCAAAACTTGTGCTAGTGACTATGTTAAATATTATCAGTAGCATCAAAGAAGAGTGAGCACACATTTCCAGAGTTGAATGCCCTTGTGCGAAAAGATACTTGCAACTTTGCTGTGAAGACCTGTTATTTCACATGACTATGTAGATCAGAACAGACTTTGAAATTGTCTCGTGCATACTAAGACATGCTACTTTCTGTATTTTTTTTTAACCTTTAAAGCTTTCAGAGTTATGAAGTGTCATGAGATGCCTAAGCTTCACCAGTAGATGTTGTAAGTTGATTCTGTATAAGTGCTTCTCAACAAGACAGCCAATGAACGTGTATAATTATAGACCATTGCATAGGGAGAGATTCATAATGGCTGATCTGTAGCTAGGAATGGTTTTGAGGTGTAACCTTGAGGCTGACTTGTATGCATGAAAATAATTTTGAAGATTGAGTGACTAGCTATTAGTAAGACAAGATGAAAAATGTTTTTGCCCTGCCAGCTGACCTTCTGCAGATCGAGGCTGGTTTTCCATAGAGAAGTGCTAGCAAGAAGGAGAATGGGTTATGCAATTTGTTGTTTTAATTTGCATATTTATTCAAGTGCATCTTCCCAGTGACCTCCTAATAGCTGAGCAGTGTCAGATGACAGCACTTCTGCTGTTGCTGATGTCTGCCAGGGTATCAGGCTGGCTTGTTCAGGAAACGGGAAGGGCCAGGCTGGGTTCCTATCCAGGCAAAAGCAGTCAGTAGGGCTATAGGGAAAAAAACCTTACCCGACTCAAAACCAGAGTGTTCATACATGTATCTTTGTTTAATTTCATGGAGCGGGGCAGAGGGGCTAGGAGAGATGGGCAACAACCCAAGTGTTACCAAGGATCTGGGTTTGGCCTTGGTGAGAGTGAAAATCTTTTGGTTGCTCAAGCCAAAGCTCACGAGACTTGCCTGGCACTGATGAGAACTGGTTTTGGATGCAGCCATAGAGGGGACATCCCTTCTGCTACTCTTGCTGGTTACTGGCGACATACCCGTGCACTGAAGCTGGGGGGAGCAACCCCTTTTGCAGATTGTGAAGAGCAGCTTTCACAAGTGGGGGAGGCCCAGGATGGGAATCGGAACTGACTCCCCCACTTGTCTGTGCCATGCACCTCGTGCAAGTTCAAAGTCACTTACAAACTTGCACTTTGGTGTTTCTGTCTTTAACCGCTACCATTAAATGAGATGTGCTGCTTCTTCATGATAAGTCAAGATTGCTAAGGAGTTGGGGTTTAAGTACTTTCATGTTCTTAGAAATTTGGGGGGAGTTGTTATTAATGCAGAAGCTGCTGTAATATGGAGTAGTAGTAGTCATCTGGTTTCACATTCACCAGCAGCTTACAAGACCCAGGGGTCTTTAACTGTTTCCTGATGGATTGTCTGCAGTTTGAGATTCACTGTAAGGATGACCGTCTCTTTAACACCAACATGTGATTTTTTTTTTTTTTTTTTTTTAAAACTGCTCTCAAATTTAGATTCCCTCATTTATATTAATAGGTTGTGGTATCGCATCATGCTAGCTGGATAGTTGAGAAATAATTTGCTATCCAAATTCTGAAATATTCCTGCAGCTCAGCTGGATCAAATTAAATTTTAATTTCAAAAATAATGCGCGATGTGTCTACTTGAACCAACACATTGCAAAGCAGTGAACTAGTGGATTAAATACAAATTTGGGAAATTAATGCAATATAAATATGCCAGCTATACAGAATATTTTTGAGAACTAAATTTCTATTAGGCTTCTGTTTGGATTTTACTTAAAAGCAGTGCTTTTAAATACTTAGGGACTGTAAACTTCTGCTGGTATGTGGCCAAGGCAAGTCTTCTGGAAAGTACACTCAGCCTCAGAAGTAGTAGCAAGTGGAGCAGAAGCAGGCAGGCAAGAGCAAGCGAGAAACCACAATGTTTCCTTGAAGTTCACTTCTTTCTCCTCCTTTTCCCTTGTAAAAATACATGCTTTTTATAGAATTAGAGTATTATTATCCTGTACTGTAGAGAGAACTTTTAGTATCCTTTTAATAAATGAATTTAATGACAGAATAGATCTAGATAAGATATGAATATTTATGCTCAGCAGTTTCTTCCTGGGGGTAATGAGTTTTGACGCATTAAATAATGTTTAAGGTTTTGAAGTACTATCTTATTTTCAAAAGAACATCTTACCATATAAACATGGTTTCTGACTTGTTTTGTCACTGATGTCCTTGCCAACCAGGTTTCAAAAGCGAAACACAAAGATAATTCAATGTCTGTCTCTCTCTCCCCCTGTCTAGATTATCAGCGTCTGATGACGGTGGCGGAGGGGATCACGACGCTGCTGTTCCCGTTTCAGTGGCAGCACGTGTATGTCCCCATCCTTCCTGCCTCTCTCCTGCATTTTCTGGACGCTCCCGTTCCCTACCTGATGGGGCTGCAGTCCAAGGAGGGAACCGACCGCTCCAAGCTGGAGCTGCCTCAGGAGGTCAGTCTCTGCCTTTGGGGTTGCTATCCTGAAATGCGTTATTAATATTTGTGTGAATCCCTGCTGGAAAATGCCATGCCTGGTGTTAGGAGGCTTCTCAGGCACTGTGAAGACTGTTTGCCAGCAGGAGTGAGGTAGTGGGGAAAGCCTCCACGGTCCTTCTCGGTCTATTTCTGAATTTAATGAGTGCCACTAATTATACTTCTAAATACTTCTGTTTCTTGCTGTGATGCCAAAAGTTCCTCTGCTTTCCCTACACCACACGTTTCACTAGGTTTTGTCACTCCTGTCAGTGTCGCACTCCTATCAATAGAGGGCTAAAGAGCATTTCATTTGGGCATGGTCTTTGTGAAACTGGATCTCGGGTGCGGTTGCTAGATGGTATAAACCTGTCCCTGTCCCCCCGCTGCTGATGAGAAGCGTGCCCCGTCCTGCCAGCCTTGCCCCACCCACGGGTGAGCCCACGTGTTCCTGGTTAGGTCGAGGTCTATTACTAGACCAGCATCCTGGCCTCAAATGAGCCAGATTTGCATTAATACCGTGCCTGTGAACCACTTAGGGGCATACACACACATATGCGATGATTGTCTTTTGGACTGAAGATCTTCTGTTCTCCCATGCAATAGGAAGTGAAAACTTTGCCTGGTCTATCACGTTTTCCCCAGAGAAAAAAAGGAAGGAAAGGTCGTCCTCCTAATCTAGGTGTTAAAATCACTGGTGGTAGAGAGTGAAATGGAGATTTTTCTCCTCAAAATTTGACCAAGATGATTAAAACTGCTTTGCATTTTAACCTGGTCACTGATCACTCTCCATACTGCAAAGTCTTTGGGATATGGCTAGCCTGTCTGCATTCGAGATGATGACTGGGCCCATCTCTTGAGTATGCCATGCACTTTAATTTGGGTTTCTTCTTAAGATCAGTGAGAACCCTAAGAATAACTGTTTGTATGGCTGTAACATCTCCTGACGGTGGCACCGCTGTGCCCAGCTCCATGCGGGGACCTCTCCTGGGGGTAGAGTCCCTAAGACTTGCGAATAGGTGCTCTTACTGAGAAGGCAGGTGGGAGCAGCAGCAGAGGAGGATATGCAGGAGGGGGAGTTTGTATGTGGAAGCGCAGGGATAAACACAGGGCAAGGATAATATGGTTTTTAATAAAGGTCTATTTTAAGTATTAGGTGGAGGTGACTGATTCTTAGCCTTGGTGGCATATAACAGTGTAAATCAAGTCTTACCTCGTGGATACAATGGCCCAATCACGTGAAATTTGCACTGACGCAGAAACGAAGCTGGTATCTAGCTATGCTTTTCAGTAAAACCATGCTAATATTACATAATTACTGCGATTTTTAAAATTACTAGTCATATGCTTTTAGTTAGCAGATTAAGCTGTCATTTTCCTTAAATTAAAATGTTAATGTGGTGGGCTTACAGTATCGCTGGAATAACAAATTAAATATCGCCAGTGAGGGAAGAGTAATAGTGGGGTGGAAAACCCCCCCTCGTTACAATGCTTAACAAATGAGTGAAAAATACCAGCACAGCATTTATGAACACCACAGTTCCAGTAACTGTGGGAAAGGGAAAGAAAGAAGGGGTATTGAACAGGGAAGGTCTTGAATCTCCAATTCCTCTAGACAATAAAAAATAGAAAATCCTTCAACATGCGAGCAGTGATGAAGCGCTGTTCGCTTTAACATTCCTTTATTGTTCAGGCCAGGGGCTAGCTTTTCAAGCTCTTGATCTAAATATAAACCATTTGTTTGTTAGAGATAAAAATTCTAACAACTGGCCATCATGCTGTCTTAAGGTTACTAATCTCTCTGCATTAACTTTAATCACCAGATGTTTTTGAAGAGAGAAGTGAGACCAATTCCCCAAGGGTTTTCTGAATCCAAATCTCATTTTTCAAATTTTGTACATGATATGCAGAGCTGAAATTAAAAAGCCTTTGAAATGAAATATTGATATATAACAAGACAGTCCCTGAGCTAAAGAACCGTACTGATGCATACCACAACTCTTTAATAGCTGTATAGTTAAGTAAAGCAAATTGTTTTGTATGAAGAAATGCTTTTCTTTGTACAGTCCAAATTTATTACAAAAAAGTGAGCTGAAGGGACACTTCTGCTTTACCAGGTGAATCCTAATACCCTTTAAAGTATCTATGTGAAAGGTGATTGATCTCAAGCATGTCCCTGAAATATCCAGTATATTACAAACATGTTTGCTGTGGGATGTATTGTCCTGCTGAAAATTAACCTTTTCAGAAAAGGAGGAAAATAAGTCCTTTCTGTTCACATAATCTGAAGATTAGTCTACGGTGTTTGGTGAGAAGTAACGAACAGTAAAAGTGCCTTGGAGAAGGCAGAGGAGCTGTGGTAATGGCCAAGTCAGGCTAACAAAGACCTGCTGCTGCCGCCCTGTGGGTTCCTGCATCTCTCGTTCTGCAGCTTTATGCCAGGGTGTAAAACCCTTCAGAGCTCAGCACCTTGGGAATCTGACCTGGTTTAAGATTTTATTCAGCACAGTACACTCAGAGAATTTCAGATGTAAGCCGCAGTTCATAAGATCAATTACTGGTTTTCATTCTGCTATTATTCCTGAGGGTGCATTTGCAATGTAATTAATTTTTATGTAGGGTTCTTCCATCTCTCCATTGACACTTTCCTAGTAAAAGTATCTGCTCCACTAGATTCATGTCTTCACTTAACTTTAATCTTATGGGCTGAGATCCATCTCCGTTCGTAGCAAAGCTGTCTAAGAGCACTCTGTTTAAATCTCGGGCAGAGATTTTTAATCACCAAGATTAAAAGCCTCCATGGAAAACAGGGGGTAGGGGGGAGTGGAGAAATAGGGCTTGACCTCCAGCGGACAAGCTATACTCAGACATGATCCCAAAGGATTTGCATGGGACCCTCTTTTGTAGCTTTGCTCGTAGCAGTGTCATCTCACTGAACATCTCGTTCTTTGGTAGCACAGCTACAGAGGCTTCTTGCAGTTGGATCCTGGTAAAATAAACGTGCCCTTGAGATGCGATAATTCACACAAATAGTATTGACGTGGGCTGAGAAGTGGTGCTGCACGTCCTGCTTGCTGGTGTGTCCTTGGCTGGTCTGGGAGGGTATACCAAATCTGTGTAGTGGGAAGTTTGGGATCTGCAAGTCATGGGGGAACAGCAGAGGGCAGGACGCTTTATTTATTCATTAAATCATTGCCATCCAGTTGGCCCTCAGCTTTACCGAAGTCTGAAATGGCATGGGCTAGGCAACACAGCTAAGGTCTCCTGCATATATGTGCTCTTACCCTTCTGTCTGGAAGCACCCTGGGAAAATAGGGCTACTTAGCAGAGGAGCAAATTCAGTGCTGAGCATCCGTTTTGAAACTTTTCTTTTTATTTCAGGCAAACTTGTGCTTTGTAGACATTGATAACCATTTCATCGAACTGCCAGAGGAATTCCCCCAGTTCCCCAACAAGCTGGAGTTTATCCAGGAAATCTCTGAGGTTCTCCTGCAGTTTGGGATCCCGCCGGAGGGTAACCTGCACTGCAGCGACAGCGCCACCAAACTCAAGAACCTGGTTCTTAGCGACTTGGTGAACGACAAGAATGGGAACATCCCTGGCAATGCCCTCAACATGTACGAGCTGCTGAAAGGCAACGAGACGATCGCCCGCCTGCAAGCCCTCGCCAAGAGAACGGGTGTGACAATGGAAAAAATGACCATCACAGCTCCCCTCGCGGAGAAGGAGAAGGATGGGAAATTGCCATGTGAGGAGGTGGAGCTGAGGGACTACAAACTGAACGTGCAGCTCCGCGAGGTTTTCGCCAACCGCTTCACGCAGATGTTCTCAGACTACGAGGCTTTCGTCATTCAGGCTGCCCCTGATATGGAGTCGTGGCTGACAAACAGGGAACAAATGCAAAACTTTGACAAAGTAAAGATAGCCGTGTATTAATTTTTCCATCTGAAAGTGCTTTTGGGAGGGAGGGAGAATAGCTATATTGTGTATATATAGCCTAGGTACTCTTTAATCCGCCGCTCTTCATCTGCCTCACTGAGAGATTTGTCCATTTTGATTACACAAGGCCAGATCGCCTGCCAAAGTAAATCGGCGTAGATCCACTGAGCCGGTCAGAGCCGTCCTGGCTTGTATGAACCAAGCTGGCAGGCTTCTGCCCAGCCGATGGGGCTTCTCCTGTGGGTTTGGTGGAAGGGTAGCAATGGAAAGTGACATTTTTCTTTCTTTCTTTTTTGTTTGCTGGAGAGGTGCACACAGGAGACAAAAAACAAACCCAGTCTGTCTTGTTTCCTAATCTCACAGTAGAGCTTTTTGTTAATGGGTAGTGTTGTTCTGTAGAAGGTTATCACATTGTTATGGCAGAAGAGGACTGTTATGGCAGAAGAGTACTGTTATGACTCCATTGTGGTGTGTACACAAGAGTGAAAAGGAAGCCGAGATTAGAAATGGGGAAATAAAGAGTCTGTAGGCTAGCAAAAGGAATGAGAAATGTTGGGAAGCTTGCACAGTTATTTCTGAGTGACTCTGCAAAGTAGA
Source organism: Aptenodytes forsteri (assembly GCF_000699145.1). Lineage (NCBI taxonomy): Eukaryota > Metazoa > Chordata > Aves > Sphenisciformes > Spheniscidae > Aptenodytes > Aptenodytes forsteri. Next base: position 1,080,145 of record NW_008796213.1, on the reverse strand, counting down.
TAGCACTCTTGGCCATCAGCTTTTTCAGATACAAGTCCTTCTCTAAGGAGAAGGATAGAAGGGTAAACAGTCAGGAACAGACTAAATACTGATCTGAGTCAGTTTTTGATCAAAAAAATGCTGCCATGCCTTTTATTGGTCTTGTTTGTATTCAGGCATTGAACAGTGCAGCATTCAAAAGGAGGGTGTTGTTGAGGCAATCTCTGCTAGTACTTCTACAATAAAATGGGCTGAGAAGGTTAGGGTTTTCAAAGCTTAGTTAGAGACTTAGGCACACACTCAGTTTTAATTGGAAATTCACGATTAATTGCCCTGCATAACTTCACAAAAGAGCATTAGCTGAAGAGCACTGTACACCCCTTGATAGGTGTGACACCTTAAGTGATCTGGTCCCAAGCAGGGATGCGCAGACCAGAGGTCCCAAGTGGGCACATGTGGTGGTGGTCTGCCGTGGGTTGCACAGGGCTCGTTCCTGCAGGTGGTAGCTGCTAGGCTGCTTTGAAAAAGCTGGCAGCACGGGCGCTGCTTCAGTAACTCCATATTCCCTTTACTCTAGCTGTCACGAAGCCTCCCCGACTGCTTATTTCTCACAGTTGTGACCGAAGAGGTGACCCGCGAACCAAACCCCTTTGTAGATGGATTCACACCTCTCTGAGAGGTGTTTCTGTGGTGGGGAAGCCTGGTACAAGCCTTCCGGTTGGCTGCTGGATTGGTTCTCTGCTACAGGATGGCTTGTCATGTCAACGCCGGACGGGAACGTGGCACTAACAAGAGCTGTTCTGTATTTCAGGCTTCCTTCCTTTCGGACCAACCCGAGCCTTACCTCCCATTCCTTTCACACTTCATCGAAACACAGATGTTTGCAACCTTCATAGACAATAAGATAATCTCCCAGTGGGAAGAGAAGGACCCTTTTCTGCGAGTTTTTGACTCCCGAATTGAGAAAATAAGGCTATATAATGTAAGGGCCCCTGCACTGCGGACATCCAACTATCAGAAATGCAGCACTTTGAAAGAAGCAGGTATGTTCAGACGGGCTAGTAAAATATTCAAAAGTACAATGTCAGCCACAAAGAAATATAGGCCCTCAGTCATATGAGTGTTGCAGCCGATGAGGAAGCCCTAGAGCTACCTGAGGAGGACTCAGCGGTGTCCTTATTTTCCCTAGGCAAAAACTTCAGCATGCTTTTAAACACCAAAAACAGGAGGAGCCTTTGCCTTCCCTTCGAGCTCTCCTAGGCTGGTGCCTTTAATAAACACAAACCAAACCACGGAGCTGGGTTCACCGTTTCTCATTTCAGGCAGCTCCTGTTCTGTTGCCAGGAGAGTTTTCCTTCACCGTGGTGGTGGGACCAGTGCCAGCCACACCAAGGAGCCGAACCCCGGTGTCTGCTCCACTGTTCTCGTCTCCCCCTTTCCGTAAAGAGGCCTTTTTTTGCCTTATGCCATTTGGTTAGAGCAGCGGGGGATGCCGGGGACATGTGGCAATCCTGTGTGGCAATCCTGCTCCAGCAATAGATGCTGAGTGTTAATGAACAGTACGCTGCGTACTGAAGACTTGGATTTTTTTCCATTTCAGTCACAGGGTGCATTTTCAAATTATACTTGAGTTTCTTACTGTGCAAGTATTTATTTCATTTCCAAGTAATACAGGGAAATTATACTCTTATCAAATTTGTTGGGACACATATTAATGAGCACAATTCTCATGGGGTTTTTTTGTTTGTTTAATTCCTTCAGAGTGTTTTACTTGTTACAAATGTGGCAGAAATAGAAATCCTGTGTCTGCTTAACTTTTTCTATCTAAAACCAATTCTAATTTGCAGGTCGACTGTCTATTCAGCGTCTAGTTTTGGTAGATATTGTGGCACCGGAACCGCATTTTCTGTCTTGTGAAAAGCAGCAAACTGATAGTAATACCACCTTTCCTTCATATTTACCATTCACAATATATGTGACCCTAGCACCGATCCAGCACCTGTTTGTTAAACCTACTGTTTTCGGAACCCTTCAAACCCTCTGACCCCACACTACCCAGTCCTTTTCTCCAAAATAAAACCATATGAAGCGATTTTTTTTTTTTTTTTTTTAAGGG
>NW_008796213.1:1051397-1078014 GCF_000699145.1 Aptenodytes forsteri | reverse complement strand
TTTTAAGGGGAAAAAAAGCTGCTGAGTTTCTAATGATAATGTATGTAAATCTTATGACAGTTTCTTTCCCATCACAGTTTTATAAAATAGGAAATGAGTTCTGTGTTTTTCTTGACAGATGAAAATGGATTTAGCTTCCACATTTTGCATATTTATTCACTAGTCGTGATATGCTGAAAAGAACGGGCCTGCCCGTTAATGGATGGGCTATAGAGAGTTGAATATTAAAGTTGCTAAATAAATGCTGATTTCCCCCATACACCTCCTTTCCCCTCTCCTTCACAGTGCATCTGACTCAATGTTGAGAGGGTGACAGATTTTGTTTTCATCCTGCTCGAGGTTCGAGATGAAATCCTCACATACTTGAAGCAAACGACTGAACCGCATTAGTCTCAGCAGAGCCGAGATTCCCAGCGAGCCCTCTCTGGTCTTGCTGTAGCCTCCCCTGTTTCCAAGCATCTGTTCTTCTTCTTGATGCTGTTCAGGCCTTGCTACAGTTAGCTATGCTTTTTGAAGGCCTGTCATCCAGTACTGGCATATCTAATTTCAGGAGGAGGATCTTTATAGGTGCCAGATGTTCGCAAAACTCGGGTATCGCCCCCCCATGCATCTGCCCAAGGAGATGTGTCTGGGGCAAAGCGAGGTGCCCGACCCCACGGAGAGTTGCAGCCGGCCTCAGAGGCCTCCATTCTACCAAAGGAGCGTTAAAGCCAAACACTGAATTGCAGGGAAAGATTGCACTGCTCTTGCCAATTCGTAACCCATCTCGTAGGCTCCCATAAAGACCTGCTTGCTTAACGGCTAACTTGCTTGTGCCGATGCTAGTTGTGTTGGGTGAAGAAACTAAAAGCAAAATAACAAAATAACAGCGCAGATGTTTCATGACTTCTGTAAGCGACAGATTTCTGGGTCTAAAGTCACTATTTAACTTCCTAGAGCATTTTCAGGGATCAGAGCATGACCGCTTCTGTTGTTGTAGCACGTGTCTTCAGGCGGTTTGCTAACACGGTTGTTCACCTGTGACTGTAACTTGCAGCCCAGTCCATCGAGCAGCGGCTGATGAAGATCGATCACACAGCCATCCACCCGCACTTACTTGATATGAAGATCGGCCAAGGGAAGTACGAACAAGGATTTTTCCCGAAGTTGCAATCGGACGTCTTGGCAACGGGACCTACCAATAACAAGTAAGGACAGGTTTTATTTTCTGGATTTGAAAGCAGGTTTCTCATATAAAAGATTCACATCATTGGACAGTAGTCCTAATTTTGGACGGCTTCCGGCTAGTTTCATGAACCCTAGCAACTCTTTCCACTTCTGGTTTGTTCGGGCTGTGATTTTGAAGTTACAGCCATAGTTTGGGTTACGTTAAAAAATGTTAGCTCTGGTTTTGGGAAGATTCGTCAGTACTGTTTTCAGTTGAGTGGTAAGTACTGTGTCTTCTCATACATATTTTTAGTTTTATCGTTGTCGTAATAAATTTAAAATTCGTTTCCTCGCTGTTTTGCACTGAATAGGATAATTTGGAAGCCCAAGCCAAAATTCAGGTTCTGAAAGAAATGTTGGTATTGAAGCCTCCACATCATCATCATGCAGAATGAAATTAATGCCCACTCTGTTCCTGTCTCTTCTTTAGTTATTATTACATGCCCCAAAGATTTTCATAGCTCTCTTAGTTTCCACGTTGGAATAACCTGGAAGAATAACTTGGTGAGGGTAGAAAGTATGTGGTTCTGTACCTGGATTACTCTTCTCAGTCTGATAGGGTTCTGTAGTGTCATATGAAGGTAGGAGCGCCTATAGCTGTGGAATCAAGTATGTCATTGTATAGTTACTTTGCCTAGTATGAAATGAGAACCTGGAGCAACGAATACACTTTACATTTATACAGTTATAATGTAAAGTAAGTGTTGTAAGTTACCTTTTTTTTTTTGTTCTTCCCTCAAAACCCAGGAAAGAGGGTTTTTTTCTCCCCCTTCAAAAGTGGAAGATTTGTACATCAATGATTACTGCTTCATGAAATTATTAGCTCAGGCCCTTGCTTCCAGTTTCTGTGGTAGGTCAAAATGAGAGCAGAGATAAATCCGAGAGCTCCAAAACCTACAATTGTCCAAATGTTAAAGCTAGCTCTTGTTTTAGACAAGTGCATGCACACACACTGCTCTGAGCTCCTGTATGAGGTGCCCACTCAATTCTATTTATACACCTCTTGTGCACCCTAGTGCTAGCTAATCCCTTTTTAATAACCTACTAGGCATAAGACTTGCAAATGACAAAGATACCCTTAAGCATTAAATGTTTAAAGAATTGTAATTCTTAAAAAAAAAAAAAAAAAAGGAGGAATGCGTATTTCAAAGTTTCTTTGTTTGCAGTCTTCTTGCAAACCCAGACAAAAGTTTACCAGTAATGCTCCCTTGAGGAATTGAGGATTTCTTCATCTTGGGGGACGCCGTGTTTAGCAGTCTGCCTCTTATCCTTACAGTAGGTTTCAGTTTTAAAGTATCAGCAACAGTGTGAGCGTGCCCAGCCTGCTCAAAGTTGCTTGTATCTTCTGGCTCTATTGCAGAATCTTAGTAATCTATGAATAAGCATCAAGTTAAAAATAGTTTTCCTTATGCCTTTTGAGATGCTTCTGTTAGATTGGTACCTATTCTAAAATGTGACTTTAACTCCTTGAGTGATAATTTTGATTTAGATAGCTGGTTTTGGTCTTCAAATTGCAGCATGTTTCAGAATTTGTATGTACCAAAATCCCATTACTTACTGCAAAGCGATGTCAAAGTGACAAACGCTTGGAATTCCTCCAGCTGTATATTGTCAAAAATGTTTGTAATCGGAAAATCTCAAGACCATCTGTTTCTATCTTTCTGCTTCCTGGCTTTTTATGTGAGCAGCTGAGAGGACTCTCTCTCTCTCTCTCATTTAAGACATGTAATTCTGCTGAATTTACACCCACGTATAAAAAAAGATAGCCTTTTCATGCTCTCTGCAAATACATCCTAATTCTTTTGACCACAAAATCAATTGAAGTATAGCCTTCCATTGATTTGAATTTCCCAGTCTATGCTTCTTGGGGGTGTGTTATACTTGCATACGGGACTGGGCCTTTGCATGTGGGGATGGGGGAAGAGAACATTTCAGCTACATTCCCAGGCACTTCACATGTAGCTATTGCGTGTGGTCATAAAGTTAATGCAAAGGATATCGCTATGTAGATCAGAATTATTTTTGCAGACTTCGGTTCTGCGTAGCAAATTTTGTCCTGAATGTCGTAAGGAAGTGTATTTGCAGGGGAAAAAAAAATCATTCCCATGTTACAGTCAATTGTTGTTGGACAGTAGCAAATAAACCAATTCAAAGCTGTTTTAATGAAAATCTGTCCTCACTGGTCAGCAATCAGATTTTTATTGCTTCCCTTTCTGGACAGCAATCAGATTTTTATTGCTTCCCTTTCTGATAAAGTTTCTGATAAACTAACAAATATATAACTACAGCTCAATGTTATCTAGCTATTCCCTTCCTGTAGGGAAGGGCTGTTACACATAGAATATATCTAAATCAGAAATACAATGCAAAGACCAAGCACTTTTAGTTTGTTTAGTCCTTGATCCTGTATGTGATCCCAGAAAACCACGTTGCCTAAACAGGCAGAAATTGTGTTTGGAAGAGGTGGTGTCTGGCTCTTGTTTGCTGGGCACGGAGAGCAGGGCCTTGGGGACAGAGGAGGGGTTGACAGTCATAGTGGATCACTTCCACCTAAACGCAGATGGAAGCAAGTGTTGATCACATTACCATGTGCAAGTGTTAAAACACCGAAGTCTGTCACAGAAGCAAAGTCTAGTAATGTTTCATCTGTCAGCCCGCGGCCGTGCTCGGCAGCGTGCCTTGCCCCACTTCTGTCACTCTGCTGCCTCCTCCCGCCTCCCAAGATGTCCTCTAAAAGACTGGACAAGGGGGTGAACCTGTGCTCCTCTGGCCCCAGCCAGCGTCACGCTGCTTGCTGCTTTCTCTCGTCTGCTTGGTCATTTGTGGGCTGGGAGAGCCTCCTTTTACATTTGCCCTATTCTGGCCAGACTGCAGGTGCGTGCTTGGTGTCATTAGGGCTTGTCTTTACCTCTTCCCTTGTGGTGGTAAGGAAACATTGACTTCTTCAGCTAAGCAAGAACTTCACTGAAAATAACTTCAAACTGCACTTTACTGAAAAGAAATGAAAAGTTTAAAAACAAACAAATGAAAAAACAAACAACAAAAAGTCCAAACAAACAAAAAAGCCCCGCTCCAGCCCCCCACCTCCATAAAACTGGAGAATAGGCTCCCATGTATACAGTTCCCCTAATCATCTTTTTGACCAACGCCGCCAGAACATGGAAAGACATTAACTGCAGAGTATGCAGACCTAAACTTAAGCAAAAGATGATAACTATTGTATCCAAATATTTCTAGAAATTAAAAGAAACATTATTTTTCTGTAAAGAAAAGAGCAATTCATCCTAGCTAACAGCAATTCAAACCAAAACAAAACAAAACAAAAACCCCACCCACTTCTGTCCTCTTTCCCATCAGGCAGCAATGTCCCACTTGAGGGACTCCCTCTGCGCTCATCGCCTTTGATACATCCCCCACATCATGGGAAAACCTTCTGCATCTACAGACAGCAGCTGCAGCTTCCTCTGGGTACAAAAGTGGCCCGTCCATGCTGCTCTAACCTTGTAAAGCAGTGGCTTCTGCAGAAGTCCTCCTAGAAAGCGTCCCAGGAGAAAACAGGCTGCAGGTCCCTTAGGCAGTTTGTCTATTTATCTGGAAATGAGGAGCGGTTTCCGGAGTCTTCCTTTCCTTTTTCAAACCCCAGCACCACATTGTGGTTTCTACATGTTCCCCTCTTCCTTCCCCACGTGCGTTTTCTGCCAGGCTTTTAAAATTGTAGCTGGGACTCCACTGGCTGATTCATTCGCAGTGATCCAGGAAAGGAATTTGAATGACAAAAAGCCAAGCTACATAAACACTTCATGGTTTTTGATTAGCTAATTGTTAAATTAGGGTGAATATGCTTACAGTGCAAAATTAAAACAATGAAACAAGCTGTGTTTTCAGTCTAATTGGTTACCTTGTAACTTAATTTGTACTAAGAAGCTTGATAAATGAGATTAAATATTGCAGAGGAAAACACTGATTGCACACCAAGCATGGGAATATATTTGCATTCTGGCAGTTTGTAGTGAATGCCTGCAAAGAACAACGGAACTGACTTTTTTTTTTCTTGATTTCTTTTGGTTTTCAAAGGAAGGTTTTGCTTTGTTACACATTTACAAAATGGCTTAAATTATCTTTCTTGCCTTTTTCTTTGTTTAGCCCTGTTTTTTCCCACCTTCTTTATCTGCACCCCGCTTTCCTCCTTGCTTCCTCCCCTGACCAGCCTGTTTCCTCTTTCCTGCCCTGGCCAATTCTCCCTCCTGAGCCCTCTCGCTTGTATCCCGGCTTCCTGTGAGCTTCGTGCTTTTGCCTGTCCTCTGTGTCCTGCCTGACCTGCAGCGATCCTCAAAGGAGGGCGCAGTCCAAGTCTTCAAGCAGAGATCCTGCTATACTCGGCCTCCTAACCTCAGGCTTTAGCTAAGTGATATGTTGTTCTTACCCATAAAGCAGATTTCAAAAGTATTTGTTTGCTTTCTCCAGGCATTTGTTCCTTTGCTGTGTTTTGCTGACCTCACCATTGTGTCAGTATTTATTTGTAAAAATCATGCATTAGGAGTCTACGAAATTGGTTCGTTTTTGTGCTCCAGTTTATGACACAACTTGTGTGGGCACTGTCCTGTGGCCTCCATCGCCGACCCCCCCTTCAAGTTGTGACCTGCCCAGGGTTTATCCACCTGGTGCTCTGGTTCTCCTCATTTTTAAATAGGACTACTGTTCGCTTATTCACTAACATTAACATCGTTTAATGTTTTTAAAGAAAATATGATATATATATAATGCAAAGTGGTTGCTGAATCTCTAGATGATGGTAAAATTCACTCTTGTTGTAATGAATTTTTTTTTTTTAACGGGAAATGGTCTGTCTCTTGTACTGAGTGCTTCATATTATGTGTGCTTTTTCTACCTCCCTACATGTTGGGTACTGTTTTAAGGCTGGCTGTCTTTAATGAAGCTTTTTTTTTCCTAAAAAAATCAAGCCAAGCAATTGCATTTTCAAGTAGTATAAAGTAGCATCTCTGCAGTGCATCTAAATCAGCAAGAGATGAGTCAGCAATGAGCCATCCACACAACACTGATGTTATTTAAACTTTGCAACTAGTAAAAGCTCACCTTTTAAGTATGAAAAATCTGAACAAGCGGTTACTATACATTAGGTAACCTAATATAGCAAACCACGGACAGGTGCAATGAAAATATTAACTATTTGTATTCGAATACATTCATTTTCAAGAATAAAGTGTGACTAAATTTGACAGTCTGTGCTTAAAAATGGTTCTTGAAATAGGAACTGTGTGCTATGGGTACTTGGAACCTGATGGGTGAGCCTCATGTGTGCTGATCCTCTGCTCAACTGGTGCAAGGCAGTAAAAGGGCAATGAACTTATTTCAGCTAATATATCATTTTAAAATAGCTATGCAGGATTAAAGTTCACAGGAAAAATGTGTGTTGAATCCTTGCATCCTCTATTCTGTTTACTCTCCCCAGAAGAGTGTTACTGTCTCAAGGAAGTTTGCAACTAAATACCACTTAGGGCAGTGGTTCGTCAGGGCTTCAGGGGTGATGCTGGCAAATTGCTACCGCTGTTCCTTGCAGAGGATGGCGGTTGTGGGTACCACCCTTTTAAATCACTTCTTTTCATATAATCTGATGAGACAGCCTGTCAGTGCAAGACCACTCTCTGCAAGGCATTTTGCTCATTTTTGTCCACCCGATCAGCAGTTTGAAAGCTTTCCCGTTCAGCCCAACAGCAGAGATGGAAAAGGTGCATTAGTCTCTATTTGAGCCTTCATCCTCCTTACCGTGGAGCAGTGTGTGCAGAGCAGATTCACGGTGCAGAACCCCTCCCCTGTCAGCCCATCCATGATCATCACGGTGCAGAACCCCTCCCCTGTCAGCCCATCCATGATCAGGTGGAGCTTGGTTTCACCTTCCTTTCAATTTGTTGGGTCCGACGTGTATTTGACTTGGAATCTCTGTGCAGTCGCACACAAACTACTTCTGAACCCAGTCAGATTACACGTGCAGTCTGTGTGTATTTAATGTGTGCATGCTTCATACATGCTTTAGGGGGATTTGGCGGAGGGTGTAATACAGCTGTGTGCTGATTTGTGCATACAGAAACGCAGTCAGATAACTCCTCTGATGGAAGTGTATAGGTAAAAAGGTTATTGTCATGATTAGCAGACCTAAATAGCAGTCTGCCTCAGGAGATGGTCTATATGAGATTTAGGTTCTGTCCTATAGACAAGTGCATTTTTCTCCTTCCTTCATTCTTTGTTATCACTGTAAATAGATTGTAAATTACGACAGTGATTTTCATGGTGATGGCAGTATTGGTTAAATCAGCCTGTGAATTAAGTTGTCTTGCATTCTTGTTGTCTAGCAGCAGTACTGCAGTATATATCCTGCCCATTACACCCATGTCTGGTTTGGGTAGACATCATTTCTTCATTTCTCTATGGAGCTTTAAAAAGACGGGCAGGGGGGAGGTAGGGGGAGAGAGGGAAATGTACATATGATTGCAGTACCGTATGGCCAGTCCCTGGTGTGAGGCTGCTGTTTTGCTAGATTGGCTTCTGACATCAAAGATAGCTTTGATGCTGTCTTACCATTTTTATTACAGAAATTAAGCATCACATGTTAAGTGTCATCTTTTCTAAGTGTCACCTTTACATTTCCTTCAACCTCTGCAAACCTATTCCTATGCTTGTTGGATCTAATTTGATATTAAACAATACTGACTTCACTGTTTTCATGTTAAAAGGATCTTAGTTGGAGGTGTCTTCATTTCATTTCTTTATATTGAACAGAGCACAGTCTTCCCTGGTCCCTCCTCTGAAATGTCACCGCTTTTTTGCAGTCCCTGGAGGTGAAGAGCGTTCATTTTTGGACGTGGGAGTTAGATATGGGCAGACTACCAAAACGAGCCTTTTCTCCCTTCTCCACATAAGCAGCTTGTCCCTGGGCTCTCCGCAATCCAGCGCCCGAGCTGCGTCTGCTTCATCCGCAGAGACTTGGTGCTTGTAGAAGTGCCTCCACTGTGAGGAATAAATGAAGTATGCCAGTAGTCCATGCTCATGGCTCTACAGGCAAAAAATAAAGGGGAGAGGGCATTTTTGGGGTCAGGGAGTACTCGGGCAACACCTAGGCTGGGTGGCAGCACTGTGTGTGCTCCCAGGCGGCTCGGGGCTCATCCTCCCAAGGCAGGGACCAGCCAGAAGGGCTTCGTCTCCTCTGGCATGCGTTCCACAGGGACAGGGGTGGTAGTGGTTTAGCTGAAAAGCCCACGAGTAAAGGCTGGAAACAAGCAGGCGTTTGCCCTTGTGAGCACAGCTTTCCTCGCTGCTTCAGCAGCACCAGGGCTGAGGTGTGAATAAGGCAGCAGCTGATGGCAGGCCAGGAGAGACACCCGCATGGGATTTCGGCAACCCGAGGGGAGGTGGTGTGGCCACTGGGGAGGACTTTTACCCCCCCCCCTTAGAATCACTTTGAGTGACCAAAGGGAGAGGAGCAGCAATTTAAAATGCAATCTCTGCTGATGAGGCGGCGGGGGGAATGGTTATGGTAATACTGAAGCATTATTTTGGGAAAATTCTATGTGGCCCAGTAAAGAAAAGGCTTTAAAAGATTCAGCTGCTTAATCCTGCTTATCTGCTGTTAGATCTTCACAAAATCTCCTGGAGAGATTCAGAGCGGCATCTGAAGGCACAGACCTCACCCAGCACCCCGGCAGCTCCCTCTTCCCTAGCTTAGAGACTGGGCAGGAGGGATCGTGCAGCTCGCTGCTTTTGTAATTGCTCCAGCTAATGAGCAGCAGTCTTTTTTTCATAAATGGCCAATGGTCTTTACATTTGCATGCTGAAAATGTTCAAATAGTTCTGATTAATAATCTGGAGAATAATCTGTGCCTTCTCCCAGATGGAGTACAGGGCTGGAATTAACTGAAAATGCTTTAATGATGGTGTATTACTTGTAATTATTCTGTGGCTTTTATTCTATTTTCACCTTCAATGAGCCATGTTCCCTCAAAGGACACTTATAGCAATTCTTAAATCTTCCAGTGACTGCAGAAATGCAGGTGGAAAGGGATCAAAGCTTTGTCTAGAATTCAGAAAATATCATATAAATTGGAGCAGAAAAATATGATATGGATAATAGTTGATCTATAACTTAACTTTCCAGTGTATTATTGGCATTCGATCGTGTGAAATCTAAGTGTGGTACTAACTTGCAATAAATGGAAGGTCTCCAGAGCCAGGTAGCGAAAGTCACTTTTACGTCTGCTATCCTCTGTTCAAGGGGGTGTTTTTTCTGCTGCATTTCTATTTGTTGATATTATTAAAATGTAGGGTTTTATTTCCCCCCTCTCAGTCATCTAATGAGGCATTGGGTGTTGCTTCTGGGAAAAAAAAAAAGGTGACATTAAACTCACGGGCTGTATATTTTTAAGACTTCTGAGGAGGTGCAAAGACACTTATGTCAGTTATGTATTCCTCTGAGAAGGTTTCACTGTTTTCTGTGCAGACACCTATTGGGCTGTTTTGTTTATTTACTAAAGACCTGAGGCTACATTGCTTTAAAAATAAATTTCTTGTCATACAGGATGGTGAGGTGCTGAACCGTAATTACATGCAGTCCCAGATGTTTATTTCTTCCTTTGCACTTGTTTTCTTGACATTATTTGGAAGGTAGGAAGGGACTTTGATTCTGACCATAAAAACTGTAGTTCCTGCGACTCCTTTTTTCGTCCTTTTTACCTGTGCATTTAACCAAAATTTGATCTTTGGTCACCTCACTGGAGGAATTGGTGGAGATAGTTAGGTATATGTATGCAAAGTCTTTCCCTCTGGAAACAGGAGGGTTTGGCTACCAGGGGTCACATCCCTTCACTTCTCTTGGGTCAGGTTCCCCTCCCTGCACATCCCTGATGGCTTGCTGGACATGTCAGGACCCAAGTCCATCTCTGTGCAAGGGTTTCCTCCTCCAGGCATGCATATGCCTACGTGTCACCAGCTGAAACTCCTTGCCCAAATAGCTCAGATTCCATTTGTATATGCTCTTGTTTGGGGTGCACACAGAAATAGATGGGTTTGGGATCTGGAGACTGCTGGCCTCGCCAATACCACCGGTGTGGAGGGGCTCACCAAACACACGCTTCTGTCTTTGATGTGGGCATCTCTAGGTTTCCTTCTGTATAGATCTATCAAAGGCAGAGAACCCAAATCCCCAGGGGCTTTGCCTGTTGATCATAGCTCCTGTAGAAAAAGCCATCTCACAGCAGTTGTTCTGGCGTGGTGCCCAGTGTGAGCACTTCAGTCTGGAGTAGAGGGGCCAGGATGGAGACAGGTTTTGGAGGGTCCCTCTGACACAAGTACTGACGTTGGGGAGTGTGGGGTGTTGTTTTCTTGGTGTTTTGTGGTGGGTTTTTTTCTTTTTCTTTCTCTTTCTTTTTTTTCTTCCCGATTTAGGTTATCCCTTCAAATTCTGCCAGGCAGTTTCCTCCCATAGGTAGAGCGTTATTCATACATCCAGCCAGGCACCAGAGCTGGAGCGCTGCCTTGGGCAGGCTTTGTGTTCTGCTTTGCTTTAGTTTTGTTCTTTAACTTCTGAGAGAGGGGCAGAACAGATGACTTCATGAAGCGACTGAAAGGCTGTACACTTAGAGGCTTTTTTTTTTTTAACTGTATTTGAAAGATATTTTTAATTTTAATAAACACAACCACAGAAATTAAGTAATATCATTCTGAAGATTTAGCCTTAATGTGCATTAACATAATTGTTTTTAATGCTTGATAGGTTGCTTTATACAGTGTTATTTCAGCTTTCTTTTATAAATAATGTATTAACTTATTCATTCTCTGCACCAGTTGAGCATTTTTGTTTTCAAGGATTTGGCAGAAGGCTATGGTATTATTAGAAACCCTACAATCAGACTAGAAATTCCTCAGGGCAGAGTTATCTTGTTTTGTGTTTTGTTGTAATATCTGGCATAAAAGGAGGTTGGACACTTGAGAGCTTTAAGGTTGCTCAGTTTCAAACCTGGTTACCAAGTGGCTGCTTTCAGGCAACAGCTTCAGATGAGGAAAAAATTCAGCTGGACATATATGAACATGTAGCAAAAAATACAGGGTTTTTGTGGTATTTAAAAACCCGATGCAAAAAAAGAGATGGTGAAGATGATAGCAACATGATTAATCCCAGGAAGTCAATATTGTTTATAACCTTTAAACACAGGTGCACCCAATATCACAGTAGTTACTATCGCAATGACGAGGTTCTCTGAAATAATTCCTGGAAGTACCACAGAAAGTGGAGAAAGGAGAAGTACCACCTCTCACAAAAGAGGAAAATTTTAGAAGTTGTTACTTAAAATACATCATAGTATTTTGTTTGTTCCTACAGACACTATTTTTACCAAACTTCAGCAAATGCAGCAAACAACGGTGTTGTTGGGTAACCAAGTACAACGATTTTCCTGGTGGTGGCATCAATGATCTGCATTTTGGGTAACACAGAAGCTCTCACTGGAGACCCTGGCAGGCAGTGGGCACGTTTCCATCAGGGCTTTCATCCCTTGGGTGCGCGCTGGCCTGTCACCCGCCGGGCGGTTTCCCACGGGGAGGTCAGGCGCCAGCTTGCACCTGCATCTATTGCAACGTCCAAGTTTGCACTTTCGCTTCTCCCGCTGCAGACCTGTCGGATGTCCTCTGGCTCCCGACCCAGGCTTTCCCTCCCAGTATTTTCCACTCACGTGTATCTTCCCTCTCTCTGACTTGCCAGCCGCTGGGCCAGTCGCAGCACGACCGCGCAGCGGAGGAAAGACCGCCTGCGGCAGCACTCGGAGCACATCGGGCTGGACAACGACTTGAGGGAGGTAAGTGGCATTATCTGCGGGCGGCATGAGCTTGTGATCCAGGAGATGCAATTTAGACAAACGATGCGTTGTGACTTCGGGCAGTTTTGTTGCTACCGTAAGGTTTGTGTGGGTCTTTGCAGCCATTTCATTTAGACGCTGCTTGTCACAGATGCCTGTATGTGTCGTACAACTTTAAAGCACACAACAGAAATAAAATGCTTTTATTATTTTGGAATAAGATAGCCCCTTTGTCATCAGGGAAACGGCTTATTTGCTGATATAGACCCCAGTCATGTAACCGCACGCAGAGAGCAGAGCCCTGGTGCCTGCCTGGGTGCAGCTGCCGAGCTCTGGCCAGGGTGAAGGTCTCTGCAAAAGTCAAGTCCCTGAATAAATGTCAGCACTGTAGAGGCGAATGAGGCAGGACTTTTTTCTTTTTTAAAGAAATTTTTTTCTCTCTCTCACGTCGATTCCTGACATGAGTAAGCCTATTTGAAAGGTTAAGACTTTGGGGCCTTTTTATGCCTAAAGTTTGGAAACTCCCATGCATCTTGTAAATGTCAGTCACATACATGCATTTCTTTCCCATCTCTTCAGTTTCTTGTCCTCCATTAAATATTTTCTGCCATATTTTTCCATTGATGTCCATGTGCTTCTTTTGTATGTCACTGGCAAAAATAAAACATTCACGCTGTTTTGTGGTAAATCTTGCTGAATAATGTTGGCCGGTGTTGGCATTTGCACTCCGAAAGAACCCGGACGGATGAGTGGACTCTTAAACCGCAGCTTCGAACGGTATTTCATGGAAACACAGCAAAACAGCACTTGTACGTGTTTGTTGCTATTTTTGCTAACGTGGCTTTGCAAGTATATTTTAAAAGTTGCCTAGTGTGTATATCTCAGCAGAGCCTTTTCAGTACTTTGTCATGTGTTTACTTTCTTCTTTTTTTGGCTGTGGATCATATGCATGCTTCTTTTGCTTTGTCTCCTCTTTCTTTCTGGCTATTCTGCCATTGGGGCATCTGCCTCCTCTTAGCCATCGGAGGAGCTTTTGCTTCGTCAGAACTCAATGGCCTTCTGGGAGTGGGATCAGGGACCACCCCCTCCTGCACGGCCTCCTAAAAAATCCTTCTCTGAATGCTGCCTGGTATGTTTTAGTTTTTCTTGTTGAAAGCTGCTTTTGAGATGTTGTTAGCGTGAGGAACCGCTGTCTTCGCTGCCTCTCAAACCTCTCCCTTTCTCGTAGAGTATGAGCACGTCCCCGTAGCACTTGGAAGTGTGGTTATAATCGGAAAAGTAGCTGGAAATCAGCTCTAGGCTTCCATGCCAGCTCCCTGGCAAATGTGACGGCTCCAAGGCTGAAAGATGAGAATTTTGTTTTGCTTCGGTTTTTCCCATGTTGCTTGCGTGGCAGTTCAGCTTAGGGTGTCAAATCCAAAAAGCATTTCCTTCTGACTGCTGGATCGTTGCATCCCAGTGTGGAAGAGGGTGGTGGTGTGTGGATGCTGATGAACAGGCAAAGGGCAATCAGTTGGATGTTTCATCCCACCCTTATTCTTCTCTTGAACTTACAAGAGTTAATAATTTTTTATTTTTTATTTTAGTGTAATAACAAGACATACAATGAATAAAGTAAGGTTATCCATGTTTTGTACTCTTCAGACTATAACCGCACTTTGCATTTTATTTATCCCTTTACATTTAAAAAGAAATATTAGATTCCCTAATTATATACTCCCTGTATTACTTTTTCACTGTTTTCATTGCTAATTTTTGCACTGAGTTAGATGGAAGTCACTTGTGAGATTGCTTGCTGAACAACACGCTTTCATCATCTGTGACTTTTTTTTTTTTTTTAATTCCTACATGTAGTTTTTCAACTATTTTTAAGTCTTTACAGTATTGGTGAAACTGTAATTATTTAGCTGAGCACTTCTGTTGAACACAGCTTTCCATGGCAGAACCCGACGTTCTTGTCTGACTTGTGGGACTGATGTTAAGTGGTTCACATCTGAATTTTGTACTGAAAAAATCCAAATGTGTCAGAAAAACTGTACTCCCCCATTAAAAAAAAACAAAACAAAACCAAACAAACAAAAAAAACCCCGAGCAATTTCAATTAACTTCAATGTGTTTGGATTTTGCTTTTGCTAAATAAATTATTTTCTCCCCAGATAGAAAGGTCTGAGAATGCAGCAGCCGTAGCGTCCCCTCAGTTCCCCAGAAAACCCAGCCGGCAGCAGTGCTAAGTCACTGGAGGAGCGTGATCTGCTCCTCTCGGGGGAAGAGCAGTCGTTGTCACATACTGTCCACCAAAGAGGCAGCATTAACTGGATAAAAACACGCTATGGAAATGGAGCATTCCCACACCAGGCTATGAGTGCTGTGCTTCAAGACTGTTTTGTTTGGCAACATTCTATTATTTTACTCTTTTTAACAAAAACCTTATGAATAATGCTTGAGCAACTTTTTGATAGGCTTCATATTTGCACACCTAAATGTGTCCAACTTCTTAGCTTTGCTCAGCATGCAGCCCTCTCACTGATGTTGGGGGCAGGTGACACTTTGATTGGTTTGGGGTTTTTTTGCTTAACAAAAAACCCCAAACAATAAAAGAAGCCTTGAACAGTAAGGCAATGCAGCAGGAAGGTTTAAAAGTCTTTTGCTATAGCTTGGATCCTTTTCTTAAAGAGCATGCCAATTTTTGTCCATACTTCTCAATTACAACCCCACAGTAAAAACAGGAATGATCCTAAATGTCAGTTTTGTTTAAAACGAGCTTCACTTGTAATTAAGAAGTTAATTGAGAATAAAATCAAGTCTGATTTTTTTCCCCACATAAACTATCCACATGAAAAGTAATGGATGAAATCTTTCTCCTTCACTTAAGTGTATTTCTGCTTCTTGTAATTTATTTTCAAAGGATTTTTTTCAATTCCTGTATAGTCTGGTCACAAATTGGACAAATGGGTTTGGGATTTTTTTTGTTTTTTGAAGTGAGAATCAAATAACAATGGAAAGAAACTTACTTGGTATTTTTACTTTCTTGCTGAATGAAGGTATCGCACTTTTATTCACATGCTGTGGCTAACTTCGTGCTAGTGGCTAACAGCACAGTTCACTAGCTAACGTTGACTGTTTTGGTTCCACGCGGGAAAATATCTTGTTTTTTCTGTTGTCAAAAGGGAGCATTCCACTTCTCCAGCCCAACACCTAAGCATCAGACAAGTAATGATGTTGTTCCTAGATTAACACTAGCTCATTCCTTTTCACCAGCATTTGCTTGCCTAGGATTAGGATGAGGAGAATCCCTCTGACTTGTAATATCTAAAATTATTCTATTTATTTTTAGAAATACATGCAGGAGGCAAGGAGTTTAGGAAAAAATTTAAGGCAGCCCAAACTCTCAGACCTCTCTCCAGCTGTGATTGCGCAGACCAACTGGAAATTTGTGGAAGGGTTACTGAAGGAATGTCGCATGAAGGTAGGTCCTCCCCTTTCCCACCGCCTGCTCTCCCCTTGCTTACACTGAGCCTAAATAGCGTCTGTAGATGGTGTCCTGAAAGTCCTTCACAGCGGGAACGGCCTTGGTCTGTTGGTGTAGCAGGCTACTGCAGGGTGGATGTCCCTTTAGTGTTACATTTTTCAACTGCTAGAAAAGAAACAAACGTATTATCGCTCTTCTGTTTATGCAGTCAAAGTTGGTGAAACGAGTAAAAAGGACGGGAAGGAGAATCAGCATGATCAGACATCTTAGGGAGGATTTTCTTTAATTGTTTATATGTAAATGTAGCCTAAACATAACGGGCTCGAGACCCACGGTCAAAAAAGGAAGCGTTCAGCATGTGCAACTGTTGTGCATGTTTATGCAGAACAAATGAAGTATAGCAGTTTCTAATATTAAAGAAGCTTTTATAGCCATGGAAGTATAATTTCTTTGTGTCTTTGTGTCGGTTGCAGTTGGTGGTATACTCTATTACCTGAGTTTTAAACTGCAATAGCTGTAACAAGAAGAAAAACAGATACTGAGTAAGACCGAAAATATATCTAGGTCTGTATTCTGGTTTTGATACCGGTCGGTAATAGATCAATGGTGTAGGAATAGGACAATAGATAAAGCATATAGAAATAGGACAGTATGGAGTAATCATGCAAACTTTTTTTTTTTAATTATTCTTTTTAATTTACAATCTCTATAAAGAGATTTGAAGTTTCTCTGGTCAGGCTATTAGCGATGGTCTCTAGATTAAGCATGTTTAAGTAAACTCAGCTATAAATTCTGTCCCTTGTTGGATAACATTCTTAGAAACCTTTGGGGATTTTTTTTTTTTTAAGACTAAACGCATGTTGGTAGAGAAGATGGGCCATGAAGCAGTCGAACTGGGACATGGAGAAGCCAACATAACGGGTCTGGAGGAAAATACATTGATTGCTAGTCTCTGTGATCTGCTAGAAAGAATCTGGAGCCATGGTCTGCAGGTCAAGCAGGTTGGTAACTGGAAACTCGGGACTTTGTGCGTACAGTACTCTAGCAAATACTGAATGCCATCTCTACCCTTTAAGTGGCTACTCAGTGGTACCATTCCAACGTTAAGTGGGAGGTATCTTTGGGATCAGAGTCCCTGGTTCATATCTTCTGAGGTCTTGGGGGTTTTTTGTGGGGTTTGTTTGCTTGTTGGGTTTGTTTTGGGAGGTATCTCTGGAAATTGCAATGATGTTGTCAAATAGGTGTTTGGTTTCTTCTCTTTCGACCTTCAAAACAGAAACCCAGGGAGAGGACAAAGAAACAAGGTGGGTGGTGTGACTGCTAGGTCAGTGGGATGGTCCTCTCCTCTTCCTGAGGTCTCATGGCCCAAGGGAGAAGGATTGACTCTCACCACTGAGCTTTTGGCCCACTGAAATGCCATCCCATTATTTTGCCATGTTCGCTGGCCTCTTTTCTCTTGCTTCATTTATTTAAAGCTGCATACTCCATATTCAATTTTCAGGGGAAATCTGCTTTGTGGTCCCATTTACTTCAGTACCAGGAGAGAGAAGAGAAGCAAGAGCATAGTGCAGAGTCCCCAGGTGAGTACTCGGCAGTTGACTCCATGAAGGGTCCATCACAGCGAAGGAACTCGGGCCTGGGAGAAACAGTGTAACCACACGAAACCCATGCAGGATTTTTGGTGTATTTGCTTGCTAATGTCACACTTACATTTTGAGACCTTTCATAATCATTATGAAGATGCCTTGATGTCTGGACAAAATAGATTGACATCGTTGGAGGCAAATGAACATACTTATTATCCCTGTCTAGAAAATCACTCGATGTCTGTTCGCTACCTTCATTCCCTTTTAATCAGCATTGAGTGAGGTGTGAGAAGCAGTGCTTCCGCAAGAGATGATTTCTGAAGTAGCTGAAGGTGTGGAGCTGTGGCTAAGACAGCTGACATTTTTCTTTCAGTGAGCATAATCTGTCCTTCAAATCCCAATGTGAATAACTTCATCTTCAATAAATATTTATACTGGTGGACCGTACAATTCAGAAGTTGTGTAATTAATCTCTATCCATCAGTCCAGGTACTCAGTTTATGCTTTGATTTGGCCCTTTACAATCACTAAATTACTTCTGTGTTATGAGAGATTTTCTAATGACCTTGAGATCTACCTGCCCACAGGCTGCTGCTGGGTATCGTAGTAAAAGTCTCTGAACTTTAGTGGGTCATCTTCCAAGGACTCTGCAATCCTCCAAATCCTGCAGATGGGAACTTGTATGATCAGTCCTCAATGACACAATCTATGGACAAACTAGTCTCGCTCACGAAAAGATTTTTTAATAAGCTTCAATGAGTAATGCACTAGGCAACCTGGCTGGCAGGCACAAATTCCTGAGAGCAAAATATGTTACCACAAAGCAGTTTGATCAGAGTAGCAGAGCACAGAAATGCGTGGCATTCTTAGCATCTAATATGCTACTGTAGCTTAGTTTTATCATGTCCTTCTCAGTTGTGAGGTTTCCATAAAAACAAATTTCTAGTAAAACTCATCGCCGTACAGATTTATGTTAATGTATTTCACATACGAAAAAGGAAGCTACATCTCCAAGTTCAGTGCTGGATTAAGGAAGGAATAGATAATGTATTAAGCAATTTTCATTTTGTCTGCTTCTGCATTTCCAGGGTAGAGTTAACGATAGTGCACAGAAACATTGCAGTTACCAACCACTTAAGATTGTTTTCAGCTGTATGTAAAACAAATGCATTGCAGACCATTACTGTAATTTTGTATTAACTTCATATATTTTCTCCACTGTAGTTGCTGTTGGAACAGAAAGACGAAAGTCCGATACAGGAATTACTCTGCCTACTTTGAGGGTTTCCCTGATACAAGATATGAGGTACACAATTTGTTTCCTAAAGCATTAATTGTGGGTTTAATTGTGTAGCATAAGGTAAAGATCTTCACTGGCTTTGGGTTTACAAAGGCTAAGGAGAATTAAACCTTCTCCTTAGCCCGCATTCAAATCTACAAAGTGTTGTCTTTTTGTTTTACAAAACTTTCTTGCATGTTTACTTGATTCATTTTAGCTAAAAGACAATGAAAAACACACAAATTTTACTGGGGCTTTTGTTTTCCCAGGGGGGTTCTTCTAGCAATAAAGCCAACTTCTACAAATAACAGCAGATATTCTGAATTCCTTGGAACTTTGAGTTTGTTTCTTTCTGTTTGTTTTAAATTACTGACCAAGCAAGTACAGTTGATAGACAAAGCAAAGGGACAAAAAAAAAACCTGCTCGCAATGCCTGAGCAGTATTCTTTCTTTTCAATTAACATTTTATGGCAAATAGTAATAAATGCACAAATTTAGAAATGTAATCAAACCTGGTATTTGGGTGAGTTTAAAATTGAAATGTGAAGTAAGGGCAGATGCTCTGTAGGAGACCACCGCCTGGCTCTGGAGAGCTTTTTAAGCAGTGTTGGTTGGGAAACGGAAGGATTAGAGAGTAGGAAGAGGTGGAGGCTGATGTGACAGCACCAGGCAGAAGTTCTTCAAGGCATCTCCTTGATCAAGCCACTGCCAGGTCAGGCCGCTGTTTTGACACTTCATTTCCCATGGCTAAGGATTGCAGTGGGGTAAAAGTGCCATGAGAAGAGGGGAGGAGTAATGCAATAATGCTCATCTGTAGAGAGCTGCTAGCAATTGCTAGCAATTTAGTGTGTGAGACAACACGAGTATTGTTTCTTGTAATACCATGCCCTTCCTCCACATAAAAATATGGCAAAAAATCTTATGGTAAAAATAAGATTAATTGTAGTTAGTTCACAAAAACATGATTACAGTGATGTGATTTTTACCATGTGTGTTATTACAGATATATTTTTTTCTGATGTGAGATCACTCAGATTAGTCAGACTTTCCTGAAAGCAAACGACTGCACTTCCCACCTGCAGTGTGCAACCTTTTTGTTTGATGCTATGTGTTTTGAGTCTTGTGCTCTGATTTCGAAGAATATGACATGCCACGTAAGGCTAAAACAACATGCAAAAGAGAGAGGGAGAATATATACAGTGTAATTAGGAGTATAATGCCAAGAGGTCATTTTGAACGCGTGCCTGTCATTTTAGATCCCTCTCATGGGATGTGGCAGCTATTTACTTAATTCAGTCCTATGAGGCTGACGGGCGTGTAGGGGGTCGGTCTGAGGAAAGGATGAAGGAGGATCTGGAGCGGAAACTTGCGTGCTGGGGGGGGGTGGGGGTGTGCCGACAGAGGAGGCTGTGTGCGCTCACTGCTGCACGCATGGGTTTCGTCTTCCGCGTACTTCCACTTGAGTAATGAAAGCCCAGCACAGATCTGAGCTCTCTTGCTTGAATCACAAGAGTGTTTCCACTGCTTTTCAGAGAAAAAGTACAGAAGCAGAACACTACCTTTTGTAATATCTTGGGTATTCATGATTGTCCACAAACATGTCTGGTCTTAGAAAATGCTGGGCAGATGGTGAGTTGAATTTGTCATCCGTAATCTCGTGGCATACTTTCTCCTGCTTGGAAGAAATGCTGCTTAATATTTGTTTGCACACACAGAAATTTATGGTGAAATTAGAAGGATGGGTAATTGTTAAATTGCCAGGGCTGCAGTGCTGACTGAACTAATGGCTAGAGGATTAAGCATTGCCTTAAGCACGGCTTGTTTTTGATGGCTCATGCAAGGTTATGTAAACAACTTAAAAAGCGGGGCTGAATCACAGTCACGCTCTGAATGTGCGATGAGCCTGTGCTACAGGTAGCGTTGTATGTCCGCTGCCCCCTCACAAAGCTAGGCATCTTAGATGTGGTAAGGAAGATGCTCAAGATGTTTATTTTGGTTCTCTGCACAGAGAGTCTCTGCACAAGTGTGTTTGGGGGTATGCCCTTCAGCCTTGCCACTGGGCAAGGATCTGCAGCATCTCTCCCATCCCTCTTCCAGCTCCCCAGCAGACTCCTGCTGCAGCCTGCCTCCTGCATGGCCTCACCCCTCGGGCACATCGTTGCGCGTCCAGCCGGACTGGTCAGCGCCAAAGCAACTCCCCAAAACCTTTGGTCCAGCTGGACTCAAGTTTCAGGTCCCCTCCCCTTCGGGCAAGCCCTTCCTTGCTACCAGCGCTTGCTTTCATGCCTGTGTCGTGTCTCCCCTCCTGCAGGGAGCTTGCAGCGGAGGATGCGAGCCCTGGGTGCTGGGCCCACAGCAGTGATGCTTAACCTGCTGCAGGCAAAAGAAGCTGGGTTAGCAAAGGCAGGATGAGCTACTATGGCTTGTTTCTGACTGCGCTGGGATCGGGAGCATTCACACCATCCTCAGGGGCATGGCGATACTGAGCAGCTGTAACCTCTTCTTGTCAGCACAGCTATTTACAGAGGGTATGTCTCACCATACCCCAGGCTTACATTTGACAGGGAAAATAGATTTTTCTTTATTACTAATGGGATTAAAAGCAAGTCCCAACCTAGGGAGTTGCACTGAAATTGCTGTTCAGTACCCTGACAAGAAGAGTTTGCTGTGTGATGGTGAGCATACAGTGCTTACGCTTAGGTCACCGATAAAAATAGAGCTGTTCTGACTCTCACAACTGAGAGCAAAATAAATTTGAGTTCCTGAATGCTCTAGGGGCATGGCGATACTGAGCAGCTGTAACCTCTTCTTGTCAGCACAGCTATTTACAGAGGGTATGTCTCACCATACCCCAGGCTTGACAGTGACAGGGAAAATAGATTTTTCTTTATTACTAATGGGATTAAGTCCCAACCTAGGGAGTTGCACTGAAATTGCTGTTCAGTACCCTGACAAGAAGAGTTTGCTGTGTGATGGTGAGCATACAGTGCTTACGCTTAGGTCACCGATAAAAATAGAGCTGTTCTGACTCTCACAACTGAGAGCAAAATAAATTTGAGTTCCTGAATGCTCTGTTCTGTTACACTCTGCTTTTGCTGACAAGACTGATTACTGAATCTTTTTAAAGTTTCTGGCAAGCTGCGTGGTTGCAGATCCTTATTTTTCCCAAATGCACAATTAACACCAATCTGGTCTGAACCAGAAACAGGTAATGAAGAGGTACAGAGCATGCATGGAATAAGGCTGAGTCCATCTGTACTTGAATCTTCTCACAGTAAAATAACATATTCTACTCAGTGTTTCATATTAGATGTAATTCAAGCCGAGCACTGGGGGGAAGGGGAGGGAGGGAGATGATAGTCTGTGCTTTGATCTTCCCATCTCAAAAGACTTGAAACGTCTGAGGAGAGTGTCTCAACACCATGTAGTGGAGTGTAGTGCGCATCCTGTTTCTCAAGGACTCCGGATCACATGCCCAGCTGTCTGGGCTGGGAGGTCTAATGCTGGCTGTCACACTCTGAGCCAGGAAAGGGCTTTCCAATGCCAAGAGCCAGGCTCTCGGCAGTGATTTAGCTGGTAGGCATCGCTGCTGACAGAGGGAGGCTGCTGAGCTTGCATATAAAGGGCAAGGACTTGTATGTGAGTGTAATGTGCCCTCCTGGGTTTGTTTTACAGCTCACTGAGAGGTAGTACTTCTCGCCTAGTCCGTCAGAGAACTATCCATGTGTCACGTTAGGAAACAGGAGGAAAGTTTCTTTAAAAATAATTTTTTTTCCCCCTTTTTTTTTTTAAAGGGTTTTTGAGTAGCCTAGGTTTTGCCACTGGCAAGCTACCATTACTCCTATTGATTGTTTCTTCCTGATGGTGCTTCAGATATGTCCATACAGCACAGAGCTGCGTGATACAGACCCCTCATCTTGGATTGCAAAGGTAGACCTGTATTTTGTAGGTCAGCCTGGTGGAGAACAGTGCTGCTGAGCTATGTCTGGTATCCACTTCATTTGCGCAGAGTGAACAGGTATTTCTGGACAGTGCTAAGTTGTACTTTGCAAATTTGCCCTTAAGAGCCTAGCCTTATTATGTTAGAAGCTCTATAAACAAGAGAGTATTTTTCTCAAATAATGCAGGGTCTAAATATAACGCAAAGCACGTGCTTGGGTATAACAGATGGGGGGAAAGCACGAGGCAGCGAGACTATACTAGTTAACATAAAAAGCATCAGACACAGCATGACTTTGTTGGATTTTCTTTGGAGTAAATATTGCCACATTCCCTAATGCTCATCAATGCATGGAGGGCCTTCAAGGAAGATGCACAGAGTTGGAAAGTAAATCGCAACAGAGATCAGTTCAGACTCAGCTGATGATACTTGGAGCCTGCCACAGAGGTCTGGAGGGCTGAACTGCCTGTGCACTTAACATGCAAGTGATGTGAAAATTAAGAAATTGCAGCCTTTTCTTTCCCTTGCTGGAAACTGTTACTCATTTTTCTTGCTGTTTATTTAACCAAGTGGGGGGTTTTTGGAAGCAGCTTTGCCCTGCCATGGTAGTTCTCTTCCTCTTCTAAAGCTCCCTGTGCTCTAAAATGAGGGTTTCTGACATTCTCCAAACTGAAATGTGGGAAGTTTAAAAAAAAGAAAAGCAAAACCATAGAAGAAAGCCCCTATGGGACAGTTCTGCTTTCCTACAGACCAAGCATGTGGAGGGCTGTTCAGATTATCACTTACACGAGGGCCTCTCATATCCCTGAAAATGTGATTCAGCTTGTGACTGCCTGTCTCTGTTTTTGCCCCAACAATCCCCTCTTTCTCAGATGTCCCATTGCTGCTGCCATCAAGAGGTTTGTTAGAGACTTCAGAGTAGATTGTGGTTTGGAGAAACTCTTAAGATGTGTATTTTCCTCTGCCCTCCCAGACATACCCGTTCGCGTCGGCAGCTTGAGGGAGCGACTGTGGTATAACTGGGTCTCGCAAGCTGGCTGCTTTTTTTAAGCGTTAGCAGTGTCCATGAGGACATCTACCTCAGGCAATGCAGGGATGAGCAGATCTACCCCTGCTCACCTTGGCCAAGCAAATGCCAGGACACAGAGCAGCTGATACAGGCTGTAGTGCGTCCGGGTTGCAGCCTGCCGTGCCCGGGAAGGGCTGCCCCATGTCCCCGGGCCAGCCTGGGGCTGCCAGGGGTCTCAGTGCCACAGTGCAGGGCTCTGCTGGGGGTCTCTTTCTCTAGAAATGATGTCAGGAGACGTTTTCCAATTCAGCTGCTGCATCACACTGGATGTTGCCATTTGAAGCATGTAGGATTTTTACGATTCATCAATTATTATTTTTTTTTTTCCTACCCGTTTCAGGCATGTTCAGAACATGAGTGAGATAAAGACTGATGTGGGGCGAGCCCGAGCCTGGATAAGGCTTTCTCTGGAGAAGAAGCTTTTGTCTCAGCACCTGAAGCAGCTGCTTTCCAACCAGGCACTTGCCAAGTAAGCTGGCTCTTTTTCTCAAAGCTTTGCTTGCATGTCTTCCTCACTGGTGTGTCAAGGTGCTGTGCAGGCTCAGGGCGCAGTGAGGCGCCCTGTTTGGGTACTGTGGTTTCCAGCTCGAAGTGATTGAAGGGCAGAGGGTAGCTGGGGGAGGAGGTACTGCCCGCCCAGCAGCCCAGGAGTCTGCTCATCTGCCTGGAAAAACAAATCACAGTTTTCAGGAAGGAGGCGTTAGGTTTTGATCAGATCAGTGCATTGATCCAAGCCACTTTGGGGCCCTGCAACCACTATTTCTTGTGCAAATGAAGCAGCAGGGGCAGGAATGCCCCTTTTCTCACAGCAGTCCTGCTTAACAGCCAAACGCAGGCCCCCATCCTGAGTGCCGATGGGCTGGGTTAGAGGCCAGCCCTCCCAGCCACTTAGCAGCTCCCCCAGCTTTGGCTCCTTTTGCAAGCACAGGCACTTAAGGATCTGCCTGTGAGATGTTCCCTGACTTCATTTTCTCAAAGCAATGCATTTAGGAAAACAAACCCCGAACCTTATGAAAACATCCTAGCTATTGCATGCAGTTCTTAGCAGAACTGGCTCTGTGATGTTACACGCGTGATTATGCCAGAAGCTACCAAATACTCAAATCTGCTAACGGGAAGAAGGAGGAGGAGCTGGAGACAGTCACCTCTTGGGTGATCAGCTGAAGGTGTGGTGGCAGACCTGTCTTTTCCTGAAGTTTTGTCTACATCTATCTACCTTAGCGGCTTTTTGGGAGTCTGTTGCCTTCAGACTGCAGGCAGTGTCTGTGCAGGCAAGGCAGGCAAGCTCTGTGCTTTCTCAGAGCAGGTCCAGGTTAACTCCTGGTGTGCCTTTGCACTGCTTTGGGCGACTAGTGATGTACACCAGGTTTGCCGAAATGAAAGAGTGGTGGGAGGACCCTGCTGCTGCTTGGTGCCTTCTGTGGTTTGGTGCCTTCTGGTTAGTTTTCTAAGGAAGATTAGGTTATTAGACAAGGGTATTACGCAGTGGGAAGAGATGGGGAAGAAATGAGGTTGCTGTATGCTGGTTCAGGTCTGCTATTGTGAGCAGTCTTAGTATATAGCTGTGCTTAGCAGCAAAACGAAAACTGATCCTTTAATGAGATGAACTCTGTAGCCTTGCTGTGGTAGCGTGGAGCTGAGAGTGGTCTGTAAAACACGTGTAGCATAGGGGGTAAATGCCTCTTATGGGTTACTAGCAGCTTGCGTTAGCTGGGGAATCTCACTTTTCATACCTCCCATGAAGATCAACTCTTCATTTGGTGTTTTGAGATTCAAACACCTTTTAAGATACATGGTGCTTTTTCAACAAGAAAACAATGTGTTTGTTTCTACCAGGAAACTTTACAAGCGTTATGCTTTCCTGCGCTGTGAAGAAGAACGGGAACAGTTTCTGTATCACCTGCTCTCACTCAATGCTGTGGATTACTTCTGCTTCACAAGCGTCTTCACCACAATCAGTGAGTTGGAGAATCATTTTTTTTTTCCCCCCCTGAATAAAAATCAGTTGCTGTCATGATTTGTAAGAGACGATGTTGCTGTTGCTGGTGTCTGGGTAGCTGAGCCCTTATCTGTAAACCTTGGTGGTTGCTGCCGGGCTCACGGGTGCTGGGTGTTGCTCTGGGAGACCAGCTGGAGAGCCAAGGTTGCGGGGGAGTGCTCTGGAGAAGAGCATTGCACAAAGGAGAGTAATCAGCAGACAGTGCTGCTGTAGCACCTGCTTTTCCTCGCTGAGTTGTATAGTCTCTTTCATCTTCCCTCCTAGACACGTCCTCTGCATCCTAACGCTTCTTTCTGGCCTTCACTAAGTGTGCATCCTAACAGCTCGCTCTCTGCAGACTGAGAAAGAGATGAAGTCTTGGAGGATGAAATACAAGGCACTTTGTGCTCTGCTGTATTTTTTAAATCTCTTTTTGTCTCTCCTTAATTGCCAGAAAGATTCCCTCTCCCTTCCTCTCTTGTAAGAAGGAGAGCAGAGATGGGATCAAAATCTGAAAATGAATCCTTGTCTCTCCAGCACTGGGCAATGTGGAGAAGGCAGGACCCCATGAGATGACATCATTATTTGGATTTACCTTGGCAGCCCTTAGTCTTCATTTTCCTGCCTGTTCAGAGTGAAGTGAAGCAAGTTTTACGTGGCTGTCAAAACAGGCACTCATTCTATTTTTTTTCTCCTCCTAAAGCCATAAATCCCCTTAGAACCAGTACAGTGCAAAGAGATTTATCCATCCTTGATTACCTTATTTCTGCGGGGCATCCAGCTTGACAGCATTCCCCTGTAGGACGAGCACTTGGAATTTGAGGGTATTTTTTTAAGTGCAATGTCATTTCATGGCACACAAAAAGTAAAAAGGCTGGCTTATCTTACCCAGTCAAAAAGGCAGCTTGTGAAACATAAGGAGAGAGAGCCTTGCAGTGCTAGCGTGCAGTATCTGAGTCAAATCCAAATCGGGGTGGGTGGCAGTCCTTGTCTTAAGCACGTATGGGTGGTGCAGATTTAAAAGCAAAATTATTAATAATAATAATAATAATAATATTTAGTGAGGGAATGTCCACAGAGACACATCAGACTTGGGACTTTGGCTATGCCGTTACCAGCCTCGCCACCCCGCCGCCCCCCCGCTGCCCGGGGGCCCCTCAGGGCGGGCAGCACCCAGCCCCTCGGCGAACCGAGAGCGGCTGGAGAAGCCGCTGGGGAAAGGCCCCCAGGA
>NW_008796213.1:1020979-1051345 GCF_000699145.1 Aptenodytes forsteri | reverse complement strand
CCCCGCCGCCCCCCCGCTGCCCGCGGGCCCCTCAGGGCGGGCAGCACCCAGCCCCTCGGCGAACCGAGAGCGGCTGAAGAAGCTGCTGGAGAACGCTGCTCGCAGTAATGAATGCTGCGGGGTAGGAGCTCCCCAAAAGCTGCGCTGCAGGGCCGCTTCTTCTGGTTTATGGCTGGCTGGAGCGGAGACTGCTGCTCTCACCCTGCGTGAGAGGGGAGTCTCTGCCGCTGCAGCGAGGCGCTCTGCAGGTTTGTCTCACCCTTTGATAGGGAGAACAGAGGAGGAGTTCTCCTCGTTAGGCTGCTGAGACATGGGACAAGAACTTACCCTCAAGGGAGAGGCGTTGTTTACTCCAGAAACTGTGTTTACTCTGAGCGGGAAAAAAAAAAGTCAAGACTAACTCATTTCCCCCCCTTCCCCGTTCTCAGTGATCCCTTATAGGTCAGTGATAATTCCCATCAAAAAACTAAGCAACGCAATAACCACATCAAACCCATGGATTTGTGTGTCGGGAGAACTAGGAGATACAGGCGTAATGCAGATTCCTAAAAACCACCTAGAAATGACATTTGAGGTGAGTACATGCTCTTTACATTTTACTTTTCAATTCAAAACATGCTTCCAAATAAACATTAATTTGGTGAGGGTTTATTGTCTTAAGATCACAGCATTTCAGATTCTGTCCAGGTGTTCAAGGTCTCTGTACATTCAAAATCGGGGAAATAATGCTGCCTGCCCCTCCTGTGCTAGATGAAAGTTTCCTGTGAGCACGTACCGCTTTTAACCATAGGCTCCACTGCTGTCCCTGTCCCAGCCCAGGGCTCCTCTTTTCTCACCTAGCCAATCTATTTCCACATCTCATTCCCTTCCACATCCCCTTGCCAGCTATCCCAATTTTCTCTTTCAGAGCTCATTTCTGACTCCTCACTTCCCTTCCTAGTTTCTTTTCCCTTCTTTCAATTTGTCTTCCCACTTACCACCACCGGGGTCCCAAATTTCTTCTCCTCTTTCTTCTGGCCAGTCCCAAATTTCTTCTCCTCCCACTCCAGCTCCTTGTCCAACACTGCTTTCCTTCCAACCAGCCAGTCTAACTCCTGTGTTCTTCGACTTCCCAGCTTCATGTGCTACCCCCGGCAAACCACAGAGCCACCATCGGGCTCTTTTCTCCGTGTTTGCTGTCATTTTCTCTTTGCATTTGACTACCCGGCGTTCCCACCCATCAGTTACAGGTTGGCTTGGTGCCACCCCAAAGCAGCTGGTAGTGAAAATTGCAGGGAAAGCCCCGTCAGGCTCCTATAGCTCCAGGCTATACCATACCCAGTAAGGAGTGATTTCGCAGGAAAATCTGCTGCTGAAATTAAAGTTGCATCCATTGACCATGCGCAGACTGATCTTCAACAACAATAGTCAGAAAAAACCTCTTGCCAAATATAGGTAGATTTTGACAGAGAGAGGATATTTTCATGATACAATGGCAGCATCTTATTCAGATATTAGTATTTTGTAGAAAAGATCTGCAGGCTTCTAACGAGCAAAACAACATATTTAGACATTTCCAAGGACCATACTAACACTGCTCTGGAATATTCCTTTGGCTGAAGCTTTCCTAAAATATCAGCTTGGGTAGCCATTTCCATTTCCACTATGGAAAATGTCAGCCCAAGCTGCTTGTTTGGATGTAGCTTGTTTTCTTCCTGCCTTGATGAGATAGCTGGCACGTATATCCACACAAAGATATCACAGCTCTTGTGTTATTTTCTGCAAGGGATAATCATAGAATCATAGAATAGTTTGGGTTGGAAGGGACCTCTAAAGGTCATCTAGTCCAACCCCCCTGCCCTGGGCAGGGACACTTTCAACTAGATCAGGTTGCTCAGAGCCCCGTCCAACCTGACCTTGAATGTTTCCAGGGATGGGGCATCCACCTCCTCTCTGGGCAACCTGTGCCAGTGTTTCACCACCCTCAGCATAAAAAATTTCTTCCTTATATCTAGCCTAAATCTACCCCCCTTTAGTTTAAAGCCATTCCCCCTTGTCCTGTCGCAACAGGCCCTGCTAAAAAGTTTGCCGCCATTAGAAGCAATGAAAACCAAGGTCTTGCAATGGAAGTGTTTAGGTGACGTTAATAGATGTTGCTGCCAGCCTCACCTACAGTTACATATTGCACTGGAATTCACAGTCCCTTTTTTCCCTTGTTCTGTCTCTTTGCGACGTTAAGAGTCTCATGTTAGTGATTTTTGTCTTGCCCAACAATAAGCAAATCAATCTTTGAAAATAATAAAGGATCTAGGGACTGCTTCATAGTGTAGAGTGAGTCAGCTGAAGGTCAGTATGCTCAAAATGCATTTTTTAAAAGCTGTTTGTACTGAAGATCAATTTCTTCTACAAAAGCACACCTTTTTATCACCTTAGATGAGAAATTTTTAATTAACACTTCTCAGAACTATTCAGAGTGAGCGCTCATGACAAAGAATGTCATCTCTTTACATGCTTTTAATAGTTTTATTTCAAGGTATTTCTTTTCTCTTGTGTTAAAATAATTATTCTGCTTTTCAAAACGTTCTGCATGTTTGGTTGAAAATACTTGCTGTATAAATCAAAGGAAACTGAATAAAAACATACATTTGAGACTGTATGTGTGCATGTGGTGGGGGTGTGTGTTGTCTGTTATTTTTTAAATTAAGTAAAAACTGTTATTCATTTCAGTGCCAGAATTTAGGGAAGCTGACGACCGTTCAGATTGGTCATGACAACTCAGGGCTACTAGCCAAGTGGCTGGTTGATTGTGTCATGGTCAGAAATGAAATAACAGGACACACGTACAAGTAAGCAACAAGTTCTAATTTTCTTTGTCTGAAATTCCTACTTGTTAAATCTAGGGAAAGCAAGAAGGCATTCGTCTTCTCTTCAGTTGATGGAGCACCGTGGGCTGATTTGGGTACCCGATAGGGTTGGGTTGGTCTCCCCTACCCCTGGTTCTCTCATTTCAGAAGCCCTAGTTGAAGTCAAATAATCTGATAAATATTAAATGAGACTTGAATGTAGGGTTTTCTTTGCATCTCTCTGAGACAGGACAGACAGTATGGATACTTTTGAAGTGATTCATATGTTTGTGTCTAATAATTAAATCTCTTGATTTAAAGTAGTGTGGTAAAATTGTGCACAAATGAACTCTTTAAACCCCCAAGAGCTGGAATGATAGTTTAGGGCAAATCTCTGGTTTCTTTTTCTTTTAAAAAATATTCAAATGTCTAAGTACTGTAACAAATGTACAGAAACTCAGATTACGAGAAAATAAAAGGTTTTGATGATTTCCTAATCTTCTATGGAGTACATACCTCTTGTGTTGAAATGATCTCCTAACTCATCGTTGGTTTTACGAAACATCTGGCTAAGCAAACTTTTTCTTTTCCCTAAATGTGGACTTGGAAAACTATAATTCAGAGAGGTGAGCTCCAGAGCTCAAGGTTGGTCGCAGCGTTTGGGGGAAAGTAGGAGGAAATGGGGTACAGGGACTGGGGGTATGGACAGGTGCATGGATTTCATCAGGACTGTGGATAGGGTCAGAAAGTACAGCAATAAAATGTGAGGTGAGGTTTGAGTATGAGGAGATGTCACAGCTTCAGCTGGGTGGGAACTCTGTGTGAGGATTTAATTGTTAATCATCACAATATTTTTAAAGGCTGAATATCAGTTGTGGTTGCAAGTGAAAAATAACCTGGCAGAAATCAAGATGTGGCCCATGAACTATGTGTATAACGCTTTCTGTTGTCCTGTGCTTTCATGCAAGCTTTGCATATTTCCCTTTTCCTAAGGATGGAGGTGAATGTAGTTTCCTGGTTTGGTCCTATCAGTTGTGGTGCAGGGGATGCTGCCCGCTGAGTTCTCTTTTGTGAAAAGTTTCTGGCTACAGAGTATTCCCTGCCCGTTAGCAGTGTTTATGAGTGCTAGCTGTCCCTCTAACTTTGAGATCAAGCTGGACTACCTGTGTGGCTGACCTGTGCTTGTGCTGGCTGCATGGCAGGTTTCCCTGCGGGCGATGGCTGGGAAAGGGCGTTGACGATGGCAGTTTGGAGCGAATACTCATTGGAGAGCTGGTGTCCTCCACGTCTGACGAAGAGCTGGGAAAGCAGTGCCGTACCCCACCCCAGCAGAAATCTCCTACCACGGCTCGACGACTGAGCATCACTTCCCTCACAGGGAAGAACACCAGTAAGTCCTTTCCTTTCTCCCCAGGGCCCTAGAGAAGGGGGCAGCAACTGCTGAGAAATAAAGCTCATGTGAACAGGAGAGCTCATACTGAAGCAAGGCTTAGTGCAGAGGAACAGCTGCGAGCTGATGAGTTTTTCCTGCCCCGGTTTGTGTGTCTGCAGCTTGCTCTGTGACTGTACATGTTGTCTCTTTCAATGTTCCCATTTGACAGTTGAGAGATGATAATCTCCTTCCTTGGAACATGGAGATATGAGATGAGGGAGGAGGAGGCAGCAGAATTTGCAGTAGCTGATGCTGCTCAGCTTCCTGGCTCACTTTGCAGTCAGCGGGAAGACAGTCCTCTCCGAAGGGTAGTTCAGAGCCTGATGTGGATGCTGTGAACTGCCTTCTGGAGGAGCACATCTCCAGAGGGACCCTGCGGGACATCAACTTCACGTCCCTAAAATTAGCTTTTATGAGTAACTGCACCTGGCTACAATAGGGCATGGGACTGTAAGGGCCACATGAGGCATTCTCCGCTAAAGCACACAGATGAGCACAGTGTAGATCCTGTTCATAAATCTGTCCAGCTCCTGTAAAATTAGAGGACATGACTGTTGAAATGTCAAGCAAGGAAAGATTAGCCTCCAAGAGTAATGCCGCATTTAAAAACCACCACAGGACCACTGCAGCTCTTCACATGTGTGAGTCCATGTTAGCTGGAGGAGTGGGCACCAGAACCACTTGCAGAGCATTTCCTTAGGTCTGAGAACACTAAGGCCCAATAATTCATTTGTCTTGTGAGCTACGTGTGGCTCTGTGTTAGACCTGCCAAAGACTGTGGAGGTCATCATGTACTAAAATGACACTGAATTACTCCATGCTTCCAAAACAGTTGTAGGACAAGCTAATAGCAACATACCTATGTCTGAAAAACTAGAAAGGACTCATAGAAGAACCAGGAAAACAGTTGAGGTCTGGAAAACATCTGCTTAAAATGAAGTTTTAAAAGTTCAGTCTGTTTTAATCAGAAAGTGAATGAGGGACTGGATAATTTTCTGCAGATACCTGCATAGGAAGATGAGATGGTAGCAGGTGGAGGCATAGCACGATTCAGTAAGAGAGGCATACAGCTGAATGGCATACAGATTCAGAGCAGAAACATGGCATACGTTTTAACACAGAAGATAACTTACTCTTGGAACCATTAATAAGGAATATTCACTGCCTGTGGCCCCTCACACTGGTACAATGACTAGACATGTGCCTAAAATAGATACTTGTTTTGGCTCAGTAAAACATTGTGGGTTCAAGTCAGGAATTAATGAGTGCTGGGTTTTCTGGCCTCTGTCACGTAGAACTGAGTCAAATGACTGGGCTACAACCTTTCGGCCCATGTCTTTTCGTGTGAGGGTTGCTGTTCTCTGTGTGATAAGCAAGATGTGATTAACTCAAATAAAATATTTATCAAGCCAGATCCATGGGTTGTGCATTTTTAAGTAGGGCAATTTATTTGACTATTCCAGGGTTGCTCGTCAGTTGCTTGTAATTAAGGCTCAGGTTTACCCAAGACAAATGATTGCCTGAACTCTGTTAAAGATACAGAATAATTCCTGCAGTTCAAGCTATGTCATCGTGAGAATTTGATGAATGTTTTAAAGTTGGTATCTTCAGCTAGTATGCTCTCCATCATTTCACAGAGCCTAATGCGGGACAGATCCAAGAGGGAATCGGGGAAGCCGTGAACAATATTGTGAAACACTTTCACAAGCCAGAGAAAGAGGTACTTCCTACTTTTCATTACTTGCCTTGTATCTATAATGCATGCAAATATTTTTATAAACAGAAATGGAACTGAAGGACCAGTAGAGACTGTTAACCTTTAGATTTGAAGCCTCTGGCATACAAACAAGGCAAGCTGTACTTACAGACTCTTACTTTCCCACAGAGAGGAAGCCTTACCATTCTGTTGTGTGGAGAAAACGGTCTGGTCGCAGCACTGGAGCAGGTCTTCCACCATGGATTCAAATCAGCTCGCATTTTTCATAAGAATGTCTTCATCTGGGATTTTATAGGTAAGCTGGTACGTGATTTGGAGGCAGAAGGAGAAGAAAGATTAGGGCAAAATGACTACTCAGACGCAGACCTCGGATTCTCATCAGCTAGGGTGCCATTTGTTCCTGCCTAGCACCTGCTCCAGGTTGCTTAAAGTCAATGAGAAACAAGATGGAAGATGAGAAATACTAAACTCTATATAAAGGCTGAGTGTGAATCTGTGCAGAAATTTAAGAGCACTTCAAATTCTAGTCGTTTATTCATAGATGAACGTTCAAACAGCTGCTTTTCTACCCAGAAAGAAGGTAGGCTGGAGGTTGGGGTAAAGTAGCAATTGATGTTACAGGGAGAGTTGGGAAAGGGCAGGGAGCGAAAGGTTTAGATTTCTAGTTGTTTATGAGAACTCTCCTAATCACTGCACTGGTCTTCTGGTGATGTTTATCTGTAGGCCTATGTTGCGGTAACTTAACACGTACTTAGTCCCTTAAAACATGCTCACAAGTTGAGATACTTAGCCTGAGGGTAAGTGCTTACTCAGAAAAGGTGAAAAATCAAAGCTGATGGTATCACTTACAATGAAACCATTGATAGGTACTCTGGTGTGGCTCCTTGATGTTACCTAACTGTATTAGACATCAACCAGCCTGCTGACCACTGCTATGTAGCAAAGGTGGCGATCACCACCTACCTATGGTCTTCAGAGTGAGGAATCCATATATAAACAGTGAAATGGCTCTCAGCAGGTTGGTTTTTTAAGGATTCCA
The DNA here is from genome assembly GCF_000699145.1 of Aptenodytes forsteri. Taxonomy (NCBI): domain Eukaryota; kingdom Metazoa; phylum Chordata; class Aves; order Sphenisciformes; family Spheniscidae; genus Aptenodytes; species Aptenodytes forsteri. The sequence goes on along the minus strand of NW_008796213.1, from coordinate 1,044,335 downwards.
TTGTGTAATTCTGTGTCACAATGAAGTACTTCTGCTCACTGGGTTCTGATTTTCTCCCTACCACAGAGAAAGCTGTTGCTTATTTTGAAACCAGTGATCAGATTGGAGACAATGAGGAGGCCCTTTTGCTTCAGAGGTCTTCATGCAAAACCTTCTGTCATTATGTGAATGCCATCAATACAGCTCCAAGGAACATTGGAAAGGACGGCAAATTCCAAATTCTGGTTTGCCTGGGGACGAGGTACCTAACTGCTCTTCGTTATGTGTGTCCTCTTGCATTAGACTAGAAGAATATTTTTACACCGTTGTTTTTACCTTCAGTTTTCCATTTTAAGACATCTCGTACCTATTATCCTATTTTAGGCAGCTTTAATACTACATGAAAAATTGGAGCAAAGAAGCAGTAATGATACATGGCTAGTGTCTAAACTGCTAAAAATGTTTTGAGCTCTTTTATAACTGTTAGCTTGACAGTCATAGGTATGAAATCTGTCTTTAAATTGTATTTTTGATGAAGTGCTGGCTTTGGGAATGCAGAGTCCCTTTGCAAGAGCTGGTGTATTTCTAAATCCTCATTGAATCACTTTGCCTATGAAAATGGGATGTCTGTTATAATTTTGACAGACCTATTCTAGATGAATCTTTCTTTCCTAATAGGATGCTTTCTGCTTGCACTTGGGGAGGGGCGAAGGGGGGGGCTTAGTTGTATTTTGGAGGGTGGAAGTTGGTATGTCTAGAAATAAGTACCATTTTCATCTTGTCTGTCTGGATACATGGAAAACCAGTTGGAAAACAGTCTATTGGTTTTTCCTGAGTTTTACTTTCCCTGTTCCTGATCTGAAAAAGTTGCTGAATTCTTCCAAAGTCAATTGTCCAGTTCTGCTGATATCTTTCCATCTTCATTCCTACAGTATGTTCAGTTACCTGTATTTTACTAACAAAATCAAGGGTTATGGTTACACGGGAAACTTTTATGTGCAAACAACATGCATTGCCTGCAAAAAGAGACTGCGTGGTTTTGGTTGTGTTCTTGGAGAAGAATTTCCGTTTGAGATCTGTTGTACTTGGTGCTAAAATAATTCCTTTCATCCCCTTTGCAGGGACCACTTGCTCTCTCAGTGGATCCCGTTGCTGGCAGAGTGCCCGCCCATTACAAGGATGTATGAGGAGAACGCTCTCCTACGGGACCGCATGACTGTCAACTCCCTTATCCGAGTCCTACAGACACTGCAAGATTTCAACATCATCCTAGAAGGATCGCTCATTAAAGGAGTGGATGTTTAGCATGGCTTTGCTGAGAACTTCATTATTCCTTTCCCAAGCAAGCAAACCACAACTGGAGATCTGTCAGGACTTGAACGCAATGGTAGTGCACCACTGTAAGGCAAAGCTGCCGGTTGACGCGGGAGTGGGAAGCCCAGTTTGTGCCCAATGGGGACTGTCCTCTAAAGCTGCAGAAAGCTGAGATGCAGTATTGTAGTTTATTTGAAACAGAAATTTAGTATAAAATAGAGTATTTTCATGTGTTAGATGTGTGTAAATATGCTATCTTCTTTAAGAAATTATATTACTCTAAGAAATTTTTCTTAGACTGAATGTTCTTGTTCTGACTATGAGTAGCTTAAACCCAGGGGAAGGACTGGGGGGAGGGAAGGACGGAGGTGGGAACGGATGCCGCTGCTTGCTTGCAAGGAAGAAGCCAATCAATGTGTAAATACAGTGCAAACTCAGCAGGGCTTTTTTCAGGTATTGCAAATTAATACAGCAAATATCCTTATGTAGCCATTGTGATTGTCTCACTCTTGGAAATGTTGTAAGCATATGCTGTTTTACCCTACTGTACGTGGTCTCTCTTAGTTTTTTGTTTGTTCAAAGACTCAACCCTTTCCATGCACGGAAGTTGTGAGTCGTCATTTTTTTTCTGTAAGGTCTTTTGTGTCACTTCTGTTGATCTCCAAAAGGGGAGACAAGTGTTGAAATGCTTAAACACTGGAGGGGAGGACTGCTGTCAGCCTCGGAGCCTGAGAGTGTGAGAGACCTGTTTAAGCGGCGCTGCTGCAGCCTGAGATGGGGAATGATGGCTTGCTTGACTTGCTTGGTGTGTCCCTTGCCTGTCTAGGTGTTCTGATGATTCCCCCTCACCCTCAGCCAGTTTGTGTTGTGGATGACTTTTTTTTTCCCCATGCTGAAGAATTTGGTTCATACCAAATTCTTGCTGTACTTGAGAAGAATCATTGCTGTAGAGCCACAAACACCAATGTTGCTGTGCTACTGAACTGTATCAGCTGGTTTTGAAATGCTGACAGGTTATGAGTCTTCCTTTATCCCACAGAATGAGTGTTCCTAGGAAGTACAGGATCTTTTACTTTTTTTTTCTTCTAAATTATCCAGCTACAAAAAAAAAAAAAAGGAATTAGGCAAAAGGAGGAAAAAAAAGAATCTCACTTTTTTCTTTTTTTTTCTGCTAAATTATCCAGCTACAAAAAAAAAAAAAAGGAATTAGGCAAAAGGAGGAAAAAAAAGAATCTCACTTTGGTAGTTTGAGGCTCCTCTCCTACACTCTTTCCAGTTAATGGGTTAGTAATACAGCGTGTATATATAGATACAGCTCTTGAAGAGGAACTGGGAGCAACTGAAATCCTGTACGCTAAAAATTTTGCAAGAGATTACATTAAAATCATCTTGTGGATACCATGCAGCAAATACAGAGTGTATTTTCCGTTCTTGTGGATGGGAGTTGGAAGGATCTGAGGCCGTAGTTAGCTTCATCTGGTTTTAGTTTTTGGAGGTTAGTTTAAATATAGGTGTTTGTTTTCACTTGTTTATTCCCTATGATCTTGGCCATTTCGTCAGTGGATTTCTGTGGATGTCTCACTGTCAGCTGTGGCTTGGGAAAGGCCCCTAACTGGTACTGTAAGTGTATTGCCTTGCACTGTGCTCTCAAGTGGCATTAGGAGGGACTCGGGAATGGGGCAGTAGCAGGTCTCGGTATAGTGTGCACGTGGTGGAGGGAAGGATGAGAGCTAAGGGAAAGGAAAGAGGATGAAAATTAGGATTTGCTTTCTCACCTGCCTTTTGTGAAGCTTCTCTACTTTCCTGTGGTCCTTCTGCTGTCCAGTTCTTATAACAGCACTCACTTTCGTGTCAAGGTTTCACGTCATGTTCCCAGCCCGAAGAAAACTCTTCATGTGACTTTGTTTCATTAGAAGGGAGAGTTCTATGTTATAGAAGGTTTTTTTTTGTTTCTAAGAAAGAAATAAAATAACACTGTCAGGGAGTCGTTGACTTTAATGAGGGTTCCAGCTTTTAAGAACCGTTCTTTCCTCCTGGGCTTGTACTTCCTTAAACTGACTAAACTCATCCCAAGTACTGTAGGCAGCACTGCCGTGTCACTACTGTGGGTGTGAGTAACTAATATAAAGGTTGTGAATGGTGTCATGAGTTAGTAGCCAGAGCCCACAGCTGTGTGACATCTCTCTCACGTTTCCAGAAATGTGAAATTCAGGGTGTTAGGGTTTTCTGCATGGCCAGGCAAGTCTGCTTAAAGTCAGCAAAAGTTGCATGACTACCCTTCAGCAGCAATTGCAAATGCGTCCCTAGTACTTAAGTCTATCAATAAATTATACATTTAGCACCAGAAACCATGTGGCAGCATTATTTGGTAATGACTGCTTAGGATGTTTTGATTTCTATTACAGCTCAGGCCTTTTATGTCTAATGACTGCTATACATGATTTTTTCACGCCCAACCCAGTCTAAGTGACTTTAATTTTACTGAAATAATAACCTCTTTAGTCCTTGGATTTCTTAACAGCATCATCTGCATTTGCTAGCTGGATACTTCTCAAAAGCATACTGCTGCATACTTCTCCAAAGACTGTTCATGACTTAAGCAGTCGTAACATTCATCCGACGTGACACGGGTTAAGTGCAAGCAGGATAAAGTAGAAATGTGGGAACCTCTGAAGGTCAAGCATAGATGAATAAACCACACACAGAGAAAAGGGCAATAACTACATAAAGTCTTTCTTAAAATAAGTCAAAACCTGAGAAATTTTAAAATTCAAAACAGGGCCTTCCCCCATTTCAAACTACATTAGGGAATCTTTAGCACTTAACTTTAACACAACCTCACGTCAGCTTTTCAGCAAGTGTTGACTTGTTTGGTTTTGTCAGGTTTCACATCATATTAATAATAATACAATAAAAATTATGTATGTCTAATATTTCCTTGTAGGCAATAAAACACCCTAAGATATTTTGAAAGGGGCACAGCTGAGTGCCTCAGATTCCTAGAAGACTAGTTATTTGACAACCTTGGGAGTACGGTTCTTTGTAGTGAATTTTTATTCTACCATGTATGGGGTTTTTTTTAAGTAGACTGCTTTTGTTTATTGGAAGCTGTGAGGTTTTTTTCTGTAAGGTTTACAGAAATCATTCTACCCACTAGAATGGTGAGAAACCCATCAGGATTCTTCTAAGCTAACACAGTTTTTACTTCAGTGTTAAAGCACCTTCTTTGGTTGAGAAAGGGAATCTCAGAAAAGACCAAAGCTCTCTGGTACCTGCTTTTTAAAAAAAAAATTCCTATCCAGATACCCGTCTGCAGATGTCTGAGTTTGCATAGTGCTGTTATACTAACATCCAGCATGGTAATTTGAGGGAGTCAAAGAATCAAATGCCTCACTATGTACAAAGTGTGTATTTATAATTCTCTGAAACGAATGAAATTCTACTATTTAGTGAAAAATCTACTCATGTTTATTCCAAGTTGGTTTGTGTAATTAGATATCATTGTTCAAAAATGTCTTTTTAGAGTAGTTGCACAACGGCATATTTGAGAACATTCCTTCTTTCAATCAAATGAAGGTGCGCATCTTAAGGGGAAATATTATATGTTACACTTGAAATGTACAAATGTGCCCTGTATAGCTTAAAATGATCCTTAAATGTCTCCATTAAATATATTTTGTCTTTACATTATTACTAACTGAATAAGAACTGGATTATTTTCAAGACGACATTAGTAAAAGTATTGTTATATCAAGCACTTTAACATACATACCACAAACTGACATGGGTTTTTCAGGTTTTGAAGTACATTGAAATACAGCTTTTCATGCTATGTCCTTTACAAATAAAACTGTGAGAATAATGGTTGGTGTCACTTTCTCCTTGCAGAGGAACCGAGCGATTCAAGTCTCATGCTGAAGAGCTGATCTGAACCTGGAGGGCATGTTTCGTAAAGGGAACAAGTCGAACAAAATGATTCAGCTGATAGTGACTCCTGCTACTGGGAACTTGCTGGAGCAAAGAGGGGGACGGGGTGTGAGCGTCCACTATCAAAACCTGCCCTTCTGCCTCCCCTGACACAAAAGTCTGACTGTGCCGAGCCTGACCAGCTCTTCATTTTCAAGGCTGAGGTGGAAAGTGTGGCTGACCGAAGGGAAGAAATGGGATTGCAGTGAAGTTTAGCTCTTACCAGGGAGGCATTTGCTAGGCAGCCTGGGTTGCTCTCCCTTAGTATCTGGAGCATGTGGGGAGAGGGGGGGTGGGATCCTGTTGGCAGCAAAATGGGAAGCGTGGGATTAACTGCAGCCGAGGGTCTCTTTCCTCTCTTGACATGGGTTGCTGTGATATTTGGACTCAGGGTTAAAAAGCTGGAATGAAACTCACGCCCTCCAGTCTGTCAGTTAGCATGTCCCATAAGAAGAGGGGTTGACAGAGAAGAGAGAGATGGGTGCCTGCAACAAAAAAGGTGCAAAAGAATGAGTGAAATGCCCTGCTTGGTAATTAAAAGCTATTCTAAGTTGGACTGGATTTTCAGAAATTCCCCCCACTCTGCCCCTCCCAGCTCTAGCTCTGCTGGAATTGGCAAAAACATGAGAATTTTTGAAAACTGCATAGTTGAAATGCAGTTCCCTGCATGTGCGTGTGCATGGTGTGTGTCAGGTGGGGCATGTCTGTTCATTCATTTTAACCCTTGGTTTTGAAAAGGCAGAGAACCTCAGGAGAGGACTGAAAGTCTCAGAGCCTGGGACCATATATGTGGGAATCCTGAAATACATCATTTGATGATACTGATTTTTATCAACAGTGTAGCAGCGAAATTATAGGATCCCATAAATGTGAATAAAATCCATAGAGCTGCTTGTGGTCAAATTTCAATAGGAGGAGCAGCCGTACTTAATACACCTCCTTACTAAATGTGTTAGGCTTAAGTATGCAAATTAAGAGATAGTGGGATCTGACATCTTAAAGGCAGTAAGTACCTGAAGTAAAGCAGAACTAAACTTGTCCAGATGAGGAAGTGCAAATAACTTCCTCTCTGCTGCGCTGTCATTGATGCAGTCTGGGAACACTGCAATGTTTTCTGCAAAGGGTAAGTAGAAGAAAACTGTCTGAGAAAACTTGCACGGGTAGGAGTTGAAATAGCTCACCGATCTAGTTTGTTCCTTTCCAGCATTTCAGGTAAGCTTGTTGGAGCAAATTGTGCTTAAGAGCGAAGCTGCTTCCCCGTCTGTCGCCCCATCAGCTCAGAGGTTGAGGCTCCTGTCATTGCAGTCAGGGAGCATTTCATTGCCGACATTCCTATTTTCTCTCCTGCTATTCCATCAGACATGTATCATTATAAGCTGGTTTGAGCTCAGCACAGGATGTGAAGGATCCCATCTAAATGGGAAAAGTTCTGTACGGGTCTGCTATCTGGTGGCTGGTTAAGGTAAACCATCTGCTCAAGCCACTGCAGAGCTGATTTGTCAGTGGAAAGCTGTAGTTCTGCAGGAAAGCTTGGCACTTTAATGGGCCCATCTGTATTCCCCGCAGACCTCACAGGGCATCTCAGCTCCTCTGAAAGAACTTCTTCCATCAGAAGAGGATGTGACCAGACAAATTATTTTCTCCTTTAACCAAGCCCACCTTTGTCTCGGGGAGAAGGGGGGGGGAGGAAGGCACAGCCAAAACCCCCCTAATCCTTACCCACAGCATATTTTTCAAAAGACATTGCTGTAAAGGACTTCATTGCTGTGTGATCTAGTGACAACCTTGTTATCATTCAGTAATTAATTCAGTGACATCCATAAATGTAAAATCATTGCGGTTTATTTCAGAGAGGCTCAAGTATTCATACCAGTTTCTCTAATATGAGTAATAATGTAATCTGTAAGATATTGTTCTTCCTGCTCATAGTGGTTATCCAAGACTTGTGCAAGTCTACTTGTCTTGCACAAGGGGTAAATGTGGAAGATAGCCAACACTTATAATTCTTTCTCTTTGTGGAAAATACCTGTCCTTTACCTGGTACGGACCCCTTAGTTTTATATGACCCTTTCCCTGAATGATCCATTTACTTTTAGACCTGGCCAGAGCAGCAAGTTAAAATGGGTGAATCGGGGAGTGGTCTGTTCACCCAGCCTCGGGTGTTCAAGCCCTGCTGTAGGGTGAAGTGCTAAACAAGTGAACGTGGCGAATGAACAATTGAGTTTTATTTGCAAAGTGCATTTGGCAGGACTGTGCAGCAGATGTAATTCCCGAGGAACTCAAATGCTTATCACAGGGCATCTATTCTCCCAGCGAGAGGCAGGCATGGAGAATGCAAGACACATCCTAATCTTTGCACAGCACATTCGGTGCCAGATTCTCTCCCGCTCCCACGGCCAGCTGATACAAGCCTAAACTAAAATAAAATTAAACTCCTCCCTCAATAGCAGCCAGATGCTGGGTTTACTGCTCTGCAATCCTTGCATTCTGCTTTCAATGAGAGGTTTTCACAAAGGCTGGTGTTAGCCTAGGGAAGCCATTTTCCTTACCCTGCCTCTGCAGCGAGAAGGAAGAGATGGGCTCCTTCAGTAGGCCTTGCGAGGAGAAACCTCACTTGGCTGCTTTTAATTATGCCTAGAGAAGTCCAGCAGAGGCAGCTTGCGGAGGCTAAGCTAGCATTAATCTTTATGAATGTCCCCCCAGCACTGTCCTCCCATACTGAGTTCATTTCTTCAAAGGCATCCAAGTGATATATTAGCATGTTCTTTACACATCAAAAAATAAAGAGTTTACAAGCGTGAAATCTAAGGGTGATGGACTGAGGTAGTTGTATTTTTTACAGTACATTAATAATTCAGATATGAAGACAAATTCCTTATTTGTCTTACAGAGGCACAGGACAGAGACCAGAAAATGTGGCTTCAATTTCTAGGTCTCCCTGACTTCCACCAAGACGGTTAAGCAATTTGCTTACAGCGTATCCCATTTTGCAGCTAGGGAGCTGAGGTACAGAGTGCTGGGACTTCGCTTCAGCCAGTCACTGCCTTGCCAATCTAGGCTGTTCAGCCCTGGGGTTAGCAACTGCTCATCCAGCATCCATTGGTGTGTGACCGAGAGCAGCTTTTCAATGCTACTGTGACAGAAGTACCCTGAGGTCTCACCTGTGGTTAATTCCAGTTTAAAGGCATTGGTAAAACCATTGATTTGTGATGTTATGGGCATGTGCAAGTCTGTCTAGCTGTGTATGGTTAGAAAGTTTTGTAATCGTTAGGACAGAGGAACAGGCTTAACTACAATAACTTAACTACAATACAGTGATTATGGTTATCATCTGCAATGTGATTAAGCACTACAGAAATGCATATAAATACTTGCTTGGCTGTTGTGTGAGGATGGCAACCGATGCCCTATCAAAAGGGAGGAAGAGAAAACAGATGTTTTGCAAGAGCAAGTCTCTCTGGCTTTTCATCTGGAGTCCAAAGCTCTTCTAGGAGGTACAGCCATCCATTAACATCAAGGTAATCTTGTCCCCTCTCTGCCCCACAGCCTGTCCCTGCTCATTGCAAGCCCAAATAGATCTTCCCCCATACCAGAAAATGCATGGTGGAAGACACATGAAGTGCTACCAAGAGATTTCCAATAGTATTCAGAAATGGTCAGTACAACCGAGAATCATCTGTGGTGGTGGTGGTGGTTGGTTGTTTTTTTTAAAAAAGGCATGGAATTAATTTCAAATGAACTGGGAAGTCAGCCCAAAGACTGTGCTCCTGTACTTGAGATAGCTGTGAACTCTCCCATTAAGTCTCCTTAGCCTGTTTCTTCTGCTCAATGCTCTCACCTGAATTAAGTTTACCTGCTTGTACACATGCAGCTTTTGAACTGTCATTACCCCATGAGATAAATAGGATGTGCTCTAAATCGGAGCATGTAATATGAACCCACCAGCTTGGAATTAGTGTGGCTATTGGCTTGCCTGAGATCTAAACCTCTTGCAGATGGTCTGTGGTTCCTGACTATATAAATAGTACGAAGCTGGCTGAAAGTGGGTGTGGTGCTCAGGACATTCCCCCCCCTATAAAATGACTTTCAGAAAAACTGCATTCAGGGAACGTTAAGTGGAAACATTGCCCCACGGCTCTACCCAGCTTTCATGTTCTTAAAGCTGTGGAAAAGGTTTCCATTCATGGTAACAGGAACACAGGAGAACTAGGAAAAACTTGCGCACCAGAGAAGCTATTTAATTCATCCTCTGCATGGACTTTGTTAGAAGAGAATTTCAGATGTCAGCAGGAATTTGTGCTAGACAGGGGTAGTGTGGGTAGCTGTGATCAGTGAGAAATAGGATAGCTGTTCTGGGCTTAGTCATTTGTGTTTAACTGGCACAATGCTGAGAAGTGAGGAATGAACTAGCTGATCTTCAATTCAAATGTGTGTCCTAGGAAGTGCAAACACAAGTTGATCCACCATGGCTTGCTGAAGTCAGTGGAAGTTCCTAAAACCGATGAGTTTAGACAGGCATTCATGAGCACTGTAGTCTGCTAACCTATTAGTTTGTGCACAGAAGAGAAGCGACTCTCTTTTGGGAAAATAATAAAGTGATTATTGTTGCTGCTTTCAACACACAATGTTTATTAAGCTAGTCCCACTTTTACACATAAGAGTTTGCTTCTAGGTGATCTCAGCATTTTAAGTACAAATGCTTATCTCTGCGAAGGGCCAGGCTTGTGCTAATGAAGATATTCAAAAGCCTTGTGTTCATCTCTTCGGTTAAGATAGGCTGGAAGAGAGTAGTGGCAATACACAGTGTCTGACAAGCAGGAGATTGACCGTGAAGACTGCCAGTGTTAACTCTGGGTAGAGTTGTGAACAGCATGGTTTGTATTATCACTAAGTGGAGGATGTCCTGGATAGATCCCACCCAGCCCAGTATCACAGATTACGTTTGTGGGCAAATCTGAGACCCCATTCTCCATGGTAGAGCAGGACCTAGCAGTACAAGGCAACAGTACAGGCACGCCCCTTTTCTCCCCTCCGCAGCCACTCCAGGCTGTAGTCACCAGAAGCACTTTGCCAGCTAGAGCCTGCATGCATCAGTCTTGCGCTTGCCCTTGGCCCGTAGCTGAATGAAGCTTTCCTTTGACATTGAAAATTAAATCTGTTTGCAATGGGACCAGCTCCTGCAAGTATCCAAAGCGTCGGGAAGTTTTCATCCAAAAAACGATGCAGGGCTACTAGCAAGTTTTCCCAAGCACTGCAAGTCCAATGCCTTGTCTGGTTCTATTGCCGTCCAAGCTGGCCACATTCCTGGCGTTGTCCTAGGCTGAGCTACTGAGCGAGGCCCCTCCTCAAAGAGCTTCCTGGGATGCTGCTCTGTCCCTTGGACTTTGCTCCTTTCAGGTTTCATAAGCAGGGGGATTCTGAGTGACTTTTACTTTTGTGCTTGAGAATAAGGGTTAGGAAGGGTAGGAGAAGGAAGCAGCAGTAAGATGGGGGAGGAAGGAGTCCGTAGTTCATTGAAATGGTTCTCAGCAGGCAGTGTTTCCATACAAGAACCTCCCTGACTCCCCCCCTGCCAAAGTATCGCTTGGGGGAGGATGGCAGGAGGGCTCGCACTCCCCTCGCTCCTCCCAAATCTAAAAGAGACTTTCTGCCTCTGGCTTAGGCAATTAATCAGGTAAGGAAAAACTATTGAGGACTCCAGGCACAATACACACTGTAACATCTTAATCGATTTCTCCCTCCCCCCTCTTTCAAAAAAATATTTGCCTGCAAGGGCCTGTACTATTTTTTCCTTGTTTTAGCTATGTTGGCACAGGAGCCATGGGTAAGGAGCTGGGAGATGATGGTAGCAGCTCTGTTTGTGTCTGTATAATCACTCATGGCTCTCTTACTCAGCTAATTAAAACCAAAACCCCTCTAGCTACCCTGAAAAATGTAAATAACATCTATTAAAACATTGTTCTGTGGTATAACCAGCACCCAAGTTACAGAAAGGCTGTTATGAAACAGGATTTTGCTTGCAAAGAAGTGGATGGCTGCAAATCAAGTGAATACCAGGCTTTCTTCATGAAAGCATTAAGCTGGGGACACACAGAATTGTGTACAATTAAAAATGCATGAAATGCACAAAGACAAACAGCTGGCAGGGGCCAAAGCTGTCTGAACACCTTCGCATTGTGCCTTGCCTGTCTCTAGAGTTAGCACAGATATAAAGGGTGTGGTATATGCAGCGAAACAAGATTTTTCCAAGGGCATTGTGTTCTTAGCACAAGTAGCAAGGAAATAGAAAGACAAAACACATTAAAGCAGGAGAAAAAAGTTTTGATGAGACAGGAGTGTGTTTGTTCTTGAATCTCCGGCTACATGCACAATGTGTGTTCAACAGCAGATTTGCCATAATGTAAAATAAAGGGACAAAATGTGAATGTGAAGCCAAGAACAAAGTTGAGTCCAATGTAAGGACACACTGCTCCTGTGTATTCACATTTATATCAAAACCCAAACATGTTTTGTACAAGCAGAAAACGAACCCTTAGTGCAAAAACAAGCAAGTAAAACTTCTTGGTTGTTCCCCGCACCTGATAAAGATGTTACAGAACAGGCCTGATTTAATTCTTCTCCAGCTGTGGCAATGCCAGACTGGCTTGAAAGGATTTGATCCAACTTCTGAGCACTCTAATCTGAGTCTATCAAACCTTTAAAAGTGACTTTAAAGATAACTAAATGAAGAACTCTGGAATTATATGAGCGTATAAAGCCAAGCGCATGTTCTAGCCTTGCTGAGCTGAACAGCGTGGGCTGGAGTGTGGCAATCCTAAACCCCCATTCCTTAAACGGAAATCATGGAGACATTTAGAGAGGTGGTTCTGCTTTTACGCAAATCTGAACAGATAAGCATGGCTCACCAACAAAGTTACATATTAACATGTTGCCTTATTCTTGCTGGTTTCTTAGGTTTGCAGTTTTTAACTTTGACTCAGCATGGGCAATGCCAAACTCTCAGCCCTAAAACATGCTCAAATATGTATTTCAGTATTTGCAACCAATCCAGCTGTGCCAGAAAAGATTAACTCTTCTGCTCTTTAGCTCTGTGTAGGAAGTGAGGACTGGCTGTCCTGTACCACCCAGAGAATCCGCTGGAGCTAAAGCATCCTGTGTTTGCAGGTGGAGCCATCCTGGCTGACCCTGGCAGCTGCCCTGAGGAGGAATCTGACCAGAGCTGCCACGCTGAGGAAGGGGCACAAAAGAAGCAGAATGGCCAAGCAGTTATCGAAGGTGTAAAATAAAATAAAAAACAAGTTGGGCAAAAAAAAAGCAGGAGGATAGCACAGGATCAAAATAAATAGTAAGAGAAGGAGAGCTGAGGAAGGCAGGGCTAGAGAGGACCGCGCAGGCTCAGGGGGCAGCAACTCTGGGCCTGTGAGCAAAGCCGCAAATGGAGCACAAAGAATTCTCCTCGGCTGCCGCCTCGTGAGGCCTTGTGTGTTCCACCAGCCCACCTCAGCCAGCACCCCCAGGAAGCCAGCGGACACCTGCGGGGATTCTAGAGGGCCATGACAGGGACTATGTGAATGCCAGGGAGAAAGCAGAGCCATAACCTCTTCAAGGCAGCAAAGGGGCCACAGCCTTGATGAACCATGAGCCCCTGGAGAGAGGAGCTGGGGGTGGCCAGGCCCTGCACCAGCCTGAAGAAACCACCGACTAAGGCTGCCAGCAAACTGCCCTGTCAAGCTGAAACAAAACCTTTCCCATTTGATAAAAAGTCCTGCCATCTCACGTTATAGTGGGATAGGTGAACCATGCTGCGAACCTCACGGCACGGCCTGGAGATCAACATGGTTGCCAGCCCTGGGGCGGCCTGTGTGGCAGCGTGGATGAGGCTGGGGCTTGCGGAGGGCTGAGGCTTGCAGGTAGACAGTCAGTGCTCTCCCATGATGTTTTTAAGGTGAAAAAGGCAAAGGGGCAACGAAGCGGTGCCTCGAGAGCGGGCAAAACGCTGGTGCTCGCTCCCTGCTGCTGTGCTGGAGCATGAGTCAGAGACCTTGGTGAAGGCAGGTGCGGCTGGAGGAGAAGCCAGAGGCCTGGCCATGGGGAAGAAGGGTCTGTCACGGCACCCCCGGTGCTGCTCATTGTGCAGCAGTACTGCCGAGAGCTGCAACAGTGCGGCAGAGACCACAACAGCATGTCAACAGAGGTGGCGGTGGCCCCGCCGAGGAGGAGGAGAGCTGGAGTGAGGACATACCTTTATATTTCTTTCCTAACGGCTGAGCAGTGGAACAGCATGCAGGTGAAACCTTTGAAATGCAAAGATAAAACCAGACTTAAAAGTCCGCCTAGACGATAGGTGACTAAGCAGGAATCTCATGCATGTCAGCTCAATAACATAGTCCAGATCTGTTCTCTGCTGAAAGGCCAGTGTCAAAACCCTTCAGTATAGACAGCTCATGTAGGTTCTTTCTTTTAAATGGTAGGCACGTTATCAGTGAGGGATGTGCTGCTCTGACACCTGCTACCAGCTGGGAGGTGAGAGAAGACTGGCAGCCCTCCAGTTGTGGGCTTTTTGGGTTAGGCTTCTGTTACTGTCCTCATAGGTTGATTCACCTTCATATCATTTATTTTGAATAGGAACCGTTTATCCACCCGAAGCACTGAAGTCTCCAAACCGGCAGCAGACAGCTAGCATCAGCCTCTGTGGCATTAAAAAACATTAAGCCTACGTGCTTATTTAAGAGGCAATTTCTGCTATGTTTTGAACCATCTTGCAGGATTTGTGCAGGCAGGTAAATGTGAGCCTATATACTCCTATGGTTGGCAAGCTTTTGGAAACAAAAAAATCATAAAGGGTTTGGAAAAGTTAAACAGGAGAACAGATGTTTTAAAACTTATTTTCTTTGAATCGTCTAGGAGTTCATCTCATTGTATGACCTCAGTTTAAGTTACTTGTCCCAAAGTATCAGATCCACAGGCACAAATACCCTACTGAGTCACTATCTTTGCCATCTTGCAAGCAGACCAGGGCCAAAGATACCATTGTACTCCTTTGTCAAATCAAGAATCACAGTTTCCATCTTGTTTTAGTGTTAAAAGAAGATTCTATCTCTGCGTCTAGTGAAAAACTTTGGTCCAAGATGTTGCTTTTTGGTCTGAATCCAGCCTTGTCTAGTGCTCAGGATTTGCACTACAACTGAGTCCATACAGAGTAAACTGCTCATGGAGCTACAAGTTGCACAGTCCAGAAGCAGTATCAGGTAGTAGTTATCAATTAGTTTTACTCTTTCTATCACTCTTGCTTTCTGTAGCACCCTGGGCATCCTGTGTTGGTGAACAATAGGAGACGTAAAAGCTGGCAAGTGTTTTATGCCCTTCTTACTAAGCTACATCCGATACAATCTAGACCAGGGCATTTTCATCTAGTCAGAGCTGTCTCCAGTTCCTTAACAGAGAATAACTGGAGTGTGCTTAGCTTGCTCTGCACTAGAACCGATCTGCACACATATAGGTACTGCTTTCTTCCGTCTTCAAAAGCTAATCCCTGTTGACTTTAGCCACTCTAAACGTGGTCGTTCTGGTCAGAGACACCTCACAACCTGAGAACGAGGGATGGTCTCTGTGCCAGCCCCAGATTTCTGATAAGAGACCAGGGTTTTTTTGCTGGACACAGTGATGCAGTTTACTTCCACAGGACAGGAGATTCTCAGCTCTGCTTCAGACACCAGGTGTGGTCGTATAGCTCTTTTGACAACTGTGTGGAATGGATGCTGTCACTCGCTTGACGAATACTTTAGAAAGTGTTTTGTTGTAAGATCATTTTTTGGTACACATACTATGCAATTGGTTAGATGCGAGTACTATTTCTAAGTTCCTGTGACTGGTGTCACTATGGGCATTATCACTCCTACCTGAGAGAGAAACAGTTTTCCAGCAACAGGTTATTGACTGATCTCAGAGAAGTTGGGTACTCCCATTTCCTTTATGCAGAGGGAAATGCCTGCTTTCTTAGGACCATACATAGAATATAGGTGAGTTTTAGAAGCCCTTGGTGCCAACAGAGAACTAGCAGTGAAGGGAACATGTCATGCTTCTTCAAGAGGTTTATGGATGTTTTCAAGTCTAAAGCAGCTGTTACCCCACCATGTCAGACTAACCACTTAGTAGGGCTTCCACATTGATGGTAACAGATTGCACTCCAGCAACTCAGTCTAAATTTCTATGAGGAATGTAGTTAAGATGCTGTAGCCGGCTACTCTCAGTGTTTTCGCAAGGACCCTATATGAATTTCACACAGGCAGATGATATTTTCTGGTCCTGTCTACTTACCATGATAGACTTGGAGAATGGAAAATGAATAACTGCTATCATAACAGCTACCCTATAAAGGGACCTGGCTCATTTAGAGTATGGCTTGCCTGAAATATGACTGGATGTACCTGTTGGAGGGGAGTCTGTGTCCTTCTCTATGCATTTAAAGCATTAAAAACACGTGGAGCAGGAAACAGTGATAATGTTGGATTACATAAACCTAGCAGGGAGGTGCACTGTTGCAGAGCAGAAGCTGGCCAGCATGAAGACACACCAAAATATCTGGAAGGCAAAAAGTTGTGGAGGCATCGCTGAGCCCTGCTGCCCCCCCCAGAAGGTGGGATGGGGGTAAAAGTCAGCACGGGAGCATCACAGCCTTAAGGCAAGGGGCAGTGAAAGCCTGGGACCACGAGCATGGGAAGGGACTGTCATGGCACAGAGATTACAAAGCAATACGGTATTTACCAGAGCTAAATAGTCTGCTGCTAAGGACAGGGGGACCTATGCAGCAGGCTTGAAGGAAAGCGGGACTATGGCACTGACCTGTTTCAGAGTCAGTCCCCAGGAAGCTGAGTCTCTGGCATGCTGTGCCTGCACGAGGTTCACACCTGACATCCCAGTCTGTCTAGGGATAGACAGAAAGGTGCCACTGATTTGAAGTGGACTCGAGTTTAGCAATTGGTATCTGTCCCCCCAAGCCTCCCAGCACACCCTCAAATTGTTGTTTCCAGTGCCCCAGTCAGCATCTACGTGCTGACTCGGTCTAAGGAGCATGCTGGGAGCCCATTTGCCACAGCGTATAAAAGAGGCTTTAAAGGGCTGCTGCTGCCTTAAAGAATGGCACATACAAAACCCCTCCTGTTTTGCAGGCCTCCTATGAATGGCTACTTATTCTAATGTACAGCAGGATGTGTTTTATAAGAGGGTAAACTTGGCCTGACTATTTAAGTGAGAAGCATTTGAACGCTTACACGCGCACACACACACAACTGGGAAAGACCTGGACCTTCACAGCACACACACATCTCTGCTTGATGGGCACCAACATCCTTGCACCTGAGGGTTGCCGTTGAGCCACTCCTCCTGCCTTCTTTGTGTGTCTAAATGTGTTGGGCCTCTCTGTTCTGAAACAGCTTGAGGATCTAGAAGTAGAGGAAACACCAGGCCAGTCAGACCTGCAGTCTTGGGTCTGTCTGGGACCATGGCTCGTACTAGATGTCACAGAGAAAAGCGCCTGAAACCTCGAACTGTTCTGCTCGCCATCAAGCAGTTAGCAATTGGCCTAAGCGGGAAGGATTTAGCCCTTGCTCAGACTTTTCTTTTTTTTATTACATGGTGTGAATTAGATGTTCC
Source organism: Aptenodytes forsteri (assembly GCF_000699145.1). Classification (NCBI taxonomy): domain Eukaryota; kingdom Metazoa; phylum Chordata; class Aves; order Sphenisciformes; family Spheniscidae; genus Aptenodytes; species Aptenodytes forsteri. Next base: position 1,027,424 of record NW_008796213.1, on the reverse strand, counting down.
TGATTCCCCAATCAACTCTGAGTGCAAGTACTCAGCCCCGGCATTCACAGGGCTTAAGAGGTCGATTTCATAGCTATACAGTTTTCCCACTTCTCTCCTACAGATAACGCAAATCAACCAGTAAATATTGCTCTTGTTTTTGAAATGTTGTGTTAAGACTGGTTCAGCCACTGCTAAGGGTAGTTGTCCTGACAAGAAGAGTCAGTCAGTTCAGCTATGGATAGAGATTTGTTTTGACAGCATGCTGAAAATAGCGTCTCAGAAACCACACTGCTAGCTGCTTTTAGGAAGGCCAGGTTTTGAAGTGCCTCTGACCAGTCAGCTCGCTACTCTGTAAATAGCAATCACTTTGTTTAGCTGTTTTTTGAAAAGTGCCCATGCCTGAAGGACAATGCCATCCCAGGGCACCTCTTTATGACCTGGCCATCCCTGCAGGTTGCTCTCGTTCAGCTTCCCCAGGAGTCCCTGGGGCTCATAAGAGGAGCAGGAACTCACTTGGGGATGCCATCACCCAAGGAGCCACCCCACATGTGCTCAGCCGCCTTCCCTTGTGAGGCTGGGCTTCCCGCGTGCTTCAGGTCACTGCTGCTTGGCTGGGGCCCCAGCCTGCTCAGGTGACCTCGGTCCCAGCTGCAGCATGTCCCCTCCCACAGCACCTAATCAGCCTTAACACCTCCCACATAAGCCCAGTCACCCCAGTCCAGGCCAGAGGGAAAGAGAAAAGTCTAACTGTGGCTCTAATCATTCTTTAAAGAAGTTTCTTTGGAAGCTGAAAGGTACGTGGTGTGGAAGTCCTACACCCTCCTGTTTCAAAAACTGTCCTTTCCTTGCTGAGAGACTTCATGCATCTTTCCTGGAGATGTAGATAAGTTGCAAAATACCTCCTCTGGCCCTGCAGGGCCAGTACTCTCTTGCATCCCTTCTCTCCCATACCCACGTGGCACTGGTGCTAGCTTCCTTGGTGGTCTCCGCATCATGGGGTTAGTGGTGACAGAGGAACTTTCTGCTGGTCCTGAGATGTCTATCAGATCACTCTGTGCCTACATAGCACAGGGCTCATGCTGCACATGAGGTCTGTGGCTCAGGCTCTGCCACTTCTGCCCTGGAGGCAGCATCTGGGTCCCTTGACTTCTCTGCATGCTGTAATTTGCAATACGGACAGGTGGTCAGACCTGAGGGAAGTCACTAAGGTCAGATGTGTGTCCTGGTTTGGGTTTATTTAAATCTCTTTCATCACCCTGTAGAACTAATTCCTGACCATGAACATCCATTATGGGACCTGATTTGCTTTTGGGGATCCCCATGATCAACATCTGCTCAAATTTTGCCTGAAGCTTGCACATCCTGCTCCTGCCCTTCCCTTATCTACATGGTTCTGTGAGTGAAAACTTCCTCCTGGAAAGTCACCTTTCCTTATCTTTTCATTTTCAGAATGGGATGCATCTGCCCTGAGGAGGGGGAATGTATCCTACAGCCTCCCCACTGCCTCCTCCCTTCGTGCTGCTTTCTCCCTGCCTGCCCTTTTCCTCTATCTGCCCTTGGCTTGTTTTTTAGAGGATGTTAAGTGTCAAATTTGGTTGATTTGTTGCAGTCCAATTAGCTGATTCAATCCAATTAAGCTATCTGAAGTTATCTGTGTAATGTGGTGGTTTTGTTAGCTAACTCCATTCCCTCTTACTCTTGCAAAAATTTTTGCCTCCAGCTCCTCCCTCCAGATCTCGGTGGTAGATTTCCACTTGGTTCTTGGCTGTTTGTTCAAAGCTCGTGATCAGGACTCCAGGTTCTACAGATTTCCTTCAGGGACCATCTCCTCCCACCGCCTCCTTCCCCTGGTTAGCCAAGTCTGCCCACAGCTCTTCTTCCTCGCCAGAAGACTTGGAAGCACTGTGTCTGTCTTTGGCAGCTTGGCAATAAGGTCAGCAAGACGCTATCCCCTCATGAGACTAGTCACTTGTACTTGAGCTCAGTGAGGTATCGCTATCTTCTGCCTTGCTTTGGCTGAGTAAAAAATCTGCCCACAGAGAAACGTGTTTTCTCCATAGTTTCTGTGGCTCCCTGCAGTCGAAGTCTTAAATCTGAAACTCTCTCACCTCCTCAAAGTGCCTTTTTCCTTTCCTAGGGCTATCTCAGTGTTAGGTTGATCTCATTCTTCAGCTAGCTCCTCCTTGATCCGGGAACATTCTTTATTTTTTTTTCCCCCCCGAAAAGGGAACCTATGGACCTTTGTTCTGTCTGCTGGTACTGTAGATTAAAAAGCAGTGTCACTGAGAACAGACCTATAGGCTAGAAAATCTCCAAGGAAAGGGTGGTGATGGGTGAAGACTTTAACCTGGAAAGATAACGCCTCAGGCTGCTTGTTTTTACTTAGCAGAGTTCTGGGTATGAGCCTGGAGCACCTACACCTGTAAGAAAATCCCTCCTGGCAGCTCCCCTAGGAGTCCTGTTGCCCCCCACGCTAACCATGCTGGCTGTTCCCCAGCAGAGGATTTCAGGCATCAGGATATGACCTCATTCCCAAGACACAACAAAAATCAATTAACTTCCTTAGGTCTTTCAGTTCCCAGGCATCCCTATTTACCTGTTTGATTCCTGTTGAGAAAGAGGTCAAGAGAAAAAGCCTGTCACACTGACGCGTTGCTTTCTAGCCACCATGGATGCTCTCCCAACTCGCTGCCCTTGCTTTTCTCTCTTTCCCAGCCAGCTATGTCGGTGTTCAGGGCCATGCAGTGGCAAACAGGGTTAAGGACACGGATGCGCTTGGTCAGGAGTCTTAGGTTCAGTAGGAAGCTTCAAAGAGCAAATTCTGTCCCCTAAATGATCCCATGTGAGACCAGGCCTACAGAACGCTGTCCAAAGCAGTTCGTAACTTTCTCTTCCCTAAAGATTACTCTGAAATTGTCAATACAAAATGTGGAACTTCTCCCCAGGCTGTTGAGAAAGATGAGGGTCTCGGTTCAGAGGAGAGATCTCTCTTGGGTTTCCAAATATTTGGTCTCCGCTTTCAGAACTGACCCAAATGACAGGATGAGGGGGGATAACTTTCTTGACAGGAAACAGCCTGGCAGGCAGAGAGGGCTGATCTTCTTAATAGCGTCTTCAAATCGCCTTAATATAAATCCTCATAGAATAGTCTTACTGGCTTTAATAGGGATGAAAGCAATAGTGCTGCAGAGAAATGAGTAGCACTTGAGAAGCTGCACTAAAGGTGTGTAAGCATTAATAGAAAATGATAATTTTGCTATAGAATTTGAGCAATCCTTAAGAGGAAGATAATTCTCTTAAATTCTTCAGGCATTTGAAATATCAATTAAAAACTCTCCAGAAAGGTTATTATTCCCTGTTAAGCCCTGATGGCTTTCTTACTTAGGCTGGGCTATAAATTATCTGCCTTGCCCCTAGGAGTAAACCAGTTTGGGGTCCTGTCTCGCTGGGCCACATAACTTGAGTACTTCATTCTGGCAGCATGAATATCATAATATCTATTTTTATTATCATCAAACTTTGCTGTCACTGTTTATTTGTAGCCATCTGTCATTTGGCCTAAACCATAAAACAGAGGGGAAAAATCACATTTCTTTATTAACCTGTTTGCTTTAAACTACAGTTCTGTGAGCATTTGCACCTTCAAAAAATTAGTATGCTGTTACTCATATGGACAACGGGTGCAAGCAGGGGCTAAAGAAGTGATCTGTTGATATCATCTCCCTCTGAAATTGTACTCCTTGGCAAAATCTTATTTTACAACTTTACTTTACAACTGTAAGTCAATCAACACTTTTTTTTCCTGAAAGAACTCCTGGTAATTATTTCAAAACCGTTTGACCAGGCATTTAGCCAATAAAGCAAACTTTCGAGTTACTCAAGTTGTAAAAAAACATTTTACAGTGAAATCTCAAAGCAGGAACAGCTGCCTGGGTTTGGTTTTGACAGCTGCTCTTTACCTAACAACAAGTAGCCTATTTGTGTTTACTTATTCATTAATATTGAAAAATAACACAATAGGATCACATGTCTTAGCTGGCAAATGCCCTACTTTTCCTCCGTGTTAGCGCCTCTGCCTCAGCATTCATGATACATGTATGTTTTATGTTTAAAAACCCCTTGTGGTTAGCTTTATTATTACACCATTGACATAATTTAGCTTCCCAGATAAAACAATTTAAGATACCACCCAGGAAAGGTACCGGTTTAACTGGAACGCAGCAACGGTTCCATTAGTTTTCCAGAGCCCGCATGCATTCTTAAAGTAAATGTTTTTTAGAACTGACCTGGATGAGAACAAATCCTCTGGTCTAAAGCTCGTATTCCAGGTCACCTGTGATCTCCATGAAAACCCATATTCCTCCTTTATACCAACTTCTGAGTGGAAAGGAAGATGCTTAATTTTTTAGAACAGAGCCATGTCAAATGAGGCTTTACCTGTAGCGCATGAATTGTTCCAGATGTCTGCGCTTTCCAAATTAAACTCCTTAGGCTTGTTCCAAGTTTGGGGCTATTTTTCGTCACCCTCTTTCCACACAGTGAGGTCAGACAAGGTGCCCCTCTGGTGTAGGGAGCAGAAGTGGCTTGCTCAAGGGGAAGGGGCTAGAGGAACCTTGATGAAAGCTCGTTACTTATTTTATTTATTTGCAAGCTGGCTATTGGTCAAAAATGAAAACTCAAACCGCTGTTGAGTTATAGGGTAGCCCTGAAATGTCATCAGCAAACGCTTCAAGGAAACCGGAGACGTTTCAGAAATGAAGGTTTTGACCACGTTTTTCATTTATGCCTTGCCGTTTGGACTTCTGTGGACAGAAGTTGTTTGCCTCTGAGAGGGCAGGAACGGCCGAGCTGTTCACGAGCCGGAGCAGTACGGTGTCTGGAAACTCAAATCCTCCCCAGGTCACAGCATCAACAGTTTTCGTTACGAGTTCGTGAGTTAGAAGCCTATGTTCTCCACTGAGCTTTGGGACCTGCATGAGATTTGGAGCGTAAGGGCATAAAGCTGTGAAATAAATACCCGAGCAGTCGCTCTGACCCTGGTTGCGTGCAATCGAAGCCTACCCTGAGCCGTTCCGTTAATGTTCAGCATGGTGGGAAGGGAGGGCAGCAGTTGATAGGCGCCAAGAGATCGGTCTTGTTCAACTGGGCGCCGAGAGGCAGCACGCTGCTTGATACCTATGGGGATTCTCCTTGAAAATGCCATTTCAGTCACATTTGGGGGTTTAAATACTGTACTAGATGGCACTGGACTAAAATAAATGTCACTGAGGGGCCTTGAGGAGTGTGGAGAAGAAAAAATGGGAAAATAATGGGAGAAAATCTGGGAGAATCACTCCCTCAAACCAAAAAGAGGCAGATAAAACCAGGCACATGTTACATGCAAACAAAAGTTGCCGAAAGAGCTGGTAGAGTTCCCTAGACCGGTTAAAACCAGTAAAATACATACATGTATTTTTAGAAATTATTCGGCATTAGCTACGCTCCTGTCTCACAGGTTGAATGTGGTTTGATTTAGCTGTGTCTGGGAGGAAGCGCCGGTAACAAAGGCAGCACGCTCTCATCATTCAAAAAAAAACCCACAAAAAACCCGCCCCACAGATAAAGCTGGAGACTTCCTCGTGAGAAACCCTCCCGCGCTTCGTGCCCAGGTTGACTGGCTTTGCAGCGCCGAGGGAGGAGATGGTGTAGAATTACCAGGGATTTACAAGCAAGCGGAGGTGATGCGAGGTGCTCGGGCTAAGGTAGGGAAAAGCAGACTGTCCTGCTCTCATGGAAATCCCCCAAGGTTAGCTAGCGCTGCTGCTGGAAGGGGAAGGGTCATTTCAGCAAGCGTTCTCGGCGAGCGGCTAAATCTGCGCCTAAATTAGGATTAGACTGGAAAGGTCACTACCAAGGTAAAATCACTCGTTACAGAAATACTCATCCCCATTGTTTTAATATTTTCGAGTATTAAACGGCAACAACTGCACGCTGCGCCTGAGCCGCTGTCGATCCCGTGGGAAACTTTTTATCTTCTGAAACAGTTCGAAGGAAGGCATTCAGCAGTCGGGCTTACGCTCAAACCGGGCGTAAACCCGGGAGGGGAGTAGCTTGCGGTTTTATCCCAGTTGTAGGCTGTAATGGTGCTAAGTCAGAGCTGCCCAAGCGTTACCGTGCATGTCACATGCTAATCCTTCTGACAGGGTCAGTTTTTAAAGGAAATCTGTTTCAACATAACCCACCAGCTGTTGCGTGAAGCAGCTCTTCCTAAATTGCACAAAGAGCGTGAACCAAAGGTTGCGGGGATGCGAGTTTTTAAATCGCCCCTTCTGACGCAGCAGGAAAAATTACGTGAGGCGCTGATGGTTTTCAAACCACGTTAAAATGAACCCTGCACGGAAAAAAACAACCCGGGACCGACAAAAAACTTTCCCCCTTACTCCCGGGGGCCGCGACCCTCCGCCCGCGGCGGGGGCAAACCCGC
>NW_008796213.1:998640-1018004 GCF_000699145.1 Aptenodytes forsteri | reverse complement strand
CAGGGAAATGCTCCCAGTCGCGCTCCCCCTTTCATGAGATAAAAGTTGCCGTCTCCTCTCATACACCCGTCTCCGGATGCGTGTAGCTAAAGGGATTTAAAGGGACCTGCCAAACCTGTTGTTTACTCGGCTGTGCCCCAGCGCAGCGGGCAGGGCTGAATCCCGGCGCTCCCCCAGCTCCACCGGCGGCTCTCTCCTGGCGGGAACGGCCTTGTCCCCGTCAGTCTGCTGACGGGCAGTCTTTTGGACCCAAATCATTCAATAATCATTACAATTGCAAAAAAGTTTGGAGCTGTGCCCCGGCGCTGTAGTTCTGAAGGCAGCTGGCGCAGGATGCTGCCCCTCAACCTGCTGCTGTGTGCCTAAAGCACGTGTCTCTTGGCTGGGCTGAAGGCAGGGCCCCTCGTGGGTGGGGAGAGGAGAGGAGGAGGCCCAGTGTCCTGAATTGAGCCCAGAACTTCAACAGCATCGCATTTGTGGTGGAGGCCGAGTAACATACTTGAGCACAACCTAACTGTAATGCTCTCTTTTTCATTTTGAATTTTAATTCGGCGCTGGTGGAAGGTGGTAGGCTGGCAGCCATGGAGACATCTGTTTAACCCTTTTACAAGGCAAGCCAGGAGGGTGATGGTTCCTCGGCAAACCCCTTGACTGCTGTGTGCTTGTTTCCAAAGGTGAGACTGTTTCTGTCAGCCGCGTGCAGGGCATGTGCAGTGGAAACTCCCTTCTCCCCAGTCTGCACATAGCCAGATTCACAGTGTGGTTTACAGCTTTTTTAAATAAAGAGAGAAAGATTGCATGAACTCTGCAGTGTAGGGGCAGACAGTGAACTGGAGACCTTTCTGCTGACACCAGCGTACACTGAACTCCTTTGGCCCCCAGGTAAATTCTAGGTTTCTTGGGATCTGTCATCCATGGTAAAGAATCGGCAGGTAACAAGTCACGGGATTTTCAAACACACCCACAGGCATGCAGCATCCAGCTCCCACTGAAAGTAGGTGGGATTGAGTGCCAGAGCCTCTGGGAAAAATTCCTCCTTGCTTCTCCCCCAGCCCAGAGATTCTCAAAGATGAGCTAATTGCCTACATTTGCAGTCTTTCCTTTAAAAAGAAAACATCACTGACTTCTCAGTAGAAGAAGATGTTAAAAGAGGCGATACATTCACACAGGTTAAAAATAAACAACATTAAAACTGTGACGGTTTGTTGTCTTACTCATGCTGAACAGCTCTTTCTGTGTCACCAAACTCTGCTTTGCATTGATTCTTAACACCTGATGCTTTGTACCTCTTTCATAATGAGATGAACGACGTGCACAGTCCTACTTGACAACCAACTTCTCCTTCAGACTTGCACCCCTCGTAGCACTTGCTTTTTAACAGAAAGAAGCAGCTAGTGAGCTGGGACTTGAAAACTGAGTGGTTAAGCAGAATGCATGGGCGGGACTCCATTTCGTGACTCAAGCCTTTGCATTTTTGTAGAACGTGCTCAGTCCAAAGTCCAAGTGAAATGACCAGTAATATTACTTAAGGACATGGAAATGTATGCTTTTTAATGAAGTCATTTCAGCTATTCTGCCAAATAATTACTACTACTTCTGTTCAAGTCCCCATCCAGGTATGTTACCCTCTTTTTTTTTTAAAAAAAAAAAAAAAAAAAACAAAAAAAAACCCCAAAAAAACCACCAAACTGTTCAGTGTCTCATGATTTTGAGTGCCTGTGATGCTTTTTCAATAGCAGGTGGTTGCAAACAGCATCATAACAGCTGCAGTGACTGTACTCAGATAAGCATCGCAGACTGAACTCCAGCACTTGCTTGAGAACATCCCAAGTTTTCCTTGCAGGGCTCCTGATCAGGCTGAGCGTGGTGTTAGTTACGCAATAGGAGTTTCGGGGGGAGGGGGGGGCGTGGGGGGAAGTCCTCTTTCAAGGTGGAATGTCTGCAGGTGGGACAGGTTTGGGATTTTTTTTTTTTCTCCCCCCTATGCAAATCTTGCTGATTACTGTTTTCATGCTTTGGCCTATCCCTTCTGGAGCACTAACCGCATGGCAGTTTAGAGGAACGCCCAAGTGGCTTAGCCTTTCACTTCTCTTGTCTGAATGGGTTAGGTACTTCTTTCCCACTGAAGATCAGCAGGTAAGTAGGCTCCTTTGTGACTTGGCTGCTTCTGAAAACTTCACTCAGAACAGCTTGTGACCCAGCCAGGATGAGCTGTGGAGGCTCAAACATAGGAAAGAAATGTCCAGTTTGACTTTTGATACGTGCTTGGTAGTTGCTCCCAGTTGCATCTGGTGTGCTAAGATTTCACTGCAGCACTGAGTGCACAACAGTAGCTGTGGATGACAACCAGCAAAAGAGTTACTTATTCTGGCAGAAGAAAGGTTCCTGAAGATGTAGTTTTGACCTTTTACTGGTTTTGCTCAGCTCATCAAGTGAAAACTCAACTGCATGCTGTTTCCTTCAGATGTGGCTGGGCTGTAGTGGCCAAATACAGCTTTCCTCCAAGTAAAGTTGTTTTGGGTGGAGAGAGGAAGGGAAGTGGAAGGAAAAATCTGAGGATATAGGGGACCAGAAGAGTATACAGTACACACAATTCTAAGGTTATGGTTGTTGGAAATTAGTCACTGTTTTGAGCTATCAGGACAGATGACAGTATGAAAAATGTTTTTGCAAATACTGAAGTTGCATTTTCAGATGACTCCAATTAGCTTGGTCTCTTACTTCCTTGGACCATTCTGGCTTTGGGCATGTTAAAATACGGTTTTCTGGAGTCCAATTTTAACTTCTATTCCAAAGTTTCTTTTTGCAGCGTGTACACTCAGGGGGGAGGTATGTTTACACTGAGTCTCTGATATAGATCAGCTCCTCTGTTGACGTACAATTCTCTGTCCTACAGTTGATTTTTCAGTAGAGGTATTGCAGTTTATTTCAGCAGAGGGACAGGCCCAAGAATTTATTAGCGAGACAAGCAACTCTGCTTCTGGCGCCATAGACAGCTCTGGAAGCATTTTTCGTGTGTGTGCATGTGCCTGGGTGTATGCACTTGCAGATGTAAAAGCCAGAGCACGTATATTCTGTCTATATTAAGGCATTTGTTTCTTTTCCTTTAAAAGAAAAAAAACTGTACCATTTTGGCTATGTTTCTTAGTTCCAATGAAATGCTGTAGAGATGAGCATTGTGAGATTTCTACTGACAGGAACCGGCTGCATCAACATGTGTAGGCTAGATCGTACTTTTCTGTAGCCCAACTTCGGGGAGGCTGTGCCAAGGCTGTTTTGTACACAGAAGGGGAAATGAAATTATTTGCAGGGGTTCGCCTCCTCTCTGACAACGTACTGGCAGTTTTGCAGTTGCACAAAGGGTGAATGCTCCAGGGTCAGAGCGAGGAGATGGGAAGAGGGGAAGGTATTGAGTAGTTGGACTGGCATCCCTCTGCTCTCCCATAACCCCAGGGAATGTTTCTCTTTCAGCTTTGCAAGAAGCAGGTGAGCATGTTCCTTCCAACTGGCCTGATAATTGTGTTACAAAGGGAGACATGCCTGCCTTCTAGGAATTCCTTCCTTTCTATTATAAAAGGTTTTCATTCTTCTTGGGTGATCAGAAAGAATGCAGAAGGAATCTGGAAAAGCAAATGAAAGTGGCTCAGCTTTTCTTATTCTAAAATCTAAAAGAGTTCAGAAGTTCTTCCTGAACTTGAAAACTTAATGAACACCTGAAGCAATACCTCCTTTTAATTTAGATCATCAAATTAAATTGTGCGAAGAAAACTAAGCACCGAATTCTAGTCCTGACAGGTAACGAAAGCATGAAACCACTTTCACACATGTATGATGCATGCTGCTTTGTACCAGCCTTTCACAAATGTAATAAGCAGGTTGTGGTTTTTTTAATTTCCTACCTACTTTACTGTTCTCTGCTTGACTCCAAATTTTTTTGCAAGACAAGTCTCTGGTTTTGATGCTCATTTTCCAAAAGTGAGAGGGCAGAGGGATGGAGCGAATTTGTTCCTGCAGTCTTTTCTGAGTCCATTCAAGTTGCTAAAGCAGTTATTTAAAGCAGAACTTGGGGGAATAGCAACTTCTCCTTTTGCAGGGAGACCAGGGAGGAGGAGGACCACTTTTCCCCTGACTTGGGGGAACATTGCTCCCCTACTAGTGCAGGTAAATCTCCATTTCTGCAGAATGACAAATACGCTCTACTGGGATTTCTGATTCTTTGCTGGTGAGCTGTCCCTTTCACTTCTGTGCAACTGCTGATTTAAAAGATGTCATATATTTCAATAACATGCTTAAATTTTGCAAAATTATCTTGTGTAATGCTTTTTAACTTCTGTGGAGCTACAGTCCTACTTGCCATCTTTTTATCTGTCCCAAATTTCACGGGGTTAAACTCCCACAGCTAAGATTCAGGCATTAGGCTAGCTGGCAGTCTAACTCCCTGGTTCTAATTTGAGATCTAAATTGCAAAGCTCTCAAGTTAAACCTTTTAAAGTGCCCAGTTGTATGTACTTCTAAGTACACTTAAGTCTACAGAAATGTAGTGTCAACTCCAGTACTAGACACACAACTATGGTTTAGAATGGAAGCTGAGACAGAGAGCTTTAAGTTTAGCAGTGCTGATAAGTACTTCTAGACTCAAATGCTTCTACATTAGCTATTAAGCTCTCCAGCTGACAGAATATTTAGTGTATAATGGTCAAATGGCAACTGTTCAGGATTAAATGTGTAACTGGACTGACGCCTTCCATTTATAACTGCACTTCGATGCAGTTGTCAGAGAAATCTGTTTTACTTGTGGTTTTGCTACAGGCTCTTCCCCATTCAGGCATGATATATGGTAATACTGTTGCTGACCATTCATCAAGTGGGAAACAGATGGCACTAGTTTCCCTTCTATTGAAAGATTGTGTTGAAAGGCTGCTCCTGTGAGAATGGCAGCAACGATGCAAAACAAAATATTTTCAGAATATACGTGTCTGATGCCAGCCTTTGCCAGAACGTTAATTGTAAAACATGCATCTTGTTCTGCTGTGGTATAAATACCAGCTGGTGACAGAGATCATCTCATCAGTGTCTGGATTCCTGGGAGAAACCGGGTTAGAAAGTAAATCAAATTGTTGAGATCAGTTCTGTGTCTTGCCCTGTAACAGTCAAGATGTTCTTGCTGCTTAAGTTTTGTGTCTGCAGTTAGTCTTTGACTTTCTAAAGAAAAGCACCAGGCCACAGACTTAACGTTGGGGAAGCCAAGCAAAATCTAAAATCACTGTTTGGTAGTTGAAAATTCCCAGGTGAACATGCTGTTGGATCTCCAGAGGCTTGTTAAACACAGTGTCCTCAAGAGACTGTCTGTTGAAGGACCGCATTGGATGCTAAGAAACGAAATACATACTCTTAAGTGTTTGCCTTGACACTCTGTTAAACAAACAAACATTTGTCTTGACAGTCCAGGGATACTAACTCGATTTGGCTGTGCATTCAAGTTCATTTGCTAAGTGTCCCTGAAAACATATCTAAGCGGAAGCAGAGAGTAGAGTAGTTCTGAGTCTAACCATCCCTCAGCAAACCCATTCAGCAGGTCACTAGTTGGATACCTTCTTTTACTTACTACAGCTGCTCCTGGCCTTCAGGCCAATGCTGTGCTAGTAGAGGGAGCAATGAGTCTCCTAAGAAGCCTGGCAGCATTTGGGGTGACTTTGCTGGATATTTGCACAAATCATCCTTGCGAGAACCCAGCCCTAGGTGAGCTCCTTGGGCTGTAAATGTGCACGAAGAAGAAAGGAATACAGCACTTCAAGCCTGTGGTAAACAGCATGAGTTGGGACAGGAGGGAAGGAAAGACCTATCCCCTCCATCTTTCTCTTAACAAGTCCCTTGCCGTCAACAGGCTCTGCAAGGGGTTTGGTCAAGACAAGCTTTTTGGAGAGTTGACTTGTGTCTTTCTACATGTTTGTGCAGTAGTAATTGCAAGGAGACGCAACCTCAGTGGGCACCAAGTGGTCTTGTATTATAATATGCTAGACTGAAATGTAAACATGCACACTTTCAGCTGGATATGCGTTCCTTAATGGATTTTGTGTAAGAGTGTTAACCAACAATATTAGATAAAATTTTTGCTTTTCTGTTGTTCTCAGGAGCCTGGGAACCTTGCGTGGAACCTTGTGTGTTTATTTTGTGGTGCTGCCATGCTCTGATCTTCCCCTCTGGGGTGGGGAGTTGTATTTTTACCTCTGTGTGGAGGACTGTGACTAGGACTGGGTGGCTCACTAGCTTTTGCTGTGGTCCTGCAAAAATGCATGGGATCTTTTTCCCTTGCACGCAATCTCTGTCCGTCAGTAAGGTAAGCATGATGCTAGGTATGCTCGTTTTGTGGAAGCACGTTTTCAACCTCACCTGAAGCTGCTTTTCAAATTATTTTATTGCTGTAATGATGTGGCAAGTCTTGGCCCTGTAGACTGAAGATTTCAGGTTAATTTTCTCTGTCCCTCTGGAGGATATTAGAATTATGTCCCTTGCCTTCCTGCAGGTGGAAGATTTGGGGACAGATCCCTATGCCACATACATTCACCAGTAACCCAAGTTGTGTTTCTGGGACTTGGGAGTTCCCTCTCACCGGACTTGCCCACAAGTGATGGAGATGCTGCTCTCCTGAAAGTCCTGCCTGAGCTACTGGGTCTTTCAGTAGTATTTGTGGGGAGGAGAGGTAGTTTTCTGTTAGCTTCTACAAGAATGTAATGACTTGGCCCTTTGTTGAGGGAAGAGGGGGAGATCTTATTTGTTATTTGCATGGCTCTGTCTAATTTTAATTTTTTAAAAGCAGAAGTTCTCAGCAGTGGGAACCTGTTCTCATGGAGCTTTCTGCAGCTGGTGGCCTGTCCCCTCTCTGAGCAGTTAGTGTGTGATAAGAAGCAGCAGAGGTGGCTGCTTGCTCCCTGCAGCAGGTGATGGAGGCAAACCTTGCACCGTGGTCTGTTTAAAAGAGAACCTCTTGGAACGGTCCCCACCTGCGTTATAAGACAGATGCTGTGCAGCCTGTGAGGACTTGCTGTGTGTCCAGGGCCAGTGCCAGGAAAGCACTGGCTTTGCTCAGTTGTTGGTTTGGTTTTTTGAAGTGCTGTGGGAGCTCTGTTTGCTCTGACAGCTTCTCATGCCGTGTCAGACTGTGCCTAACAGGAGTCTGCACTGGGGAGTAACTGGTGCTTGGGGAGAACTGATTTGGTGGTGGGGACATGTGTTGAAGGGGTCTTCGTCTTGGTGTTTGCAGTAAATCCACTTGTAACTAACTTTAAAAGTTTCTGCCTGGAAAACACCTCCACTGTATGTTACCTGCTCTGATAGCAAATCCCAGCTCAGGTGTGCTGAAAAGGATAGGCAGAACTCTTAAGAGCATCATGGCTTTTGGCTTTCTGAGCTGGTGCTGAGTTTGCAGAGCTGGTGGTTAAGAAGAAACAACTTCCCTGTAAATGGACTACCTTTTGCTCCGGCGTCGTTGGCGGTGGCTGGGATGTGTGGTAGGCGCATGCTGAAACGTGCCCCAGGGTCCTGCTCCCCGGCCCTTTTCTAGCTGGGTTTCCTTCCCATGGAAAGCAGGGCGGGGAAGGCAGGAGGGCGAGAACTGAGCCTGTGCTGACACGGAGCTGGGATGTGGCTGGGATGCTCACCCAGGCCTGAGAGTCAAGAAGCGCTCCTGGGTCCCGCAGTGCAGGCATGGCCATTGAGGGCTGGGTGGGACTCCACCCTGCTGTTTTTAGAGCAGCTTTTCAGGTATGTCTGCCCTACAGCCTAGAGGTATGACTGCAGCTCATTTAAAATGACTCCTACTCACTTTCAACAAAGTTTGACAGGGATGTTTCCAACAACCACCGGTGATGATGACAAAGTAGTTCCAGTGACCCAGGGTTCAGCTGCCAACTACTTATCCAGGGGCTCGGGCAGGTTCACACAGCCTGTCCTGCAGCCTGTTTTGCCGCATACATAGGGCTTTCATTAGCCAAGTCAGCTGCATTCACACCTCTGGTTTGTGCTGTTGTAGATGTGCCCTTAGAGTAGAGTTGTGCAGTAAATGAGCTTGTCATGAGTCCTGCTGGGTATTGCTTAATATTCCAGCTGTTGTTAATTATTTTTTTAATAAGTGTATTCTAGGTGCATCTGCTCTTCTGGGGCAACGCAGGATAGAGCTATGGCCTAATCTAGCAGTTTCCCATCCTGAATTATAATTTCCTTTTGGTTTGCCCAGTGAATTGCCCAGGTTTTTCTTTCAGTATCTAACAGTGATAAGTAACACCAGTTCCTGTTTGTTTTCACAGGCTACAGCTGGGAGGAAAAGATGTTTGGCTTTCACAAACCGAAGATGTATCGGAGTATAGAGGGCTGCTGTATTTGCAGAGCTAAGTCTTCCAGTTCTCGTTTCACTGACAGCAAACGTTATGAAAAGGATTTCCAGAATTGTTTTGGGTAAGATTCTCTCTTTAGTCAACATCGTGGTTAGTTGTGGTGTTGATCTCAGGGCCACGAACCTGATGTGCTGTCCCTTTTGCTCTGAGAGAATGAAAGATTAGGTTAGCAGAGGTGGGTGGTGGGGGAAGGCTGGCTTCAGCTTCCTCACAACTTTCCCGGCCAGGCCAGGAGAGGCTGGATCCTCTGCTGCTGTGTACAGTACCATTTGGTTGTCAGTCTGCTGTTGCTGCCAATGGAGAGCTGCTGTAGTTCGTAACAGTGAAGGGTCAGGCTCGTGCCTCTCGCACCTCACAGCACGTGCAGGGATTTAGACCCCTCTCAGACTGTGCGTTTTGCACATGTTCCTTAGAGGTGTAAATGCCCACACAAGCTGGTAAACAGCACAGCTCCATGGAGGTTTTCTGTGGCTCTGAAGATTCAAGAATGTTAACCAAAACTTGATGGGTAAATACTTCGTAGTTCTAGCAGGGTTTATGCACAGTACCTTGTTTCAGGTATTGGTGCCTTTGTTCAAACAGGGCGTATCAAGATGTTATTAAAACTTCTCATTGGAAACCCATTCTGATGGAAAGTGAGCATCGAGTAATTAGCTTTCCAATTAGGTAATGTTGCACATAATGTTACTTGAAAGCATTGGTAAGCAAAACTACAAATACCAGTGATTTCTTGTACCAGCTGCTGTAACCTTTTAACTTTTTTGAAATACTTCCTAAGGACTTTGAAATTCTGTCTAAATTTGTGTCCCTGAAT
Source organism: Aptenodytes forsteri (assembly GCF_000699145.1). Lineage (NCBI taxonomy): Eukaryota > Metazoa > Chordata > Aves > Sphenisciformes > Spheniscidae > Aptenodytes > Aptenodytes forsteri. Next base: position 1,008,800 of record NW_008796213.1, on the reverse strand, counting down.
TGTCAGCAAAGCAGATTCTTCTGTGATAGCTTGTAATTATTTTTTACTTTGTTTATTCTGAATTTTTTTTTCTGAGGCAATAAGAATTTCTCCTGTTTATGCTGTGGTTTTCCATGAAATTATTTCCCCTGGAAAAAAGTCTGTTGTCAATAGATACTTTCTGCTTTTTCTTTCCAGTCTTGTTGGATTACCTCTCATCAAAACCTTAGGCCTGAGTGGAAATTTCATGTATCATATTAAAAACTATATATACATATCAGTATTGCTGCTCTTGTCTCAAGTGCTTAACTTCATATGTGTAAATCTTTGCAATCTTTCAAAATATTTCCTTCTTCTCCTCTTTTCTAGAAACACTCCTTTCAAGTGTTGAAAGGACAAAAACAAAGCTTTATAGTGCTTTGTATTTACCATGGATTTTTGTACATAAATCTGGTGCTGACAATTTTCCTTGTCATGTTTCTTGGCTACTGTCCTTGGCGGTGGAAAGACTGTGTGAAGGCCCGTTGCTTTTTTTTTTTTTTTAACTAAGTAAAGAAGCTTGCAGTATACCAGGGCCTTTGGTCTTGTGCTATCTGAAACTGTCCTTGGCAGTGGAAAGACTGTGTGAAGGCCCGTTGCTTTTTTTTTTTTTTAACTACAGTAAAGAAGCTTGCAGTATACCAGGGCCTTTGGTCTTGTGCTATCTGAAATATTTTTGCCAAGGTAAAAATGCAGTCTTAACACTGAGCAAACAATGGCTTATCTGAGCCTGCCCCATTCATCTATAAATGCTTCAAAGTCTTCCTATTTAAATAGCTGAAAAATTCTACAGTTTAGCCCCTTTATATTTCTTTTAGCGCGGATTAGCAGTAGAGATGATTTCTGAAGAAAGCTCGTTAAAGGGAGCGAGTATTGCTGTCATTCCAGTGAATGCTGTTTCTGAAACCTTATCCTACGCTTATGCAGGAGTGTGTTAGGTGGTATTTGTTGCTCATCCTTGAAGCTCTGTGAGAAAGTTAAGAGCTGAGTAAGTTTTTGTCGGATCTCTGAGGTCTGTTCCCAAATGTACATTCAAGGAATATGATTATTCTTCCTCCCTCCCTCTCCAACCAAACCAACGAAACCCACTGGAACTGTGTGGTGTTTTTTCTGGTGGTTTTGTTTTTGTTGGTTTTTTTTAAAAACAAAACCAACTGAAGGTGATGGGACTTGTTGGTTTTAGTGCCTCACTGGAGGCAGATTACACCACCTTTTATTTCTATATGGAAGAGTGCTTTCTGAAAATGAGGCCTGGTCTTTAAATGGCAATGTTTGAGCACCCCAGATGAATTATAATACCTGAAAAACAGAACTTGAGAACCCTTCTTTTCCGTCAGTTTTTATGCTTCTTGCTGTTATCAAGTGTGTGTGGGGGTGCTTTTATTAACTGTTGTCAAGTGATTTTTGCTTTTGTTTTTACCAGACTCCATGAGGCCCGCTCAGGAGATATTTGCAATGCCTGTGTCCTTTTGGTGAAAAGATGGAAAAAGTTGCCAGCAGGATCCAAAAAAAACTGGAATCATGTTAGTAATTTATTTCTCTTCTACCCCAAAACTAACTCGTCTCTGCCTTAGTCCATCCTGCTAGAGAGGGGAGGTGCTGGCAAGAATTTGGGATTTGCTATTTCCCCCACACTCTCCCTTCCCACCCTCAGCATCTCTAAATCCTTCCTGGAGTATTTCCTGTTACATGGCTCTTATCTGTCTTCATTTGGCGTACATGCAAACGGTGATTATGCAAGCCCGGGATGGAGCCGCAGACTAACTTACCTTGTAATTCCTTGTTTTCACAAGCTTATAACTTTGTCCAAAAGTCTCTTATGACACTCAAAACATTTCAAATTTGGCCTCTATCCAAAATTGGTCGCTTTTTTTTAGTGTTTTTTTGAATAGTTTGAACAAGTAAAGCGACTTGCTCAAGCAACACGTAAATCAATGTCGTTTAGTCAGATAATTACAATGACTAATATCTCGCAGCTATTCCCACTGATATATTCTGTTTTGATACATCTAATTCGGTTTTTGGGCCTAGGGCTGGGAAGATGATCAGGATTCTTTGCGTATGTTATAATCTTTATTCAGGAAGCCTTGATGGTAATGGGAGCCAGGCCTATGCTTATTACTACCGCTGGCTTTATTCAGAAGTTAAATTGATGACTTTTTTAAAAAACTCCAGGGCAAATGCTTGGCAGACACTCTTAACTGAACCTGTATTGACTTAAACAACTGTTGTCTACTAAACTGAATTTGTCAAAAATAGGAAGAAGGCAAAAGTTGAACTGAAGGTGCTTTTTAAACTAGTTTGCTGCATTTTCCTACCGACTCAGCCTCTTACAAACCCGATTTAAATGAAACGTAAGAGTGTTGGTGCACAGAACTGCCTTGGTTTAACTAAATTGGTTTTGAACACCTTCAGCTAAGTCAGTACAGGTACCTTGACTAGGGCAGTATCTGGGCATGATGCAGAAGTATTATGTGTGCGTTTTTCTGTGTTCTAGGTGGTAGATGCCAGGGCTGGACCCAGTCTTAAAACAACATTGAAACCAAAGAAAATGAAAACCCTGTCTGGAAGCAGAATAAAGAGCAATCAAATCAGCAAACTGCAAAAGGAATTCAAGCGGCACAGTAAGTGGATCCAAAGAGATTTTGGCAATAAACTTTGGCTTCCCCTAACGTAGCTTACCGTTAGCTGGCCAAGCTGAATCACCATCTAGATTCAGTTGTGCGCTCACACATTTGGGCACTCCCTGTTTTCCCAGCCTCTCATCCTCCGAGGGCTTGGGGAGGGGGTGGAATGAGGAGGAAGAGCTTGTGTGCAGGGTGGGCTGCAAGACAGACGTGGGGAAGCAGCGAGGGGGAGTGGGGAGCCTGGCTTGAAAGTGTAGGCAATTGTAGCTTATGTCCCACACTTAAACGACATGTCTCTAGAAAGAACTTCTTGGGCAAGACCCTCATTGAAACTGAAGTTGGAAGAGGTTTCCCCTTGCTCTCAGTAATGCGCTATGGCCATTTTCAGCTCTTTTCCCAAGAAGCACTGTTCTGTTGATACCACTATCAGTCGTCTTCTTCCATACGTTTCCAACCCAGGCTTTCTATTTAGCCTAGATTTCTTTTTTCCCCCCTTTAAATTCCTACCATGTTTCCTCTGTATAGTTTCCTTACACCTTCCTCTGCTGGTCTCAGTGATTTCTTTCCACTAGCGCTTAGACTCTTCGAATAGATTTGGATTCATAGCTTTCCAACAAAGCCATCTGCCAGTTATGCTCTAAATGGATGTCGGTACTTTAGGTTTTTCCTCTAAATCAAACCTTCCAGCTCCTTAACTGTTGCTGACTTGGTTTTCTCTCTCTTTCAATTACCCTACCTGGCCTGAAGGAAAAGCTCTCCAAAGAATCAGTAGAGGCCCTGACCCAAAGAGCTTGTAGCTCCTCATTCAATGTAGTATAGTTAATCTAATTGTGTTACTGTAGGTGCTAGAGATGATAACTAAAAGGTAGGCTAGTAGACCCTCTGTTAAGGTGTGTGTCTGCACTGAGTACATAGTTCATAGTCTCGATCCCGCAAAAGCTCAATACTACCTAGCCCATTGCACTAATGAGAAGAGCTTTGCAAGACTTTAACTGAATGGGTAAGAAAGGAGATTTACAGTGAGGGAGAAAGTACTAGATCTGAAGCACAGATCCCCATCGTCCTCAAGGATCTTCCAGTGATTCCAGAGTGGGACTAGGATCTTGTCCAAAGCGTGGCCTGCACAGGCTATGTTTTGAGAGCCAGGAACTGAAGCCTGATCCTGAACCTCTTTCCAGTCCCTCCTGTACAAGGAACCCCCTCCACTTCCGAGGACTGTCTCCCAAATGCTGACAGATAGTCTCTCTATTGAAATCAGCAGGGGCAAGTGAACAATGGGTTGTCGTCGTTAAGTTTTTCTTGTTAATGAAAAAAATCTGTCTCTCTGTTCCCAATCCGCATGTGACCTTTTACAAGTCAGGAAGAGGGTAAGTCGTTGGATGCATGTCCCGATTCGTGCATTTATTCTTTCCCCTACAGATTCCGATGCCCACAGCACCACTTCGAGTGCCTCCCCAGCTCAGTCGCCCTGTTACAGTAACCAGTCTGACGACGGTTCTGACACAGAGATGAGCGCTGGGACCAGCAGAACACCAGTTTTCTCCTTTTTAGATCTCACGTATTGGAAAAGGTAAAAAGCAACAGAACGTGCACTCTGTGCAGATAGCAATTCACTTCAGGTACACAGTGCTTGATTCTGCTTCTTCAGGAATTTGCTGCTGCTGAACTTAATTTGTTTTAAGGATATAATTTAAGTCACAGAGTATTATACGCTATCTGTCTGTCTTTGGAAAAAATGCCATGTGTTTAAGACATTTTCCCCTATCTCCTTCCAGTTCCCTAAATACTAATACAGTTGCTGGAAAATATTTTTACGTTTTTTGGAGTAACAGATAATATTCCTGACTGTTATTATCTTGTCTTAAAACTGTGCTCTGTAGACATGATGTGTTACCAAGTACAACAGTGCTCTCAGCTTGCCAGCAAAACATCGCATTTGATTTGGTTGACCTGTGATGGTAGTCATTTTAAAAAAAAATAAAACTAAAAATTTGGAGTGGGAGGAAAACCACAAGATTTTCTGGGAGCTGATGAGCTTGTTATCTTTTATTGCCTGTTGTGACACAGTAATCCCTTGTTTAGCTAATTGCTCTATTGCAGTTGTTGTGACTTTGCTGCCTCCTCTCAAATAGTGTTTGCAAGTGCATTGTAGGCAAGGTTAGTTCAGCCCAGATAGTTGTGTATCTGAAACTTCTCTGGGAAGCAAAATGGGAGACCTAGTTTTGTATAGACATGGGTTTGTTGGGGGTTTTTTTTCCTTCTTTTTCTTTTTTTTTTTTTTTTTTCCCCCAAAGCGGTGTTGTGGATTTAGACACAGACTTGTTTTCTCTTTCTGAGCAGCCTTTTCCCTCGTATCCTCTGAGCTGGAGGCTCAGAAAAGCAGTGTCTTGGGTCCAGCTGATTTTTTGCATTTCTGTAAATTCTGTATATTCTAAACACACAAACTATCTGTCTCTCTCCTTGCCTTTTCTTCCAGGCAAAAGGTCTGCTGTGGAATTATTTACAAAGGGCGTTTTGGGGAAGTCCTCATAGACACTCATCTCTTCAAACCTTGCTGTAGCAATAAAAAGTCTGCCACTGAAAAGCCAGAACAAGAAGGACCACAATCTCCAGCAATCTCCACCCAAGAGGAGTGGTGACTTCCTTGGATAGCTGCAGAAGGTTTTTCAGATCCTCTCATTCTCTGGAAAAATACTAGAAAAGTGACTGTTCACTTTGGACACCTGCTATGCTGCCAAAAGACTATTCCCTGGAACTGTTTTGGGTTTTACTGCTACAATTCCACAAACTCTGAAGCCAGTTTGTATCCTTTCAGAAAGACTGTACATAATATTTAAGATGCTATGGAACACTTAGCAAAGCTGAATGCTGCTGCAAGGTCGTCTAATCTTCCCTCCCCCTCTCCCCCCCACTCGCTTCACAAGTGAATATGAGGATGGGGTTTTGTATATTAAAGTATATGTAGTTCATGTTTCCGTATTGAAAGAAGCAGTGGTTGTAAGGCTTTTTTTTTTTAAAAGTTGGTTGGTAACCTCCCTTAAATCCCCAAGAAAATATTTCATTCTTAGACATGTATGAGTCAATAAGATGAACTAATACATAGAAATGTTATAAGTCACCTCTCTAGTTATATAAATATATTTTTTATTACAAAGGGCGTTTTGGGGAAGTCCTCATAGACACTCATCTCTTCAAACCTTGCTGTAGCAATAAAAAGTCTGCCACTGAAAAGCCAGAACAAGAAGGACCACAATCTCCAGCAATCTCCACCCAAGAGGAGTGGTGACTTCCTTGGATAGCTGCAGAAGGTTTTTCAGATCCTCTCATTCTCTGGAAAAATACTAGAAAAGTGACTGTTCACTTTGGACACCTGCTATGCTGCCAAAAGACTATTCCCTGGAACTGTTTTGGGTTTTACTGCTACAATTCCACAAACTCTGAAGCCAGTTTGTATCCTTTCAGAAAGACTGTACATAATATTTAAGATGCTATGGAACACTTAGCAAAGCTGAATGCTGCTGCAAGGTCGTCTAATCTTCCCTCCCCCTCTCCCCCCCACTCGCTTCACAAGTGAATATGAGGATGGGGTTTTGTATATTAAAGTATATGTAGTTCATGTTTCCGTATTGAAAGAAGCAGTGGTTGTAAGGCTTTTTTTTTTTAAAAGTTGGTTGGTAACCTCCCTTAAATCCCCAAGAAAATATTTCATTCTTAGACATGTATGAGTCAATAAGATGAACTAATACATAGAAATGTTATAAGTCACCTCTCTAGTTATATAAATATATATTTTTTAAAGGTGTGGAGATCTCACCCTATACTACTGACGTAACAAAGACAAATATTTCATCCCTCTGATGTGACACAGACTGGTAAACTGTGGACATCTCTACTCCAAGTGGTAGTTATCCGAGAAGGCCCCCAACATAAAGTGCTCTTCAGAAGGGGTGGGAGAGCTCTCCTCCCTCGCTAAGGAGGAAGATTTACCTAAGAATCGAACATAGTGAAATGGGAGGCTACTTCCCTTGAACCCAGCAGCAGACGCCCTGGGCTTCATGTAACTGACTGGTGATTAGAGATGGACCAAGAAAACATCTTGATGCCCAAGTTAGGTGTAGATGATGGCCAAAACTGAGTAACTGCCATCTGTTGGCCCAGTGCAGCTGAAATGTGACCACAGGCCAGGCTTCCTGCTGGTTTTGGACCTGACATAGAACCAAACCCCTCGCTAAGCAAATCAGGCTTTGGTCCGGGGACATGATCTGATCGCAGCCTGGGGTCTGGGTTCACGATTGCTGTTTTGGAACCCTTCCCCTGCAGTGCTTCTCTGTGTTTGGGTTTTGGTTTTTGGTTTGTTCGTTTAAACAACTACCAGATCAATGCTTTTGTGAATACTGAATATGAAAATTTCTGTTAAGAATGGTGCTGTACTGAATCGAGGCAGCTCTGTTTGTGTACGCGATCAAAAGATAGTATTTCTTACATGGATTCCCAGACAAACTCGCGTGCAAAACCATTGTGACACTCCTTCAAACTCCACTTTGCCTGTAGGGTGGAAGCAGCTTCCTGGAAGAGCGTGCTGCAGTTTTAGCTCCCAATTGCTTCATGTTCCTTTTATGAAGGTTTAACTTGTGTAAGTTGGGAATTCTGCTTTTTTTTGTTTGTTTCTGGTTTTGGGGGGAGGGGGGATTTTTCTTACTATTACTCTTTTGGGATAATCTATAATGAATTGCTACAAGCTTTCCTTTTTGTGAGAGTCATTGGCATAATACTGTGGTGGGTAGGGCTTAGGACTGGATTTCCTTGTAATCTCACTTTCTGAAATGGGAATGCTTAGCAAATGAAAATATAGATAGGGAAAGATATGCAGGTTTTGAGATCAGCCTCTACCCTCAAAGCTTTTTTTTTCCCCCTTTTTTTTTTCCTCTCCTTCTGTTGGGTAAGCCAACCTCTGGAGAGAAAGAACATCAGAGGAAACAGGGCTTTGACTTACCACAGCCTTACAGCTTAGAGCTTTCATTGGTCTTATTTTGCTTTTCCTAAACTCTCTGAGATTCTGAAGGGAGGACAAAGCTGCCTACCTTGCTTTCATCTGCAACCAAATAGAATCATAGAATCATTTAGGCTAGAAAAGACCTTTAAGATCGAGTCCAACCGTAGATATAATGGATACTTGCTTGTATAGCGGCTTAACTAGGTTGGTCACGTCTAATGAAGGTTTGAGCAAGAGTCCTAGCTGTTTTTGCAGACACCTGCTTTCATTTGAATTTGTGTTTTCAGCATCGGTAATTCTGTACACCTAAGGCTGCAGTATAGGTGGTAGGATGTGCTCTGATACGGATCATCTCTTCTGTATTTATTTATTTATTGCTAGATTTCAACCGCCAACTGCTTCCCCTACTCCCTCCCACCTCTTCCATTCCCGGTAGTAATGCAAAATGAACTGTATGTAGTCATGCACTTTGTATTAATGTATTAGAAATCTATGGAACCTGTTTTGTACTTTTATACTGTTCAGACACTTGTAATCCAAACTTTTTTTTACTAGGGTAATGAATAAATTTAGACTTATTTAGAAAATAAACAACTTCTCCTCTGCTTATTTCAGCTCTGTTCCGTTAATTAGACTTAGTGTTTGAACCAGTCCAGGCAACCCATGTTTCTATTTGAACAAGACTTCAAGACTTTTTTTTTGAGGGGGTGAGATAATTCTCTTCCTATTTAATTTGGAAAGAAGAGCGGAGCAAGGGAAAGGAGGTGGTGGTTATTGTGATAGACAGCTGTCTCGGGGCAGAATCGCAGAGCTTTCCCTTGGCACTGCGTGTGTCAGGCATTCCTTTACTGGGAATGGGTGGTGCTGACATTTGGTGTTCCCGGGGGGCTTGCTCTCAGTCTAGCTCACCGGCGTTCAGCAGAAGCCAGCTGAAGTGACAGTGTTAAAGGGTTGGTGCTGACAGCATGTGGAAACATCCCTTTCCAGATCCAGCGGAGTCGGTGGAAGAGACTAGTGCTCCTCTACTGAAGCTGGAGCGTTTCTTCCCACGGCAGGCGTAGTCAGCTGGATAAGCTCCAGCAGACTGGTGGGAGCAAGGTCTCTGGCAGGAGATGGCAGTGAGTTTAGAAGAAGATGAGGCTGTTCCCTGATAATGGGGAAACATTGCAACCTTAAGCATGATGGCTTGTTGTGAGAGAGTATTTTGGACTTCAGTGGAGACACTGATTTATTCCTGCTGATATGCTGGCTACTTTCTTATAAATTGAGCACGATGGTATCCAGCGATTCATGTAGAAATAATTTCAGTGAAAGCTCTGCATAGCCTGCAAGACCACACGATTTTACTACAATAGCATCTATTTTGGACATATTTACATTATCTGCTGTAGATGCCTAAACATGCCTTGGGCATGATTCGGTTCACCTGAAATAAAAAGCTCTACATAAAGTCACTGAAGAGAAGCAGGTGCACCAAAAGGTGGTTTAGAGCAGGTAAACTTAGTATGTATCCCACTCTTGGCAACTTCCACCCTTTTTCAAATAATGAATTCCTTTTCCTTCTCTCTTTTACACTGTTGCTGCACACCGGTGACTACAGGTACTGTCTGGGTGCAGAGAACATCAGTGTTGATGGACAGAGGGCTTTTTTTCGTGGGGCAGATAACCTAATGGAGGGCTACAGCTGCAGAGGAGGAAGCTCCTGTGGGAACATTGGGGAGGCAGGACTTGCCATCTTCAGAGCAATGTGAAATGAAATCGGGAGGCAAAATCCTGGGTAAAGCCCTCCTGTGCTTCACCTGAATCAGCTGTCCCAATGACAAGCGTGACATCTGCTAAAATACCTTACAGTACAAGCATTGTAAAGATGCTTTGCGGAGGATTGTTTACAGTACAAGCATTGTAAAGATGCTTTGTGGAGGATTGCGTTATACTCAAAAGATGAGAAGAACGAGGCACGTGACGAGAAGGTGTCCTAAGCCTTCAGTTCTGGGCATGGGAAAGGACCGTTCATGCCTCAGCCTTTGCCCTCACTCTTGGCTGTAGACTTCACCACAGATGCTGTTTCAAGCGGTCTCAGCCTCAGTGAGAACCTGGCCCCAGGTCTCTGCTGAAGCCAAACACAGTAGTGGCAGAGCTGGAAATGGGCTGGGAAATGTGCTTGTCATGGGTGAGACTTCTTAGAAAGAGATGTGGGAATCGGGCACTTTGGGGACTGCGAAGAGGTGTGGTGCAGGTGGCTTTTATTGCTGACCTGATGATACTGGGGAGAACGTGGACGTTTATGTAAAAGCCTCAGTACCCAAGGGCCCTGCAGGAGACGTAGGTGCACGCACATGCTGCCAAACAGCTGACCCCTCGGGAGAAAGGAGCTCCCAACTTGCTGGTGCGGTTATGTCCTTTTCGTGCCACAAACAATCTTCCCCCGGCAAAGCCCGCAGTGCCGCCAGCTTTCACGCCGTCGTAGGTTTTGTTGAGACCGTACACCTGCGTGCCCGGCAGCCGCCTCACCCGGGCCTTGC
>NW_008796213.1:976286-998338 GCF_000699145.1 Aptenodytes forsteri | reverse complement strand
TTTCAGGCCTCGGCAGGCGGGCCTCCGCCATGAGGCTCAACCGGGCTGTGCGAGCTGCTGCCGCCGGCAGCGCCGATACGGGTTTTACAGGCAGCGTCCCTTTCCCGGATGGCAGTCACGGCGTCTTGCGGGAGTACCCGGCTCAACCCAGGGGATCGAGCTTTTCTTCGCCCTCGCTCAGTCATGGCCCCTTTGCTCATCGGGCGCCGGCAAAAGCTGAGTCACCCAGTAGTACTGGGCTCTCCATACTGCACCGAGACGGCCTGCCAGCTCTGCTCTCAAGCCACAAAAAATGAGCCACAAAAAACCTCCTCTTGCTCTTTTTCCTTGCTCCTGCGCACAGGCAGGAGCCAGTGCTCCTCTCTACTGCGGCAGGAGCGCATGAGGCTGGTTCTTTAATTGCTTTTCATCTCAGCGAGGAGTTAGTGGACAAATAAGAAAAAAATGTTTTTACCTGGGAAAACCTAATGGCTGAGCTTGTAACCGGCTAACAAATCGTACCCTTGGGGGGCTCTGACCACCTGGTGGTGGTTTGAAGCCAACCAGGCAAATCAGCTGGCAGATGGGGCTGGAAGTTGCAGAAAGCTGAGCTTGGCTGTTCGTAGCTCTTCCTTGCTGACCAGGTTAAGAAAAGCTATGCGAGAGTGCATCCTGGAAAGGCTGTGCGCCAACCCTGAAGAAGAGAAATGGGGAAACGGAGGCCGAACATCATGTAGGTACAGGCAGCTCTTATTTTGCTGGGATCAGCGTGCCTCAGCAAGGCATTTAATTTGTCTCAGTCATCTCTTGCCTGTGAAGAATAGCTGCTTGGTGTGCTTAAACCGAGGGGAGTTTGGGGAGAGTACCGCACGTGAGGAGGGGTGGCCAGACAGAGCTCTGGGGACACAAGGAGCGAGGGCAAGAGGCCAAGGAAGAGGCAGCGTTGGAGCCTCTTTGGCCACAGGGAGTTTCAGAGTACTTGTATAACCAAGAGGACCAGCCTGGCTCGGAAAGGCTCCGCTGTGGCCGTAGGTAATACTGTCACAGTTACACGTACACCTGTGACAGCTATTAAGAAGCTCTGACAGCAGCTTCAGGGCTATGGGAGATGCTTCTTTGTTGCCTCAGAGATTTTACCTGGCATCTGCAGAATAAAGTGACTGTTCAGGTTCTAGTTTCATTATTTGTTTGTTTGTATTCTGTTTTAATGACGGTCAGTTATTCCTTATGTGGGTTTTATTGTGAGCATCACCATGGCTCCAAGGCTCTTGAGAAGAGGTGAAGAGGGAGCAGGAAGCATTACGAGCCCAGATAGTGCTCAGCACAGATCAAGGGCTGATCCCAGTTAGCCAACATGATTTTGGACACCACAAGATGCTGACTGTTCAGTTGGGCTCAGTGTTGTATCCTCTGACTAATCGACATGCAGGTTTTTGGAGTAGCGGTAAGCAGGTCAGAGAGCCACCATGCCTTCTCGAGCATGCTCCTGCTGGCCTGGTCTTGTCTCTGTCCTTCAGCCCGCTCCTACATCTTAAGAACTAGAACATGGGGGGGGGGGGGGGGGGGGGGAAAGAGGGGGGGGGGGGGGGGCAGGAAAGGAGCAGTGCTCCCACTCTGTTGAAAAGATTGTGAAAAGCTTGTGTGGCAGGGAAGGAAGTGGCTGGAATTTTCTCTGGATGACTTCAGCTGGCCTATGTGGTGGATATGGAGCAGCTTCTCCTCACCCCCTCTCCATCTCTCCCTGCCACCTTCCCAGAGTTGCCTGCCACTTCTAGAGGGCAGCTTAAGGCAAAATGAAATAAGCTTAAAAACACTTTAAGGTGAGGGGGTTAGTGTTTTGTATGGAAATGGGGATGCCTGTCATTAAATGCCTTCCTGAAGGAAGGGGTGTTAAATGATAGGTTGTTTCTCCACTGTGGAGAGGGAAAGTAAAATTCCAGACTTCACACCTTTGCAGACCCTTTGCTTGGGTACCACTTGTTGTCCTTTAAATGACCACTTAGGAACCAAGAAAAGCAAACCAGCTGAAACTCTCCAAGCACCATTCCCCGTGCCCTCCCCGCCCTGCTAGGCACAAGGACTCCCTCTCCTTTGGATCTAAATTCTCCTTCCATTTTTGTTCCCCCAGTCATCTGTGTGATTGCTCTTGGGTTGGCGCCCTTGCCAGGCTGTTACCCTTTCCAGGGCACAAGTTGGGCAGCCTCTTCCTTCCCCTGGACGCGGTTCCCTGATTGTCACCTGCCCAGAGGTAAGCTGTTGAAAAGGCTGGTGCCACTGTAGCACTCTTGGTCCCCTAACTACAATCTAGCTTTTAATGTGTATGAGATCATAGATAAAAGACAGAAATACGCAGATTTTTATTCATTTTCTTGAAATTGGAGGGACCAGAGGCACCATTATAAAATGATTAAAAATCCATTATTTTTGAGAGTCATCATCCAAAATTCCTGTACTGTAGCAAACCTTCTCCCCTGGCACCTTTACATCTAACTAGGAGGGAGGTCAAAAGTAAGAACACAGAAGCATTAGTAGTATTATAGCAGTGCCTGGTAACAACACTTTCATTAAGGACCTCTCGCAAGTTTTCACATGAACTCTTATTTTCAGATTGTAAAACTCAGCCATAAAGTTCACCTCCTTGCTGACACCAGGCACTTAAGGTTTAAGACTATCAGCACTTCAGTCAATCAAATTTCCGGTTAAAGCAAAGTCCTAAAAATCCTCCTACATATTCAAATTTGAATTTGCTTTTTTTACAGTCTCTGCACTTTAAAGTATGGAGTGGCTGAGTGAAATTATTTATAATGTGCACACTATAGGTTTCCAAATTAAATGCAAATGAACAACTAGTATATTTGATTTGGTACCTTAACTTTTTTTTGCCTTAAAGCAGGTCTAATCCTGATGGGTGCTGAGGACCCATCAGAAGCCCAGCTTCTTGTTTTGAAGATGATAGGAAAGCCTTTTTAGTAGGGGAAAGGGGCGGAGATGGGACAGAGAGCTGTACAGGGCTAGCACAAAAACATCATTGAGCAGCCGTGAAACAAAAAGTTCACTAACAAAAAATGGGATGATGTTTGCAGCTAGGTGAAAATGCATTGCCAAGCCGGGGTTTGCACATATGTTCATAGCTAGAGATAAACCCTTCCTGGCAAATTTTTCTATTTGCCTCCCTCAAAAGCTCATATAGTGAAGTATTTGCAGTATCCCAAGAGAACAAGGATTATGATGAGCATATTTAGTCGCGCTGCAAAGAAACTGAGGATGAAATTAATTTGTCTAAAGGCAGAGCTCTGCAACACGCATGTTTCCTTGTAACACTAGACTTTGTTTATAGCTATCTCAGTTTAGACACTGTTATCTGAAGGAGGCAATTCTAGGAAATACTCCAAAAATCCCATCTCGGCAACATTTTGAGGATGTTCAGAAATCCACCCCTCGGGTACATTTTCAAAAACATCTGTATGGCATCAATCAGGGCCATCCTGAAAACACCCCATGCCCGCTCCCTCAGCAAAAAAATACCTTGAAAGCGCCTAAATTGGTGGAGTTGGCTAGAGGACCCCCTTTATGCTCATTTCAACATGCTCTCAGGATCCCACCTCGTGGAGGCATAGGAAATGCCCAATATGAGGACCAGTAAGGGAATGCCCAGGCCATGGGGAGTCCAGTTTGAAAACTGCGAAGGGGTCATTGCCTTGGGAAGCTCTAGCAAGTCCTTGCAAAAATCCTGGATATCATTTTTAAATGACTGAGCAGCACCCGACTGGGATTCTTTTGGATGTGCACAAGGTTCCCAAACAGAGGCCACCCTGATGTCCCTCTCCAGCGTGAGATCTCTTTCAAAATCATTTCAGTGGTCTGATGGACAGACATTTATATACATCACTTATAATTCTTTCTGTGGTAGTTTGAAAATGTTTCAGTGTCCAAAAGTGAGGCTTTATTGAAAACAGTCAAGAAATAACTCTTCACTTTATAACTTCCCCTTGGATCCAACCACAAAACTGGCTTGAATGACAAAATACAAACCCCGCAACCTTCCTTCCTGGCTCTCAGTCACTTGTGAGAAACCAAAAACCTCCCAACGACGTTCATTTCTGAAACAGAAAGGAATCTTTTTTTAATGGAAATGCCACTCTTATTAAGCTGGATAGCATTTACCATTTTTTTAATGACAAATGAAGTAAAACTGTTGGATGTAGAGTAATTTGAAAACCTATAAATTGGAAGAGGACATAAAAAGCCATAATTGCAGTTTTCACTGCTCTGGGGTGTATTCCTCAGGCACCACAAGGGTTTGAGAAATAGCACAGGGGACAGGTTTAAAAGAGATGGTGCTACGCTGGGGGGAGGTTGGAAAGACGGTTATGGAATGTTGTCTGAATAAAAAAGGATCCCTTTAAAAAATTGCCATCAACACTGATCACGTGTCCCAGTCCCTTCTTTGCCACCTCTTCTTTTGTGGTCTGGTCCTCTGATCCCGAGGACCAGAGCTCTGAGTTGGTTTCCTTTGGGCTGGGCTGGTGCCCGCCTGTGCACACCCCGAGACTGGCAGCTTCAGGTGAGGTGGGGAAGGGCAGCTATCACCCTGGGCCCGGGCAGTGCTGCCCAGAGGCAGCACACAGGACCTCTGCCTATGGTCACAAGGGTCTCTGTACGGGTACTTGAACACCGTGTGCAGTTTTGAACCCTCCAATATGAGAAAAACATGAATAAACCGGAGCGAATCCAGCAGAGGGATAACAAGATGGTCAAGGGGCTTGAGCACTTTCCTTGTGAGGAAAGACTGGGGAAACTAGACTTGTTTAGCCTGGAGAAGACAAGGGTTAGGGGAGACCTAACAGCAGCCTTCCCAAGGTTAGCAAGAAGATGGAGCCAGGCTCTTCCCTGTGGTGCGTGATGGGAGGATAAAAAACAAGAGGCATAAACTGAAACAAGCTGGGAATAAGACGAAACTGTTTCACCATAAGGACAGGTAGGCAGTCTCCACCTCTGGAGATTTTCAAGACAAGACTGGACGAAGCTTTGAATAACCTGGTTTGACCTCATAACTGACCCTGGACTGGAGATCACCTGAGATGTCTTCCAACCTGAATTATCCTGTGATCTAAACCCAGTCAGAGGAATCACAACCCAAATGTGCTTCTGCTGAATTGAAAGGTAGCGTGGGTAATTGTTAAGGTGTAGAGGTTTATATTGCCAGTATTTAAAGTTATGGGATTATTTCAGCCTGGTGGACAAAATCAGCCAGGTTTTAGTCCTAAGAGTTTACTAGCATATGATGAAAAGGAAGAGAGAGAAAAAAGAAAGACCGGTTAAGTAACTCTATGGAGGTACCTGACTTTTCAGCTGTTCTGGCTAGTTTACAGAATTTAGGGTGTATGTTACCTGTGCATTGATCTTGAGGAACCTTACACTGCCAAAGTGATACAAAGCACCCTTACTATTCCCAGGGGTAGATTCTTTATTGCTAGAAAATAATAATTACAGAAAAACTCAAAACAGTAATTCACCCTGAAGCAGAGCACGGTTTAACACACTCTCCTCCAATGCTTCCAGAGTGCAGAGATAGAAGCACCACAGGGGCTGCAACGCTCCCAAACGGTACACATGCTAGTAAATGTGCTCCCCCAGCAGGCAGCTAGCAAACCGTCAAGCCCCAGAATATGATACAGATTCAAAATACAGAAGTGATGGGCTTGGTTGTCAGCCAGTGTAAATTAGTGTCATTGTCTCATCCAAGCCAGGTGGCACCAGTTGAAGATTTGGCCCACTAAAAGTAGTTGGAGACCATAAGAGGTGCAGAGGAATTACTGCTAGTAGGGTCATTTAGCAGGGAAAGAAGCTCAGTGGGTGATGCTCATGTCTGTCTGCCCTCATTGCGGCTGGAGCGCTCTGTCGTGATGTGAGAGCCGTAGCTATGCCCATGGTAATACTGGCCCCCGGTGCTTTTGTTCTCACTATGTGGCGGCCCTGCAAGGTTGTGAGAGCAGCGTTCCACTTGGCTGTCCTCCACAGCAAAATAGGCCACAGTCCCAGCGCCGCTGCAAGCTGGTACACGCGGCGGGCAATTTTCTTAGAAGCTGGGCTAGAGATGCGAGAGATGCTAGACATGCTTCCCTGCTGCCAGGTCTGTTCCCAAGTATTTAAACTGTGAAACAGCATGATGCCCTAGTTATCGGCAATGCTGCAAATCATGAGCGTTTCACCTTCTGACATCTAGGAAGTAGTTGCTCCCTGGTGACTCTGCCTGATCTGGCATAGTTTGACCCTTGATATTTGTCTCCAGGAGATGGTCTTTGGGCTCCCCTTCTGCCTGAAAGGGAGCTGACCAGGGACCACGACCTCTTCCCCACCTTCTGCAACAGTGAGAGAAACAGATCTTATACCCACCTACAGTCTTTTTTCAACTCTGCTTTAGGGAGAGCACACATCGGGTCATAAATCAGTAGGTGGGCTTTGCTGCTAGATCAAGAGGCTCTGGCATCCTTCATTGCCCCTAAGCCGCTGGTATACCTTCCATGATTTTTATCTTCAAGAAGTGAAAGTGTAGGACATGCAGGAGGCATGCATGGCATCTATCGCTTCCAGAGTCCACTAAGTATCAAGGGCCAAATCCTGCTCAAGGACGCAGGCCATTTCAACTGAGTCAAAAGACCCCTTTCTTTCATCTGAGAACAGATGCAAGTTAAATGGCTGTGAATTTTACAGCTGATTCTCAGACACGACATAACTAGGAGCAACAAATTTTGTTCCATTCCAATGAGATTTCACAGTTGTGTGCTGCTACTTGTTAACATTGCCTTAATTAGGCCATGGCATTCCACAGCAGTAAGTTGGTAGTGAAGCCGAGTTTTGACCTAGTATGAGGAGGTCTTCCACATGCTTGAGAAACCGTACCAAGTAATTGGACAAATGCAGTGGATCGAATCCAGGTGAAGCGTCACAGATCAGCCATTAATGTCTCCTCGCAAGGATTGCTTTCATGGCAAGGCCACCTTCTAAGGAATCGGAGAGCGAACCACAGCCAGAATCCTTTACAGAAAGCCTACCACCTTGTAACAGTGGCACAGGGCGAGTTCACAAGGAGCTGATTACATCCATGTAAATCATTAACGGTGAATGCAGCCTCCTTTTTATGTCTGATTTATCAAAATCCCCGCGGTCCGATCCTTTCACATCCCTGGGGGTCAGGGGACTCTGTGCCAAAGAACCACGCTGGGGGACTCGGCAGGGGTTGCAATGCAGTGCTGGACAGGATGGCCGCTATGCAGCTGGGAAGTGTATCAGTGTGATGGGGTATACCCGCGGGAGCGTGCTGTATGTGCACGCGCTTCAGTGTGCCTGGGGCGCAGCAGGGCCGTATGTGCCCCGAGTGCCAGGCAGCCAGTCCACGGGCTCCTGCTGAAGCAGCCGTAGGGACAGAAATGTGGGAGGAGGAAACAAGATGGGCAATTGCTCCTGAAGCTGCTGTAGCACAGAGACTACTGGAGTTAACGTGCTATTTTACATCCTGAAGGGGCAGCAGATTTATTTTTCTCCTTTACGCTGGATTGAAATAAATCGGGAATATAGGAACCCCTTTGCTCCTTTTGCTGTTATTTTTAATCTTCAAAAGTTACAGAGCTTCTAGAAATTTGAAAATAGTCATTAACAAAGTTCAAGGTACCCTAGAAGGAAAACCTGAGTAAAATCTAATCGTGTTATATACTCGCTCCCCTAAGTAACATCACCTTCTTAGTCTGATCCACACCCCGCCCCTTTCTCTCTCTCTCTCTAATCTTTTTCAATCTTGTTGTTCCTCTGTCTCTTTTAATGTTTCTGTCATTTCTGTCTAGCCTGTTGGACACGCTTTTGAATTCTGAGTGATAACTAATCATACTGGTTTTGTTGCTGACTCTGCACCTTTGGGAGTAGACGGGAGTCCTGATACAAGTTGAACGTTTAAGACAAAGATTAAATGGAAAATGGGAACAGGCAGTATCCAAATGGATTTCAATACAGGAAGACTGAGCAAATGTGAAGAAATGGAAAAGAGTACGTTTTCTAAGTGAAGGAAAAGATGATTTTTCTAAGTGTAAGCAGTGGCACTAGTACAATGCAGGTTCCTATTGCAGGTGAGGAAAAATGTGCCTTTTAGGAAAGGTCTAAGAGAAAATGGAGAAAAGTGGGAGCGTGGAATAAAAGAAGAGCTGAGAAATATCGGGACCTGAACAGATTTTCAGTGGTGTTAGCATACAGTAACCATCTGTTGTTGCTTTTGCTTCTGGAAGGCCTCCGTCAGCAGGCAGGAAGCAGGAGCTTCGCCTCATCTGTATTACCAGCTTTCCATGTGAGACAGGCTGTTTGCTAGGCAGGCACTTTCTCCTCTTTTGAAGGCGGGTGAGTGAAGAGCCCACCCCCTCTGCATCACCTCTCATTGTTTATGCAGGCTAACCCTCGGCTATTGTTTGTGCCTGTGTGACTAGTGCTCTGCGCAACACGGTGTACGGCTCCGAGATTTAGATGGGAAGCTTGTGAGCTGCAGACGGCTGCTCGGTGACAGCGTGGGGCTGAGGAGAAGGCACGCAGCCAAGCAGAGTAACAGCGCGGAGATAGCTGGCTTCCCACATGTCCTCCCTTGAGCAAAATCTCCATCCGCAGTGACCTGCGTAGATTCCTCAGACCCCTTTTTGCCTGCAGGGAAAACTGAAAAGAAACTACCACTAAATAGGGATGATTTAATGTCCGTGCAGGAAAGTGTAATTCAGACTTTTGTAGGCTTTGAGGGGCAAGGGAGAAATTATGGAGGTGAAATTTCTGCTGTGGAGCTTGGAAGATGATTTTGGTAGTCTGTTAGGTAGTTAGATTAGATTTGATTTTCTAATATAAAATCAGGAAAGTCAAGTCTCTCCTTCTCATGTTAGTTCTTTATTGTTTCCTACATCGCTTGCATTAGGTTAAAAGCAGCAATGTCTGCAAGCTGTGAACCATGAGGTAGATTTCTCTTAATTTTCTAACTTGGAGACTATGTACCTATGAGTTGGCCAAAATAAAAGGGCAGTGTTTATATGAGGGATTATGCTTTCTGGCTGCCTGTGGCTGCAGGGGAACCCACTCCATGACCCAGGACGGGTCCCTTCCCAGCTCTATATTCTGTCATGAGAATGGAGATGGGATTTTAAACTGTGTAAATTATTTCCTGCCTCCTTGTTCAGAGTGGTTTGGCCAGTTACTGCCAAGTTATTGGCCAAACCTAGTGAGAAGAGAGTTCAAAAATTATGCTGTCACCTCTGCTCTTGTCTAAAGTGGAACAAAGTGAAAATTGCTTCTTTCTGCTTCACTTTTTTCTCTCATTTTATAGTCTTTGAAGATGAGTAGCTATCTGAAAAGTTAAGAAAGACCGAGAATCTGATTTCTGTTTACACTCAGGTCACAATACTCTGTACTGACAGCATAAATGGCCTTTAAAGTGGCTGTAAATGTACACGTAAAAGTTGCAGCTAGTAAATCAGTATTTATGTGCACAGTGCCCACTGTTGCAATGCAGCAACAGCGTTTAAGTTATACGCATATGTGCACAGGATGGGGAGTTTACCCAGGGCCCTTGCTAACTTCAAAGCTGCTCCCCCCGCCTTCAAACTGTCTTTCTCTTCTCTTTCCTCATTAGTTCCTTTGCCCTTGATTGCATCTATGTCCGAGAGCATGAGTTATTCAAGGGCTAGGATAATATATCTAAAAATACAATAGAGTTACAACAATATCACATTCCCCACTGAAAGGACATTCTTAATCTGTTACAAGAATGAGTTATTTCAGTTTGTCTTAACCACTTCCATAACATACATGGAAACAAAGCCCACCGAAACACAGAAAGCGGGTACTCGGTGGGTTGTACGCTATAACTATGTATTTTTATTTTACAACTTTGTCGGGGCTTAGATGCGTGTGCATTGGCGAACAGATAAATGGTTTGAGATGTTACTGTCTAGGAAGTCACTCCAAGCTTGTTACAAGCTGTTTGTCGTGGTTTATCTGCCGGAGGTGTGAGGCTACTGAGGGAGAGGGCTGTGGGAGGGGAAACCCGGCAATGGCAGCGCACGCAGAAGGTCCCGTTCCAGTTCTGGCTTTTTAGTCACAGGACCAACGCTGTACTGTCACTTCTACTCCGTCTTTTCCAGTGTTTTTCTTGTTACAAGTGACTTTAAAGCTACCAAATTTAGGACTTGAATCTGGAAACACACCATAGCCCCCGTGTGTAACCATTTGGGGGATGGATCAGGCCACATTACCCAGTTCTAAATATCTGCAGAGTTAGCGCTGTCGATCACAGAGCTTTAAAATATTTATGGAAATGTCTTAAAATCAACGTAAGTAAAATGGCTCCTCAGTAAGGGCTATTGGCGCTTAGTGTGAGATTAAATAGTAAAGGAATATCCAATACTCGAGATCTTCTGGAACCTGTGGAACGTCTACCTAATTTGAAAATTTGTTTTTATTTTAGGTTTCCTAAAAACTTGGGGTTTTTTTAAATAAAAAAACCCCAAAACAAACATATAAATTAACTGTGGATATTAGCTGACCACTACAGCATACTTTCAGCCATAGCCCTTTTAAATACATCAGTTGTTTTGAGCAACTCAACACAAGGGAAAATGAGATTTCTGTTTTTAGGACTGTCTTTCTGTCATCTGTTGTAAGCTGTAAATTCATTTAAATTTTCAAATTAGTTGAAAACTTATGCCCAACAGAATAAATAAAACATTTGTCTTTAAAAAAACCCCACATTCATCATCAGTTCTACCCGACAGTATCTAGATAGCAATAAAAATAAAAAATGATTCAGTCTTCAGTACATTCATTTAATAATTATAATCATTCACTGGGCTAAAAGTATTCAAAGGAAATTAAATGTGCAAGTAACAGGCCTCATGACTATGCAACAAATTAGGAAATTTTCAAATCACGGTTTTAAAGCATGTGTGTTAGTTCACTGTTCTCTATCATCTATTTAGAAATCACTGTCACAACTCTCTTATTAACGTATGAGGTAGAAAATAAATGTATAATAATTTCAATCAACTTCATAATTTTTTAAGACATTGCTTTTAAACTCTCCATTATCATATGCAAAATGGCAAAGTCAGTTCCACTTAATTTATTTCATATGTTATTCCAACAGCATCACAAATAGTTCATTGTTACATAGCTCTCCAAATAATGAGTTCAAGACATCCTTTCCTTCGCAACACTTCATCTGCATGCTACACACTTCATATTGTGTAATTGTCTGAGGAAGAAGGGAAGCAGGTAGCCCGAGGCTATTAAAAAGAAGAAGCGTCAATGAAAAAATGTTGGACACAGGTGTTACCCCCTAAGGACAACGGAATATTTGGAGGATGAATAGAAAAGGAAACAAGATGAAACTAATCAACAGACGATAAAAAAAAAACAGTTTAACTTCCCTCCCTCATCAGGATGCTACCCGTCACCACAAGCGTTCTCTCCCAGGCTGGGAAACTTCCTGACAGCCATGAGATTCCCATAAAAGGTGCTGGATAAAATTAACTGAGCTCTGTGTGTGGAACGCTGCACTTACAGGATTTGCTGGAACAACAATTAACGTGAGCCTAACAAACCTCTTATTAGCTAACCAGTATACTTTTAAAAAGTCTAAAGAAACTAAAAATTCACAGAAAAGGTGTCTAAAATTAAATTGGAGTTAATTGAATTTCCTGTGCACTTGAGTACGTGCTTTGCTGGACTGGCAACATAGTAATCACATAAAATGCAATTACTCAGACCTGTTCGTGTTTCTTCTCGATCTACCAAACGTGAATAGCGCCCCCCCCCCCCCCCCCCCCACAACCCCCCCCTCTCATCCCAGACGCACATCTTCCTCTTCTGACAATTGCAATGTGAAAGAACAGCAACTTCTTCTTCCTCTGTATATTTGGAGGGGCAGGCTGTTTGGAAGGCTCAGAAGGCATCTGGTCAATTTGTTAAAATTCAATCTGCTACTTTATGTAATTTTTTTATCCTTGACACCGATTTTCAAGGGAAATTCCCCTGTAAAGTTCTATTCAGCTGCACCTGCAGGCTCAAATGGTGTTCCTAACTGCAACAGTAACATCAGCTAAACACGAAAAAAACCAGTTAGAAATGTTTTGTAGTCCATTAAACTGCTATATTTTTTCTACCTGAAGTCTGTATATAGAATTTCAGAGTAAATAATCATATCTTGATTAGCTGTGAGAAAGGCCATTTGCTGCGAGGGGGCACGGGGGAGGAAGCTTCATAAAAATATTTTCTTTAAGTTGCATTGGAAATTTAGGCAACTAATTTAGGTTCGACCCTGAGGGTCATTCATAATTGTCGGGGTTTGGCATGTTGTGTTTTCTCTGCTACATCCCACCATGTAAAGCAAAGAGCAGAAGAGGAGCTGAGCAGTATGGTATTGCCCTATGTGGAGCCCTTTTATATGTGGGGATGTGCCAGGTCTGTGAATCCCCTGTGTCATTTGAAAAAAACCCCACAGCTATTGAGTAAGAGAGACTGAGACTCAGCCTGTGAGCCACTGAAGTAAGACAAATAAATAAAATAAAGAACAGTTATAAATTATATTGGCATTTCATATGGCCATCATATCTGAGTGTCATCTTTATAAAATCAAGGTGAGTAATGCAGTTTCTAATGGATTTTTAAGATTCTCCGAGTTTTTACTGTAGGTTTCTCTACTCTGTTTCTCTGCAGAGAGCAGAAATATCCAGCTAACTGCAGTCAGCCACTGTTTTAGGGACCTTTCTGTAATGGTGTAACATACTTGAACTACACAGCAAAAGAAACTGTTGACAGGACCAAACTAAAATGCAGAGCTGAAACTAGTAAACCTTTGGCAGTGTGAAACTAACAGCAGCATCATGGGTAGGCATTACGGCAAGGTAAGGGGGAATGTGGAGGGTTTTAATTTAAAATCTCTGTCATAAAATATATCCAAACATTTTTTTTTGTGAGCACATAAGTAAAATTTAGGCCTGCTCTCAATACACAAGAAGCTCAGTGGGAGTGAGGGGCAAAATACTGACCTCCGAGAAGCCCATGGCAGTATTTCCAACGGCTTCAATGAAGGCTGGATGCTGTCTTGCAGGACTACTGATGTGCATAACGATAAACCCATGAACAAATATTTACAGGCACAGGGGCTTTTGGTTTTATTTTCAGAGTGGTTGGGTATTTCTGGTTACCACGGACGCCAGAGGGAGCTGTAGGTGGCTCAGCATTTCTGGAAGTGGAGGCTTTTAGCTACGGAGTTGTCTGCTTGGTCTAGGGCTACCAGGAGTCCTACCTACCCCGGGGACTTGAAGGGTGTTAAGCCAGACTGGCTCCTGGTTCCGCATGTGAGCTCTGACCCACTCACCAGTCACACAGCCTGCGCTGGGGTGCGCCCAGCCTCGGCCCTGGTGCGTGCAGCTGGCTGTCTTGGGAAGGTGACTCAAGTGCAAAACAGGCCAGCGTGCATCAGCTCACGTCCCTACATGTAAGACTGAATAATTCAAGTGGTTCCAAAGGACTCTGAGGCCTGGGAAGTGTGGCCACGATCCAGGCATCCAGCGTCGCCCAGGATTTTTTGCTCTTGTTGACGTGCTGGAGGCAAGGACAATGTGGCCATAACCTAGGCGTGTAAGACAGGGCAGCATTCAAAAGGGAAGGTTTTTTTCAATTTGTGTTAACAGTCCTGTGTATCGTGCTGTTGACCCTTGAGTCAATCTAGGTCATTTTAGTATGTGAAATGAATGCATATTTATTTATCACTGAAACATGAAGATAACCACATCTGTTCATGCTGCCTTTCAGCCTTACTGTAAGAGAAGACTTCAAGGTTGTGCTTTGTTGTGGGGTTTATCGTTTTCCTTCCAAGCTGTAGGATGGTCACTAAATACCTCTCTCTCTCCCAGGCTCACCCCTGGCTTTTTGTTTTAGTATCAGCAGCGGTAGTGGTGCAGGAGTATAATACTGGTCTGCTTTTCTGAGGATCTGAAAACACTGCTGCCATTAACTTGACTGGAGGCTGAAGGCTCTGATTATTTCACAGGATTTTGTCTTCAGTTGTGCTAGTGTACAGTTGATTGAGAAACAGGAAAATAAAAACTATTCTGCTATATGCTGGCAAGCTTCAGAGCTGGTTCTGGTATTTTTTTTACCAGAAAACATTCCTCATATTCCATTGGCTCTAGGAGGTACAAAGTGGTATGCTTTTGACAACATTATTCATTGCTTTTTTGTAACTACATTTCTGCATGTTCAAAGTGCTGCAGAAACACTAGTTTTTTGTTTTCCTTTTTTTTTAACCAGGATCTCTGAATTGAGCAGTATTCATAACCTTTAAAACATAATAATACACATGTATCTGAATTATAGGAGTAATACAGAGAGTAAACAATTATTCATAAACACTTTAAAGTTCTTTCATGTCACTTTTCCATTAGCATACAAATACTATGCTGGAAAGCTGCCAAGATTTTTATCTCAAGGAAGCACTTACTGCTTGGCTTTAAGAAGATGAACAGTCCCATTAAGATCACAATTCTAGTGAGCAGGAAAAACAGCAAATGCAAAAAAATCCCCATGCTTTTCAATATGAATTTTTAATAAAAATGAAATTTGCAGAGCACATTGTCTTAATGAAGTCCTTGGGATTAGTCAAATGCTCAAAGTTAAGCATGGGCTTATGCACATGTTTAATTACGGTCCTGAAAAAAATAGTAATTTGCAGGCTCAACTGCAGTTTATACTCCCTGTGGCTCCGGGCTGCCATGTTCCGACACTTGTGTGAACGGCTGCAGTCATATCAACACGGCCAACATAAAAATGCAAAGTGCTTAATCAAATCGTTCCAAGTGAAAGCTTGCTTCTTGTGGCAAAACCTAGTAAGTTAAGAGAAAAACAGATTCGTTTCTATGCAGACATTTTAAGAGGGAGCATTTAAACTACTGTTCATAACAAATATTGAGAGTAAATGAAAACGGGAGTTAGGTGAGGCAGGTGATTAAAACCATGACCAATATTTAATTAATTTTAATAGCATAAAAAATATCAAGACCCAAGTTGTCAGGATCCCCGGAGAAATGCATCCTGCTAGCTGTCTGAGTTTCATTAAATTGTTGGGGTTGTTTCAGCCCTATTAGAAATTGTTAACAGTCTTCCTATTTCTGATAAAAATCAACTGCTTTTTTTTTAAAGATATTGGTAGATTTATGAGCAATTTATTTGCTGGTGAGTCAACAAAAATCATGGTTGCAATAGAAATATAAGATCTTTTTAGAATACAAATTAATAAACAGGCTGGATTTTATTAAAAGGTAGGAAAATGAAGGACTACGATCAAAATTGTTTTTCATACTTTGACTTCTATGAGGAATCATCGTAGGTCTACAAGAAAGAGAGGCCCTATTCTATAAATATTTACACTTCTGTTTATTTGCATTCATCTGATCAGTATTGTTTTATTTTGTGGGAAAATGTGCAACATAAAATTAAGCACACACATGTACATTTTTAGAAAACACCTCTCCATTTTATTAAAGCCATCAGAGGGATGTTTTGGGTCTCTGTTTTATTTTTTCTCCTATCATTTCTTACTTACCATGCATTTTAAACTTCTGTTAACATCCTCCCCAAATAAATACTGTATTCTTTCATGTAAATTGTAAGTTTTTACAGGAACATAGAGTCATGAAATAAGCTAACTGGTAAGAAAAATATCTACACTCTTCAAGCTCGTTCACTAACCATTTTGCGTGTTTTTTCCCTCTGACTGAATCTCATAATAGCACTTTGTGAAGTTGCCAAATTTTGCCCCTCTTTTTATTCAATTACATACAGGTGCGTAACATTTTGCATATGAAATTGCTCAGAACTTGCAGAAGAAAAAAAATGAAGCCACAGAAATGGAGTCCCGAGTTCAGGTCACAGACAGATTTCAGGAATGTCAATTTGTCTGCCACTCATCCTTTCTTTGTAATGAGGAAAAGTCAGAAAGTGGGGCCTAATTTTTTCTTTCCTCACAACATACTGGGTAATGATGCAGAGAAAGGTACCAGATTGCAGAGATAGTCTGCGATGGTCTGAAATCAGACTTTAAAATTAAGTTTAATTGAGTCCCAGAATGCAGCTGTGACATAGTAAGATTCAAAGGGAAACACAAGCAAAAATATTTTCTACAGGTGTACCTGAGAAGCCTGAGATCAAAGGTGTTTAGGTGGCAATAAGAAGAAAATAAATCTGTCATTAGTATTTCCCTGGGAATAACACAAATCCATTAGCTTCTCTGGAGGATTTAGGGTTATTGGTCGTAGGATGAAAAGCATGAAAGCTTCTAAGCTGTCCAAATCATTACTATCTAAACCATACCTAAGATGACCAACTGGATAAAGAAAACAACCAAGTCAGGCTGTTATATTTTTAAGACCTATTTGACTTAAACTTTTTTGAGCCATGCACCCATGGTCATAATGGTACAGCCAGCCAGAGATTCGTGCTTGCAAGATGCCAGGAGATCCTCTGCTACACAGCAACTCGAGCCATTAGCGATTAAGGATCCTGCAGCTGAGTCGCTGGACAAGCAAGCAAATCAAATTCTGTAAGAAGAAAATGTGTTCTCATAAGAACTCATAAATCTGAAAAAGAAGGATCCCAGATGTTTGAGAAAAGTTTTAAAAAACAACTGGGAAGCTACTTTAACGGAGATGAAAACCATAGCAAAAAAGTGCTCTAACAGAGAAATACAACATAACAGAAAAGTATTTTCATGGGGGCCTGCAGCATCGAAGGCCTCTTCAGAGCTGTGATGGAAGGACAGGGTCACTGAGCAATTTATAGCTACTTCTTGGTATGCAAAGAAGCACTGGACTATCTGGGCGCTGCCAGAGGAGCAGATGAAGGCAGCACACCTAGCTCACAGTATCATGTAGTTAAGCCCTGTGCAGAACGGTGAGCATGTGCAGCTCTACAGTTCCTACGCGTAACAAACTCTTCCCGTCACAGAACTCTCCTTTACCTTTAGGAAAAAACGTTTTTCCACAGACTACCAAAACTAAATAATAAAGGTCTGGTTTGGAAACAGAGTTGGTTTTGAATGGCGAAATACACCAAGCAGCTTTTTATCAGCGTTCCTCTGAATGGTGGAGGTGGGATTATCCCCTTTTTCTACAGGCAAAAGTTAAGACACCGAGAAATTGTCACAGATGCTACTAACTTTGAGTGCGTAATTTGAGACACTTAATGCCTCATTCTCCAGAATACTTTGTATGCAAAGGACTGTATTACACTCAAAGCATCCCCCCTGTTCATGTTAGTTGCAGTTGTGAATGCTCTGTGTCTACAAGCAGATCTTAAGCCTTCTAGAAAATGTAGATCATATCCATGTAAAGTTCTTCAGAAGTTTGTAGCAGAGATAGGGATAAATTTAGCTTAAAGGTCAGTGTTCACTTGCATTACCCATAAAAACATCTTTTCCTGCGCTTATTTTGCTCATTCACTGTAAGTCTTCTAAATCCTGCAAAAACTAGGTATGAGTCCTGAACTCATCAACTGTTTTAATGCACAATCCAGTTTTGTTCTAGGGGTTTCATGGAGAAAATAACACTCTAAATGTGTTAATTTATCAATTTATCAATTTATCAAAATGCCAACAAACACAAAATGAACTGAATTAATATTGGTTTTAAAGGAAAATTTACTTCTACTCTTTTCTAACTTTCCCGTGCCTAATTTTACAAGCTTACTAATATTTTAACATCGGATTTCCAAAGTTTCCCCAATAGTCTATCACTCAGACTAGTCTTCTGTCCCATATATTATCTTCCTGCCTTTTATCTCCTCTGCATCTGAGTTAAGCACCTTCTTGCCCATGTGCCCAGCAGCAGAAACACAGAAAACATAGGAGTGTGATTCCCGTCCTGAAAATGACGGCAGTCCTCACAGCAGAGCGCAGCAGCCATTCAAAGCCGTACAGCCTGCATGTTCTCTGCACATAAACTCTGGAGAGAGTTTAGCTGCCAAAAAAACCTAACAAGCACAGGTGTGAGTTGCAACTTCCAAGGCTTATGAGTAGGCAAACTTTTTTCCTGGGGTCAATGAAAGAAATGCTTCTGACACAAATAACAAATCCACTTTTACATGCCACTCGCTGTTGCAAAGCATTTATGGGCAAATGTTCCCTTTAATCTCACCCTTGGAAATTAGTGGATTTCTTTTGAAATTTTCACTCACGCACATAAAAAAAAGAATTCCCATATGAATGCCTGCTCTGCAATATTTCCCCTTTTGCAGCTGAGGTTTGATGAGGTCCTAAGCAAGGACAGCGAAACTAACAGAAGCAGGTGTTGCTACTTGCACTGCTTGGACCACAACATCTTTCTCCTCAGCTGGCCCCTCTTATTACTAAGGTTACCCAGTACTTCCCCCTTTATTTTTTAGTTTGCTTTTGCTTTAACAGCTTTTTCAGTTCCAGATGAAATCTTCTATTCTAGGTGTCTGCCTCAAACCGAGTTGAGACCCACTGGGTTAGCCATCTTCAAGAACAGGACTGAAAAACCAAGCGTTTCACGGGGTCCTTTCTGCGCTTTCACTGAAATTCCAGAAACCCGCAGCCTGGGAACAGGAATTTCAACTTTGCTGTCAAGGCGTGGCTTTTGTGCAATATGCTTATACGCAGGCAGTCGGCACATACTCCACAGAGAGCTCTTTCAGCTGAACTTGTAAATTCTCCAAAGAGGCTTCTGCCAGGGAGCATACCTCTGTTCCCTCGCAGATCTTATAGGTGTTAATATGGGCTTTAATTAAGCATACTCTGGCCTGGAGCTACATAGGTGAAATTTGACTAAGCTTGTAATGGCTCTCCCAGGCACAGTAACTATTTCTGCCTACTTTCATGGCTCCCTTTCCTCTTTCCCTTGAAAATTATGGAAGAATAAAATGTCTGATGAAAATGCATAAAGCGGGGAGAAAAAAAACCCAAAATGAGGGGAATGGAAAGGAGTCAATAGAATCAAGAATTCTGGCGAGGTGAGGACTGAGCGAGGACATTAAAACTGGCTGGGAATTGGAAAGGGTGCCTGGCACTGGTTGCACAAGAAGAGCAGCAACGTAAACCAGTTTGCTAGGCAGGATTGAACATGGAGAAAAGTTTCTATGCAAGGAAACTGAAACTAGAATCCTGTAAAGAAAACACAGAAGACAAGGAGCTGGACTGTAAAGGGAGAACTGTATCTTTAAGAAGCATTTGCAAAAGTTAGTTAGAAATCGTTGTGGTGTGCAGCAGCTTGTGTAAGGCAATGCTGGACACCGAGCGAAGCACCCTTTCACCAGGCTCCTTGGCTTTGACTTCTGAACAGCAGACAGGTAGCCACAGGGTGTATATGAAAAAACTCCTTGCAGCATAGCATAGCCTTGCAGCAACGTATTTCCCAAGATCCTCCAGGTTCTTCCAATAAATTGGGTGCAATTCTGACAGATTTATTCTTCTTTGTGAAATCTACTTTATTCGTCCATTGCTGGTTCCAGAATTCTTCAGCCTTCCTTTCTGAGAGATGTTCCATGACTGAAGCAGGCTTCTCTAGTCCATCACTGTATAATCTTTGCAGCACATTTACTGTACGTCTTTCTCTCCCAAAGTTAACAAGCAGCCGATCTTATTCTACACATCCATTTACTTTCTGGTGTTTCACAATACAATAATAAAAGGGATGGCAGGGGCTGAAAGTGGGAACCTGGTCTCAGTCTTCACCACAGCCAGCTGGGGGTTGGCCCGCTGTAGCTGGAGGGAGGCAGGCTGACACTGGATGCCACTGGGATTAGGAAGGCTTTTGGTAGGCTGGATGAAGAGTCAGGTGTGGAAAACTGGAAGTGGTTGGGCAAAGGGTTAGAACTGTGTGCAAAGGAGATGCTGCTTCTCAGAGGAGCCTGTGACTCGGACAGCATGCAGACCTGGGCAGAAAGACCAAGCCTGGAGTTCAGGAGTGGAAATAGGAATGCAAGAAAAATAAGAGTGAGATAAACCGCTGGGACTGGGAAAAATAAGGGCAGTCCCAGTTGGCAGGGATAAACAGAATCAGTCCAACGTGAAAAGATGAACAGCATGTTTTTCTTCAGCCATTAGAGTGCAATCCCCTTCTGATCCTGGAGTAAAGCACACAGACCCTTGGGTTAGGAATACTGAGCCTAGGACTCCGTGGCTGTGATCGATGTGTGGCTAGAATGTGATAAGCTATGACCATCTACTTAAAGATGATCTCACAATGGATCTGCAAAATGGCATTAAACTAATTAATTTAGGCTGCTCTTAATCCTGGCATTTCCTAACTTTGGTGTGCTTGACCTTGCCACATTAATAACGCTCTTTAAAGTACTCTAGAGACTACACACATATACTACAATTGTATATAGCATCAGTCTCAAATAGTTATTCTGTATTTGTTTTAAAATGAAGTTCAAATATCCTTTGATTTTAAATAGGGATCTGGCTTGTATGAATGTTCCTTTCTTTTTTTTCCTCTTTCATACCACAATTTCCTAATTGTAAAAGTGTACTATAAAGTTGATTGCCAGCCGTAATTATGATTTATAGAATAGTCCCATGTGTCGGCACATTAATTATGACTTATTATTAATATATGCATTAATTGATCATTATTTTATAATTACTTTGCAAGATTCTAGCCCATCAGTGCCAGCTTTGATCAAAACCACACAAGGAACAGAAATCTACTAGAAGGACTTTCAGTGTACGTTGCTGATCCTGGACACAAGCTGTGTCTTATTCATTAGCATTTCTTCTCGGTCATGAAAACTAAGGTCACAAAGTGACCTTATTCTAGGAGCAAAGGCTTTAAGAAAAATAAAGTATTTTGAGACTTGTTATTAAACCAGGAGAAGTGGCATTGTGGATGCTACAGATGGTTCCATATGGCTGCTTCTGCAATACTCTGAATTCTCCTTATTGTTTGAATCACTTGTAATTTGCTTGGTTTTACTTTTAAATCCAATCTTGCTTTTGTATGGGCCTGTCCTCTCCAGTTCTCTCATCCATCCTGTGTGCTACATGAGCACCTTTTGTGTTCTGCAAAACCTCTCTTCACAATCCTTCCTTACCGACTCATTTTTGCCTCTTTCAAAATGTCTCTATTTTTGTAACTTTCACAACTTTCAGAACCTCTCCAAACTTGCCGTATTATTTATTGCTTTTTGAGGTAATGGCCACAAAAAGAGAAACACGGAAAATGTAATTCTAGCTTAGTCCTCCAGTCTTTGGAAGGTCTGTTTTCTTTAGTCTTCCAACCTTTGATACCTTGTGCGGTGCTGATGGCATTGTTAGAGGTTAACGGAAGTTTGTTTGCGATTATTTTGTCTGTGTTCAATGGATGTGCGTGCTTTCACCAGCTATCAAGTGTTTACATGATTGGGTTGCATTTATAGAGGACATACACATCTTTTGTTACATAAGATGACCCACAGTCCTGTACGCCTCCTCAAGGGACTCTGTACTGGCCCGGAGAAACCCTTCTGCTGGTTTAAACAGGCACAGACTAACACTTCTTACTGTCCCACGGCCACTCAACCCTCGCTAGTGAAAGGGTGCGACTGGGCCCCGCCTTGTGAATAGGTGGAGGTGGGGATCCCCTTGCACCGGGGTGACGAGACCCTTTTCTCAGGGCTGCCTGGAAAGAGAAGCCAGCCTGTCCCAAGCCAACTGTTTTAAGAGGCCACTGTGATACACGCGACTAGACAGTGGGTCATAGCTTCCCCGGGGACCCGTGCGAATCTCTCCCTTACGAACAGAGCAAGGTACGGGGTGGCGTCACGCCATACATCCCTTCCCTATGAAGCTGGCGGCAGGCCGTACTCTCCCAGGACACCCTGTTCCCCACCCCCCGCCAGGGCCTCGCTCGGGTCCCCTGTCCCCGCAAAGCTCCGGAGGAGCACCACGCCTTGCCCGGGAGCTTGACGCCTCAGCCCCTAAACCCGCAGACCCCCCGATCCAAGGGCGTCCCCCGGGTGGGGCACCCTGACCTTCACAGGGAGACGCCCCGCCC
>NW_008796213.1:965924-975909 GCF_000699145.1 Aptenodytes forsteri | reverse complement strand
GGCCGGCGGCGGCGGTGTCCTCACCGGGACGTGTTTCCTCGCCGTCCCTGGCAAGGGCGCGATGAGGGCCTGACCCCGGGCTCCGGCCTCGGAGCCGGCGGGGTGCGGAGGCACCTCCCTGCCCGCTGGCGGGGGCCGCGGCGCTGACTGAGCGGGCGTCCCGGGGAAATGCGGGTTTTCTCCTCCTCGGCCCCTCACCTCCCTCGCCGTGGGCGGCTGGTGCCCGCTGGGGTCGTGTGCTGCAGGCCTCACTGGCGGGCAGGGAGGCAGAAATGTGGTGTCATTGCTTTCCAGGAGCAGGTGTAAGTAGTTGAAGATGAGGGTGGCAGAGCATCTCTTACAGAAATTCTCTGTTCAAGGTTAAAGCCCAGCCCCTCCCATCAAAGCTGGTGTCTTGCCATCGCACAAGCACATCTTTTGGATGGGTGTAGGCAGAGACCAGTTCCTCATGCAGAATGATGCTGTTGTAACTGAGTGTGCTGCTTGCTTTATTAAGCACATTTTTTTTGTCTTCACTTTTTCAATCGAAATCTTTAAATTCTCAGTTGGATTGCTGCAAAGGTCATGAAGGGGCAAGACTGATTTAATGGGGGTGAGATGAAGAAGGGCTTCAGGCATGCCACTTCTGAATCTTCATTCAGGCTGCAGCCTGGATGCGAGGCTGGCGGCGTGATTTGCAATTGCTTGCTTGCAGTTTTTTCCCTTGTGGGTGATGCGTGCAGGAAACCCGCCTAGTTTTACATGGACACTATATTGGGTTTCTGGAATCATCCCCTGTGCTGTCTGATTCTGCCTATGTAAAGGCTTTCTGGTGTCTGGATGGGTGGGGAGACTTGAACAATACAAAGTTTGCCTTGCTTTGAAATTCCTGCTACAGATATTTTGAAAGGGGGAGGGAGAAGAGTGAAAGATTGTGATGAATTCTTACTGAGGCTCAATTTTGTGGCCACATTTTCTGAATGTGTCATAAGAGAAGATGTAACTTAAAAAACAAAAGGGGGGTGAGAGGGAGCTAAATAAAATGATTTTCTTTGCAGCTCCATCTATTTCAATGGTGCAGCTTTCCCAAGCCCCTTTCCGTTGCCCATCATCACCTTCAGGCTGGTCAGAGGAGGGGGAGGATAAGAGTATGAAGGCGGCCAAGCAGCAGGTGAACCCGTCTGGGGAGAGCCAGCCTCCCTCCAGCCCCCTGCAGTCTGCGCTGAACTCGGCAGCCTCTCCTTCCCAGGCATATGAGACTTACATTGATAATGGGCTTATCTGCCTCAAACACAAGATCAGGAACATTGAGAAAAAGAAGGTAACTTGTTTTTCTTTGGTATGGTGCATATTTAAATTGCTAATTGTGAAACTCGGTGCCTGTTTTAGAATAGCTGGAATAAGGTTGTGTGTGTATACAGAGAGTAATCATGGATTTTTTTTTAAATAACCTGAAAAAGGACCTAAATGGGGATCTGCTAGTGGTTTTTACTATCATTTATAACCCCTGTATTGTAAAGAATGGTGTTCTTTACTCTTACTGTTCTGAAATGGGCTACTTGTATTTGATGTTGTTGTTTCAGGGAATTGGGAATGCAGCTAACTATAAACCTGTCCTCAGCTGCTGGCTTTACAGTGCATGTTCAATTGTTAGCAAAAGTAATTGAATGTTGATCAAAACTGGGGAATGCTTCTCTAATAGACTGAATCAGTTCAGAACTAACTT
Organism: Aptenodytes forsteri; assembly: GCF_000699145.1. Lineage (NCBI taxonomy): Eukaryota > Metazoa > Chordata > Aves > Sphenisciformes > Spheniscidae > Aptenodytes > Aptenodytes forsteri. The sequence goes on along the minus strand of NW_008796213.1, from coordinate 974,204 downwards.
GGAACTGATTTGGAGATGGTTTATAGTCTTGCAGAAATCTTCATATTTCTATTGATTACATGCATTTAATATTAGGATGTAGAGATGTATGTAAAATTGAAAATTAGGAACAGTGTTTCCCCTGACTCATGGAAATGGCAAATTGTATTAAATACATACTGCACTTCACTTTGCATAAATCTTTGACTTCTGTATTTTAAATATAGACAAATGTTACTCACTAGAAAGCTTTTAAATGGAAAGCGTCCAAAGCCTGCTCTCTTGCTTTGAACTGTGCTTTTTGGGGGGGGGTGGGGATGGACAGAATAGTGTTAATAAGAATAAGAACTGAGATAATACACCTAAAATATTGTGGCTGTAGCTGGTCAGGCTTTTGCGTTCTAAGACTTTTTAGTTGATCGGCAGGTGACTGAAGGCTATGTGCATGATTTTAATTGGGAAAACGCTATTGTCTGTAAGGTAAAAGAAATAATGGTGCTGTTGCATTTGGTACTAGGTTGGGATTACAAGTAAAGCAAATGTATGAATATGTTGTGCTTCTCTAAATGTCTGAAAAGCTTTGTGTTATGTCTTAGGGTGAGAAGAGGGAGTAGATCAGACTTCTGGCCATGTGGCTAGGGGACTTGATCCACCTGCAGGAGATGCAGTATTACTGCTGTCTCATGTCATGCATCATGCTGTAATTTTGAATAATGTCAGATAAGCATGGTTTCCTTGTGTGATTAACCAACTTTGTGTTGTATTCTAATTCTGTCTAAAGAAGCTCATTGTTGTGGATTTCTCAAGTATCTCTGATTCTTTCACATGAATGACAATATGGCCTCACCAGCAAATGAAAGTGTGACTTACTAGAATGAGTAGAAAGTATTCCTAGTCCTAGGCTCCTATAGGTACTGTGTCAGTAAACCCTATGTGGGTAGATACATGAGTGAAATAGTATTCAACTTCATGGCAGTGAACTCCCCTTTCTTTTTCCTGTGTGTATAAAGAAGCTTGTAATACCTAATAGTTTAATATAGCTTACATCAGCTTTTAAAGACTGTTTTGGTATATCAGAAATAAATCTTATTTCTTTCCTAAAGACACTAGTCCACTTTCTTCGGAAATAGTGCTATAAAATGTTGATGACATAACTGAAGATTTTGAAAGACATGCTCTGGAAAATTAAGTAGGATTATTCAAGGGTATGATAACTAAATTCCAGTATTGACTTGGAAAAGCTAAAAAAGCCTAATTTAAAATGAGGACACAGGATGTGTTTGGAGCCCCTTAAAGATCTAGGGTCAAGCATTAGTATTTCTTAAATGAAGCAAAGGTAGCAAAGTAAGAAATGAAAGATCAAAGATAAGAAAGGGAGGTAGGCAGTCCTGGAGGCTGTCATTGCCAAATCAAAGGCATAGCAAAACTTTCTATGTTGCTTTCTCCTGAAAAGAGAGGAAGTAAATTCCTACTCTCTTGCAGTATGTGGGTAACTTAAATACAGAAAGAATATGTAACTTCACTTGCACCCCATATTCCACATTAGACAGAAATCAATATAAAAAATTTACTTTGGATTTTCCTACAGCTCAAACTAGAAGACTACAAAGATCGCCTGAAGAAGGGAGAAGCCCTCAATCAAGACCAGTTGGTAAGTTTGCTTTATGCAGGAGTAGGTGGCCTCAATCTTCAAACATGTCAGAAGGGATAGGTTGTTGAAGGAGGTGGTGGTGCAGGTTTACAGAAGTAATGCCTGCAGGCTTGTGTTAGTATTTTTTCACAAAACCAAATGGACAAATTATTGGTAATTAAGCTGAATGGTGAGCCCACAAGCTTTAAGTCTCCTACTTTAACCTTCATGTTGTGTACTGTAGTAATAGAAGGTCCTTGTTTATCTTTGCTCTGTAGACTTTCAGCTGCAGTGCTCCTGCACCTTTATTTCTCAATGAAGTGTCTGTATGCAGCTTACCTACAAGGCATTGCAGTGTTCAAACACAAACCTCAAGACTTCTGGGGTAGCTAATTAATCCTCATGACTTCTTCGTTAACAGGTGTTACTTAAAATTGCCTGTGGGCTGCATGGTGCTGTTGGTTACAAGTAGCTGTTAAGGTATAACTGACAAACAGTCCCTGTTGGTACCGAGGAAGATACTGGTTTAACTTGCATGGGATCTAAAGGCTTCCCTAATACAAGAGTCTAGCTATGAGTTACTGACTTAGTTCGAATGCTCTCCTGTCCTTCTACTGCTGCTATTAGATGGCTGGGAGTTGCCAGCACTCTCAAATGCTGTTAGAACAATGTCTATTTTGTACCTAAGGTTGCTAGAGTTTGGAATGCCAGGATGCAAGATCACTACTCAACAAATGTGATTTACTTTGTGGAGCTAGCTTAAACTGCCTGATGTTAAAACGGTGGTTCTGGCTTTTTTCTGTCTTGGACTAGAATGGATTCTAGAACTGAAACCAGGTTTCTATAACATGAAAGCTATTGCTTCTTAAGCATGTCTGAGTAGCAGTGTCACATAATCCAAAGGGTTTATTGCTCTAGTCATCTAGGAGTCACATTTTTAAAATGTACTTCACATACACATTAAAAAACAATTGTGTGATAAAGGGCACTGACACTTCTATGGTAGTGCTGATCCTGCTGATGAACCAGTTGGAAAAATACTTCATTGTCTGTTAGCTTTATCACAGTGCAGCAGTATCAGAACACAAATACTATTTCCTTGCTCTGAATCGTTTGTAAATGGGAACTAGCCATAAATGGGATAAGAGGGGAAATGATAACTTGCTACTTAAAAATAGAGTAGACCTATTGGAGTGAATGATTATTCAGCACTTAACTACAAAATCTGATGGAGTCTCTTGCCATCTCAAGTGCAGAAGTAAATGAATTAAATCTGATGGTTTGAAGTAGGATGATCTTTTAGTTCCTCAACTCAATCTGGAATTGGGTGGGCAAGAGCCTTTTGTGTTTAGATCATAGGTGTTAAACACAATCTGTTTTCTTCTGTTAGTAACAGTGAGACTATTGAACAGTATTCTGTGTAAGTTTGATTAGTCTTGAATGTGTTTTAAAGCTACTTCTGAATTTGACTCTTTATCTTTGGTATACACCCTGGACTGTGAAAAGCTGTTAGGTGAAAGTGAAATTAAGAGGTGGGGAACTAGAGGTGAAGGATTCTGTAGATGTTTTTCTTGCAAATGCATCCAGCAGCACTAACTTTGGAAAATGTATATGCAACTAACTTGGTTACTGACTTTCAGTATTCCCAGCTGAGCTTAACTTTTTAAGTATAAGTATTTTTATCCTGGTTTCTGGGATATCTCAGGCTTCTAAAATGGGGAATTAGATTCAGTCTGGCTAGTGAACTGGCCAGTGGTAGTCAAACTGTTCAGATGACTGTTGTAGAAGCATGTATCAATTCAGTATTTAACAAATAGTCTAGTCAAGACCCCTGTTTCAGTGGTTAAGATAGAGAAATACTGCATTTGTACCTTTCAGATGCAAATTCCCAATGTATATATGAATACTGGGACCTGGTGATCGAAGCTAGAGCAGAGCTTAATAGTTTGGACACTTGCCTAAAGAGACCTAACTGCCTATGATACAGTGGAGCTCTAATGTAACTTGATGTCTTCTATATTTTTCATTGTTTCTCACACAGAGGAAGAAGTGCACATCTGGTGATGAACTTGTTTTGCAAGCAATTTGGATTAAACTGTAATTACTTACGGTGCATGCCTGCCAGAGCTACTGTGTGTGCTAGCCATACTTTAGGAAATGTTTGTTTCAAAAATGAGGAGCTTCCAGCAAGTTAAATGCTCTCACTGGCAATGTTGTGCTCTTTTGCAAGCTGAGCAGACTTTCTTCAGTACTGTTACTCCAACATGCTGCTAATGAATGTTAGTAACAGGTGTGACAAAAGAAAGCTATTGCTTTCCTGCAGGCTGAGTTATAGCTTGTCATCAGAGCAGTGGCAGCTGTTCTTGATGTTTTCAGGTAGGGAGTTTTACTCTGGGATTTGCATGGTTAAAAGCACAATTACTGCAATCTGTCTAGTAAGTTGTTGGTGTTAAATTGTGAGTCTTGCTCAAATGTCAGATGTGTGGGCATTAGGGTCTTAGAAGTCATTCTCCCAAGTGCTAAGTGAACTTGCTAATTAGTTCTTAAAAGTTGCTTGATAAATTGTGTGAGGACAACTTAAACTACCAGATGAGTGCTTTACAGTAACTCATGCACTTCTTTGTGATGAGTAGCATTTAGGCCTAGGCATGTCTAGTATACTACAAATAAGTGAATACGAGTAACTGAACAATCAAACTGATTGTACAAATGGATGTGTAACTTGCTTTCCAGTTGCTTAGGAACACATATGGAATTTGCACATGCCCCAAATCTTATTGGGACAGTAGATTAAGCTTTTGTCACTGCACTGGTGAAACACTTAACACTAACACTGCTTTGAAAGAGCTTTATATTAGACTGACAGGCCCATTCTGGAAAAACTTATCATATCATGTCATGAGCATAAACCAGACTGAGTGTAAAGCACATGTGAACAACTGAAATTAAACTTAACTTGTTACTTCTCAGGCATGCCTTATGGTATGAGGATATGGGCAGCATGTCTGAACTACAGCATCTTGCTATCTTCAGAGCTGTCAAGGAGACTTATAAAAATGCACTGACTCCTTAGTGGGGAAGAATTTGTAAAAAATAGGGTATATCAAAATGCAATTATCTACTTTAAGTAGTCTTTTTGAAGACTGGCTAGTAAAATATTGGTTAAAGTCATTAGTGAAGACAGGAATACTTCTTTATTTGTGGAAACTAAATTTGAAAGACTCTTTTCTGAAAGTATGACTTGGCTTCTGTATTGTTTTCGTTCTGAAGTTTGTACAAATTATCTGTAAAGGCATTCAGCTAAGCATCAGGGTAAAAGATCTGCGTTGAACTTGTCTGTCTCCTGTATTCCTTCCAGGCTTTCATATCATTATGTGATTTTAAATAGCTGTTTACCTCTGATTGCTGAGACCTTCTGGGAACAAAAGGAACAATGAAATAACTAGTATCCAGGCTTTCCTGTTTCAACATTAGTATACCAAGTATTGCACAAGATGTTGCCTGGAAAGTCTAATACAGACAAACTTGTAGGATACCTGTGTGGTGGTGTGAGCTGGCTTTGTACTGCATCTCAGACAGTCATGGATGAATGATATTTATGACTGAATTTAAAGTACCAGTTACAGACATAATATCTTTAAAAAAAATACAATTTCGGAGAAGCACACACTAAATGGATAGTTCTCAATGAGAAGTTAAGTACAAGGGGCTTGAGATGCAACCAGTAGTCTTAAGCATGAAAAATACATTTTTATCTATTCCTTTGTAGGAGGCAGTAGAGAAATATGATGAAGTAGTACACAACTTGGAATTTGCCAAGGAACTTCAGAAGACTTTTTCAGGACTTAGCCAAGATGTAAGTATAAAATGCTCTTCCCTGTATTGTCAGGAGGTAACTGCAAAGTTTGTGCTACTCTTCTAATGGCTACACTTATGTGCCAATATGCAGAATACTAGGAGGCTTCTATCTTGGAGCTTGGGGGAACAATGTGCTTAAACTGTCTGGAGTAGTGAGTAGAGCAAAGTAAATGTTGACAATTTTGTGTACCACTGACCTCCACAATATAGTTATTCACTGTGTACCCTTGTAAGAACTTGTGCTTAAGTAAACTGAGTCATTGGAAGTCAGCCATGTTTGAGATGCCTCCTGTTTACTTAGGATGAACGTTTTGATGTTTCCAGTGAGGGAGAGTGCTGGGGTTAAATTGCTTTGGTCTCAGTGAGAAGTACAGGTCTCAGTAAAATTTTACTGAAGCTTGTGGAGTTTGCCACTTCTGCTGTAGTTGCCTCTAATTATGGCAAGTCACAGATTTAGTGCTTTATTTAGGTCTTTATTCAGGGTTTAAAGCACTACATACATTATTTTTATGTAAGCAAGTGTTTTATCTTTGGAGAAACTGGTCTCTTGACTCAAGCAAATACTATCCTTATGAAAAGATTTGATCCAAGGCAGTGCTGGGGATGCTAAACATGATTAGTCACTGCTCTGGCATTGTTTCTTTGCCACTTACAGAATGCTGAAGGACTGGTAAAATGGCTTGCCTGTGTTGACTGAGACCCAAACAATTTTGGTAGAAAGGCTTTTCTGGTATGTGTAGTAATTCCAGCTAGTGCAGTACATCTCGAAGCACTATGTGAGCAGAGATTTAAGAGCCTTTTCAGCAGTGTTGCTGCTTTGGGTTCCCTCAGTCATTGTATGTTGAACATATAAACTACTGTGCTGAATGTCAAAACTTGGATTGCTTTCTATTGCTTTCCTCTGTGTAGCTGCCTATAAAATATCAAAAATGAAGTACTGTGACCCAGTGTATCTTTCTGTAGGTGTTTTTAGTAATCCAGCATTAACTTCTACCAGTTCATGTTTGTTCTTGAATTTATGCTATATTTAAAGGCTAACCCACGTTGTTTTTTTCCTTGGCTCTACTTCTACCAGTATGGATTCTACAGCCAATACCCATTACTGGAACGTTAGGGGCCATTCTGGCAACAACATATTTATATCCTTTACAGTGTGTTCTAGAAAACTAAATTTTCATAGATCTTGCAAAGAAACTTAAGATACCCCATACTGAGGCGTTTTAAATTCTGCAGTTACTTGGATAGCTTTTGCTGCAAAAATCTATTAGTACATGATAAGAAATTTCTCCTCAAATGCATGAGGGCTGTGTATGTTCTGTGACTTTTGTTGTTGCTTATTCAATGAGTGCTTCAGTCTTCTGCCAACAGAAGTAAGAGTAACTGCAGGATTCTGCTGTATCATTTAAATTGGAGTATTCAAAAGTGAAAAGGCAGTTGTCTCACTAGGAGAAATTTGAGACAACTTCTGCCTCACTAACTTCATGTGATAATGTTAAAGGTCAGCTAGGCTTGGATTTGTGCATTGGCATAAATTCTATTGATTCCTTATATTCAGTTGTGAAAGCTGTTATAATAAAGCAACTAGCAGGCATAATCAGGATCTAAATATCATAGAGGTGTATCACAAGTGAAGCTACCAGTATCCAGTTTGACTAAAAGCTAGATATGTAGAGAATTAGTAGATAAATGGGGAGCTCTTCCAGAGAAGGAGCTTACAAGATCTTGGGTATCTGAAGAGAGAATTAGGAGCTTGTTATCTAACTAAAATTAATATTACTTTGATCAGTGTAGGATGATCAGTACTAGAACTTGATGTGTGTTATCCTAGAATCCTGTTACTGAACCACTGTGTTTAACTGTTGAATTCATGTATTGAAATAGCTGCTGAAAGCACAGAAGAAGGCTCAGCGAAGAGAGAGTCTATTGAAGCTTGAAGCAGAGAAGAAAAAACTACGTACAATACTTCAAGTCCAGTATGTGCTGCAGAACTTCACTCAAGAGCATGTTCAGAAAGATTTCAAAGGTGGTGTGAATGGTGCAATATACTTGCCTTCTAAAGAACTAGACTACCTCATAAGATTTGCAAAACTGACATGTCCAGAAAGAAATGAGAACTTGAGGTAAGTTCAAGATCTTTGTCTAATTGGTATGCTTCATTCATTAAAGTAAATGTCCTCTGTTTGACACTGCCATGTCTTGAAATACTATGTTTTGGGACACTAATTAAAATTCTATTCAGTACGCTTGCTTTAGTCTGAGACTAGGAATGTAGCAGATTTAACCCACCCTGACTATTAAAGGAAAGCTGCAGTAATTACAGCCTCAGTTGTGCAAGTTACACACAAGCCCTGCCATCTTATGTCTTCCTGTGGGGTTGAGGGGAGATAATCCAATACCATCATAAGCAGGGAGGCTGGTGGTATGCTGCTTCCCTGAGATCTCACTGTTCATGGAAGAAGTGTGGTAAACACAGGAGAACTGTTCTGTATTCCATTCACATGATGATCCAGATGTGCTTCTTTATTCCAAAGGGATGTAAGGTGTAGTCCTGAGGCTCTCTTGCTATTGGCTTCAAAGTATTTTTAAAAATTTGACTGAAGGTTTTTATACCTCTGTGCTAAACATCATACATTTTAAGGTAACAAGTTGTCAACAGATGTAATGTGTGTAAGTACTCAGGGTACTCGGCCCCCTGAGCTGGAAGACAGGGACGGCGAGCAGGATAAACCCCCCATAATCCAAGAGGAAGCAGTCAATGACCTGCTATGCCACCTGGATGCTCACAAGTCTATGGGGCCGGATGGGATCCACCC
>NW_008796213.1:930975-964496 GCF_000699145.1 Aptenodytes forsteri | reverse complement strand
GTGGTGTTGGGTTGACGGTTGGACTTGATGATCTTAGAGGTCTTTTCCAACCTCAATGATTCTATGATTCTACTAACTTGGCATCATGCTTGTACTATGATGGTTTGTTTAGCATGACAGCCTGTCTGTTTTAAGATAGTGTAGTAAGAATTGTGTTTAAATATGGAAAAAGTAGCTATTAGGTGGTAAGTTGAAACACTTTATGGATGATAAGAGTAAGTATTTCCATATTCAGACATGACTTAAGTTCCTAAAACTTCTAATGACTTGTCATATGCTAAACTTGCCTAATCTTTGCTCTTAAGTTATCTTCTAAAGAACAGCTGCTCATAAAAAGCCACACAATAAGAGTCTCTCATCCCAGTGAAATAACTTTTTCTAGCTTATAATTCTCATATTACGCTTCCACAAGAAGCATAATCCTTTCTTTTGGGATACTAAATTTCATCATGGTGGACTTCAAAATCTGTTGTCTGGAGTGGGTGGGGTGGAGCATGGACCTATGTCAAAGTTTCCTGATAACTAGCAGAGTGGCAGGAGCTGTTGATGGTTGCCCCTGCACATGTGCATCCAATAAACAAGGTGATCAGCTGATTAACAGCAATTGTTTCCCTCTCTGGGAATCCTGGCTTGGAATGAAGTCCAGCCATATGGTTGTGTGGGATAGTGCTAGGCTCTTTAATCTGTCTTAATTACCAACAAAAGAACTTACATTTGCTAGATTAAATCATGTACAAACAGATACAGATGAATCAGTAGTGGATAATGGGCTTAGGATTCACTCTATGTATACAGGCTTAATTTGGAAGGCTAAACATTAGTCAGTGTCTTAAAATGAGGGGTATTGGTATACTACAAGACTCGATCTTGGCTGTGATTCTACCTGGTAAAACTGTCATTTTGTTTTAGTGTGGAAGACCAGATGGAACAATCATCTCTCTACTTCTGGGACCTCCTAGAAGGAAGTGAGAAACCTGTGGTTGGAACAACATGTGAGTGTCTCAGCTAGAGAAATAACTTAGAGATCTGAAATTTGTGTGCTATTTAAACATCTTAAAACAAATAAATATACATGGAAGGCTACTAAATTAAGCACTTTCAAGTGCTGTGTGTTAATGTAGTTATCCAAGGATGAACTGCTGTTTGTTCTAAGTTCTGTTTTTTAAGTATGGATCAAAACAATCCAGTAAACCTTTCCCTGGAAAAAGCAAGCATGTTCTTCTACCAATGTACTAGTACCTTTTTGAGGAATAATGATGGTAAAAATTCCAAAGGTGATGCATGAATACCTTACGGAACCAGCAGTGGGAAGCTTTTTGGATAGTTATGTGCAAATGGGTTAAGATTGGAACACTGTTCCCAGCCATGAAATGCTTAGTTGAGTATACTGATGTGTATTACAAAGCTTCAGTGGCCCCAGGCTGAAGGTCCCAAGGGATTGAAGATTCTCTCCTCTTGTAGGAATTCCAGGCTCATACCCATTGTCTGACTACAGTGCAGGATACCACACTGAGGAAGGATAGTCATTAATGGAACTTGCTGTGATCTCTAATCATGCACAGTGCAGTCTTGCTTTGTCCTCATTTTTCAAGTACACCAAAATCTGTGCGACTCTACGTATTTTCTTCCATCTGTGGCTTTTAAGTTTCAGAAACCCTGGTTGTAAGCTAACATACACTTTCTATGTTCCTATTTAGAACTTGCTTGTGAGGAAACTGTCCTTGCTTGAGTTGTAGTGTCTTTCCTATTGCAAACAGACCTTGCTTGTCCCATTTACTCCAGTCTTGTAATGGCTGTGTGGCAGTAATCTTGTATTTGTCATTGACAACAATGTTGTTGAAACTGTTAGATGAGAGCACTAATGTACCCTATCTAATTTCCGCATACAGATTGTTGAACTGACAACTAAGTGTTAACTGTTTTCATATAGTTCTGAAGAAAGTGCAAGCTGGCCTTGTAGAGCTACAAGCTGGTAACTTTAGCCTTGTATCTGTTGATAAGAACTGATGGTTGCCTAGTTATCTCAGACTCTGAATTTTTGTAGCTTTTTGACTATCATCTAAATTTTTGTGACTATTTTGTCAGTATCTCTATCCCTTTAGTGTCAGTCTTCCATCCTTTTGTGTGCAAGCTGAACTTCAGATAAAGCTGTTACGACTTATTAGCATTCATTGCCTTGGAAGGCATTTTTTTATATCCATATTAAATTCTAGCTACTATTCTTGTTTATATGGTTGTTGCTGGTAGGAGTGATCTTTCACTGAATGTTCTTCCTGTTCTCAAGGCTGCCCTGTCTCTAGCTCTTCTGAAACAACTTCTAGTGTCACTGCTACTTCTGAGGTCTTAACTCTCTACTCTAAGCTGCTGTCTTTTTTGCATAAAGGGAACTGGACAGTGCTCATCAGAAAGAGTACACAGTTAAGTTTTTCTTTGACCATGTCACCTTTGACTTTTTCCAAAACTTCAGCAGATTAAGTTCAGTCTGGAACAATTTCTTGCTTTCTTCCCCCTGCTTGTTTTTGCAGTTCTTAACTTTTCCTTCTGAAACTTACCATCTTACACTGGGAAGAGGGTATTGTAGGGCAGTTCCATAGTGAGTTTGTTTAGCTTTACCTATGCTACAGTCTGCACAATGTGCTTTTAGTATCAATGCTGGCTAGTTTATAATGGTAAACAAATCCCTTTCTAAGCATATGGGAGACCAGGTGGCTGAGTGTTTACCTTGTGTGCATTTAAACACAAGCTGCAATCCAATACCTCTGGATTGCAAAGATGTTTTCAGCTGTAAAGTATAAAGCAGTTTAACAAATACTGTACCAAAACATTTTATTGCTGTAATTCAGTTAAGATGTGTGAACTTGGAGAAGTTGCAATTTATATAAAGGGAGGAAGTAAGGAGTCTTGATCTGTAATCTGAATACTCCTTAATTTCAAATTTTCATATCTTAATTTCATGGATTTTTACTCTTCAGATAAACACATGAAGGACCTGTTATCCAAACTTCTAGACTCTGGCTACTTTGAAAGTATTCCGACTCCTCGCACCACCATGCCAGTAAAAGAATTGGAAGAAGAAGTAAATAGAAAATCTGAGAGAACAAGACAGATGTCAAAAGGAGAGTCTGTCAAAGAACCAGGTGGAATATTACAGGGTTCAATTTCTGTAGTATAATGTTGGGATAAGCTTGAACTGAACATTGACTTTGCATAGCCTGATGCTAAATCTAATCCTGTGCCGTAGCTTACTTGCAATGTAGTAACTGAAATGGAACCTGCAAGGCTTGCAGCCCTATTCTGGCTAATATTGTAGAAAAAAATCTAATTCATAGTAATAGGATGTTTTGCCTTCTGAGCAAGCCTCTGTGTTGAAGATGTGAGAATTGTCTGGTGTAGGGGATGTTACATATTACAATAACCAAATTGTAGGTACTACAAAATGTTTCTTGCTTAACTCCAAACTTCTGTAAATGTAAAACCGAAACAGAAAGTAAAAGCTTGTCTAAAAATCACATGTTGAAGGACAAGCTGAGCTTTCAGAATATCTGGTTTAGCAATTGGCACTACTATTTAAAAAGAATTAAAGTCTTGCTACTGTTTGGTCTGCCTTTCTGTTTGATCAGTTGAAACAAATTAACATCCTTTCTCTAGAATCCATTATGGAGCTTATGAAGTCTGAAATACAGCCACAGGAGGTGAGATGCTCCACTGCTAACTGCTTTCCTTTAGTATTGTAATTTATCAGAAACATAAATGCACTTCTGCAGCCCTTTTTTAAACTTAAAAAGGGAGCCTGAACAGCAACTTAGGTGTTGCTTTATGTAGGAAGCATTAAAGACTTGGCTGCATTTCTATTTCTAACCCCAAATTCACGGCTTCTCTGGGGTATTTTGGGATAAATGGGGTGGGTTTCCATGAAGCAGTATAGTACTTTATAAATAAAGTAGTAACTCTGGCACTTTCCTGAACAAACCAAAGCATCAGCCTTTAGAGTGGAGAAACACTGATCTTGTGTACTACGGGATAGAGAAAATACACATCTACTAAAGCTGTCTCTGAAAGCTAAGCTTATTGCAGTAGACTTGATATTGGTGGGGTTGAGAATGATGTAGGTCTTGCTCTGATTTGTCAGAAAAGTAGGGATCCCAAGACAGACTTGTGTGCATGGGGGTGTGTAGACCTGTTTCAACAGCACTTAAGACTCCTGAGTTAAGTACTCAAGCTTCAACTAGCAATAGCATAAAAACCATTAGACTTGGTTCAAAATGTGGGGAGGGGTGTCCTTTTGTAATTGGAAATACTGGTTCTTTAAACGCTGAATCCCTATTTCCCAGGTATCCCACTAGAGGGTGTACTCTAGAACAAGTTTTTGTAACCTACTGGTAACACTGTTACCTGACTCTAAAGCTTTTTTTGGTGACTTGTCAGGAAAAAAAATCTCAGCCTTGTACATTTTTTTGCTTAGTATATTTACTTCCTGTTTATGACAAAGTAGTAACTCAGGAAAACTTTAGGGCATCTTCATTGAACTCTCAGACTTATTGACAGTAAACACAGCCTGGAGTTGAAGCCCAGTGGTACTAAATCTGAGAATCTGACTTTTTAGTATTTAAACTCCATTAAGAATCATGGTTATACTTGGTTATTGGAATTCCAAAGGGTCAAAGATTTGGGGGAGATGGTGCTGCTACACTTGGCAGAATATCTACTAATATAGTACCCCACAGCATTTTAGATGCTTAGGAGGAGAGCTAACTTTATAAAAATCACAGCTGAACTTGATATTGTCACTGCCTAGGAACATCAGTTAGCATTGAGGGTAAGGGTAATAGATTCATTCAGCTCAAGTATGTTTTGCTTGTGCTGTTCAGGACTGTTTCATGCTTCTCTGTGGCATGCCAAGCAAAGCTAGTCTGCAGTGTTGTAGGATAAAGCCATGGCTGTCCACATAGTTTCTATGGCTAGTGCTTAAACTGTCTAGGCTCTGCTTTTAGTCAGAAATTTTCGTTAGCTGGGTGACCTAACTTAACTGACCTGAACTGTAGTAGCAAAATGTTTTCTTGGGAGCCATTAAGTTTCTCTGGTCTATATAGTTTCTCAACAGGCGTTATTTGCCTGAAGCAGAATACTCTGTCAAGAAGAAGCCAGAAGAGCCCAAATCTTGGGAAGCTGAGTGTGCTAGAAAGCAAGAACCTCCAAAGTCCTGGGAAATGCTTGTTGATATTGAAGAGCATGAACAGAAGCAGAAACAAGAGACCTTAAAGCCTTGGGAAGCTCGTGTTAGGCAGCAAGAACCAAAAAGACCAGATTCTCCAAAGCCTTGGGAAGTTCATGCTAAAGAAGAGGAACAGAAGCGTGAGTCTACAAAGCCCTGGGAGACCCGTGTTGAAGAGGAAGAACAGAAGAAGCAAGAAGCTCCAAAGGCCTGGGTAGCACGTGTCCGAGAAGAGCAGGAGTCCCCCAAACCTTGGGTAGCAAAGGTTAGGGAAGAGCAGGACCAGAAGAAACAGGAATCACCTAAGCCATGGGTAGCAAAAGTTAGGGAAGAGCAGGACCAGAAAAAGCAGGAGTGCCCAAAACCTTGGGTAACAAAAGTTAAGGAAGAACCAGAGCAAAAGCAGGAATCTCCAAAACCTTGGGTAACCCAAACTAGGGAGCAACCAGAACAAAAGAAGCCAGAGCCTGTGAAATCATGGGAAATGCCTGTTAGGGAAGAGCCAGAGCAAAAGAAGCAAGAGCCTGTGAAGGCTTGGGCTGCACATGTTAGGGAGGAGCCAGAACAAAAGAAGCAGGAGACTCGAGAGGCTTGGGAGAAAGCTGACAGGCAGCAGCAAGTGTCGTCACAGCAGTTACAGAACCCTCCGAAGTCCTGGGGAGCTGCAAGTGTTGGGCCAAAGGAGCAGATGGGGCCAAAGAAGTTTGATATGGAACCCAAAGAAGTGAGTTGGCATATGTAGTATTACCTGTCATAAGCTTTTCACACTAGTGTATTGGACTAAAGCTACCTATTAGCAGAGGCTTTATAAGGTGCACTTTGTAGGCCTGTATTTAGATTCCTATTTCATTCTTTCTTGGGGGAAATAATTCTGGCAATTAAACTTTATATATGAATAGCAAGATGCTCTGCTTTGCTTTACATCAACACAGTATTGCTGTGTTTGAGCCTTGAATCACTGCTTTATGTGTAAGACAGAAGAATTAACTTAGTTCATCCCCAGCTATTGGCTCTGTCCACTGTTACCAGTACAAAGCAGGTATGACTCATCCAGGGATCAAATACTTTGTCTGTGGCTGCATGCAAATAGCACTTCAGTCATTTTTTAGGCTTTTGATTAAAATAGCTGCTGATTCAGGAGAGATCTGACATCTAGATCAAGCAATACCAACTGTACAGGGGCTTAAATATGTATTTCCAGATGAATGCATAAGCCATACTGCTGTCCTGGAGAGTCTAACAATAGCATAGTTTGTTTTAGAAATGTAAAATAAAAGTTATTGCAGGGCTTACACCTGAGCAGGCTGCTAGCCTCTGGTTACATTACCTTCTTTCTCACCTATGCTTGGGTAGTAATGATTCTGATACTGTGAAACTAGGTAAGATGGTAGGCAAAGCAGAGTTCAGTTATGTCATTAAGAGCAGTATTTTAATTTAGAGTTAGACTTCAGGAAGAAAATATGGGGAATTGAGCAATCTTCTTGTACACAATGTTGTTAGCACTACTACCTTGTTTCTGCAAGAAAGCAGAAGTCAATTCATTCCATATTATTCATAGCAAATGATTAAGCTTAAATCTTGTCAGTAAACTTGGCATAACAGAAAAATTTTTGTGCCTAGAGGCGGGAGCGCAAACAGAAGTTTGAACATGAAATTAAAAGAGTAGGTAACATGCAGCACTGGGTAACAAAATGGGATTAAGGTGTTTCAACTTGACTCATCTTTACACTCAAGCTGGGTAGAATCTTGTGTCCACTGGTGGTGGTGGTACAGGTACAAAACCTGGTTGCCTCACGCTAAGTAGCTCTGAGCACAAGTAGGTGTTGTGCACTCAGCTATGCATAGTATTACTGTAACTGAAACTATCATATATGGGAATAGTCTCAAGCACTTTAAGATGCCTTGGAATTTCTGGTGTTAGATTAACTTAAAGTTTAAATGCAAGATGCTTCCTAATGAGATGGGGCTCTTATTTTTTGTATAGGATGGAAAGATGGATGGCTTAAGTGGTGGACAAAACTCTGATGCAGTAAGGAAAAAGGAGGGTCTCCAGTCAGTTGGAGGAACTTGCAAACTGTCTAGGAATCTTCAGAGTAATGTGCAGGTGTGCAAGTCAGCCAAATTAAGCTAAATTGAATGTTGCTTAAAGCTGGATTACTGAATTAAGTAAACAAAGCATATTTTTATTCAAACTTTGATTTACATAGACTATAGTGAAACACCAGCTGGCTATATTTTTGCTTAGTAGCTATTGACAAACCCTAATATCAAAAGTATATTGAATGAGTAAAAAATAGTGTACTGTCAACCTAGCTAGTTTCCATAACTTTTTAAAAAATAAATGTCTTCATTTGATTTGAGGTGCATATAAAGAACAATTAAAATAATATTTTAAACTTTTTGGATAATGAAACTTGTCTTGCCTTTGCTTATATGAAGAAAGAAGAGGCAATGCAGTGCTATAGCTGGATCCATTTCACTCCCATGGAGAACCTATAAATGACCTTGTGCAGGGATCTAGGCATGGTAGATAAAAGGCCTATGTCACTGCTGCTTTCTGGAGCTGAAATGAACCTTTCTTTACTCCCTGAAATAACTGTTAGAGCTCCGAGATATCTTTTAATAAACTGCTCAGTTTCAAGATCTTAAAATATGCTTATTTAACTTAATGTACTATAAGGTGCAATACCTAAGAAGTTGGGCCTAAGGCAGCAGAGTGACCTGATGTGCAAGCCTGTTAAAACTGTTACTCTATTTAAGTGTTTGTGCAACCTGTGGACCAGCAAACTTGGTTAGAGCTGAATTTGTGGCCTGCTATTTGAAAGCAAAACAGTTTGGCTTTTGCTGTCATCCAGTGCCATTTAATTCATACCTGCTGTGAATGTTGCTCTGAGTAGAAAGCAAATGTTAATTGTATATCTGCATGGCACAGCTGGTTATCACTGTTGTGATTACAGCTTAGATATCACCATTCCAGCTCATTTAGTACTCCACAGGTCCTGTATCATAGGATGGAGTTTTGCTAGTATGAGGTGGTTGAAATGTATGTTAGTGTTATAAGTAGACCTTCAGTCTCTAAAAAAAAAATCAAACTTTAACAGGAGTAACTATTATTTTGGCACTTTGACTAGTAAAATTCCAAAGTGGTCGGTGTGCCTTTACATTGGTTTACTTGCAATGGTTTAACAGGTCCTAAAACAAATTCTAGGTTTTTCAACTCCATTTTTAGTCAGTTCTCTGGATGTATGTTGAAACAGTTTTTGCAAATGTGTAAGTAGTGTTGAAGTTGGTTTCAGAAACATTATTATAACAAGTTAGACCCTAAACTTCTCAGTGCTGTGTAAAACTAACCTGAATGTTGCTTGAACCACTAGTGTTAAGTGATCTCAGCCTGCATAAGTTTGGTGTGAGCTGGCCTAACAGGTTACTAAACTCAGAATCTGCTACCAGCTTGTAATGACTTCCAGAAACAGCATCTAACTGTAGGCTAGAAAGAAAACTTGATTTAAAACTATCTTAAGGATGTCAAGTACCTGCTCTTTTTCAAAGCATCTCTTTTATAAAGGCATAAGACCTTTAATACTTTAACTTTCTGATGCTGTTTCATGTATGCTCTGTATTGCACTTGAATATTTTAGTTTGGAACACCTAAGTACCAGCAAAACAGCAAATCAATATGAAGTAACATTGCTATAGCTACTTCTGGCTGGTGTATGTTAATGTATGCAGGAACCAGAAAATAACTTCTACAGAATGGAGAGTCTCAATGTTTCAATCCTGGCTTAAAGCCCTAATGTATCTGTAACCCTGTATGCTTGCTCTTCTAGTTGAAGAATGCTACCGGCATAATGCACAGAGTATGAGCTGAGGAAGGAGATCAAGACTAACAAATTGTAAAAGCATACAGAAGATTGTATGATCTTTGTAACCACAAGTGAAACACTGCAGTCTCTTCTGCTTCCATGCTCTTGAGGCTGTCTTTACTTGTTTGTGTTTAATGTACAAGTCTAACTTGCATAGCTAGTGGACAATCTTAATAGCTTCAGACACTGCCAGACTTGACCCGGTTAGGTGACTTAAAGGTGGAAAGCTGTTATCCATTTGTGAACATACAGAACTGGTTTGGTAGTGTACTTGTGCCTCAGTAAACTGTAGTGAGGAGGAAGAGGGTAATAGAAGCATTAATCAGTTTGACCCATAATGAATTCACCATGACAGCAAGTGTTTTAAGATTAAGTCTGCTTGTAAGTGAGGGCTAATAAAGTGATGGACAGGAAGATTCAGATTCCTAGTAACTTAATCTATAACTTGCTGAGATTTAACTTTATTCAACTGTATCTTTTGTCCTGCGCTTAGATCCTTAATAGCTTTAGTTTCTCTTCGTTATTGGAAACTACAGCAATATAAACTTGCATAGTCAGTAGTTAAAGGTAGTGCTTGTGCATCAGAAATTCTAATTAAGATAGAGTAGTACAAAGGTGCACCCTTCTAGCTCTAGAATAAAGTAAAACTTCTCACAGCTCAACAAGTAGCAGTTGTGTGGGCCACATAGGTATTAGAAATTGAGTCCTCCAGAGTTAATGATGTGCTGCATGTACATGGATTATGTACATTGTGAAGCTCACTAAACCCTGCAAGCTTCTTCCCTGTGCATGCTATTGGAATTTCTGCAAGTGCTAGTGATTAGTTTCAGATAACTGTTGAAGAGGAAATACAAGAGTATTTGGTCTTGTTGTCCTAAAACTGGACAAAGAGCACTTCATCAATTTGTTTTGAATTTAGTGTGACAATTAAATGTTGTGACACATATACCCTTCTGGCCTATAGTCTTCTAATGACTTAGTACACATACTCAACTATACTGCTATATGGTGTATTAAAGTAGTAACCTCCTATTAGAAAGATAAATGTTTGTACTGTAGGAAAGTAAAGGCTTTCACGTGTTCCTGTGTGTCTCAACATTTGGGCCAGTTGAAATAATGCAACTACTTAATGTCTTCAGATTTGCCTCCCTCTAGCTGCATAGACAAGCATAAGAACAGCAAAGCTTTAGAGAATCACTAAAAATTATGGTTTTAAAATACTTATAACAAGCCTACCTCTTCCCCAAGCTGCTTTCAAAAGACATGTTAGACTATCTAGACAGTCTAATATTATTGTCACTCTGTAAATAACAGGGCTTCTGCTATTTAAGGAGTTTACTATCATGATTTTTCTAATACCTTAGACTTGCCTATTCTCTGATAAGCCATTTCCCTCTTTTAAAAGTGAAGTGAGAACCAGTTGTGATGAACTGTTAAGGGACCATTTGAAACAATCAAGGAGTAGTAAGGCCCTGCAGAAGTCCTTATTTAGCTACAAAGTTAGGCTCCCATGTGGGAGCACAGGTGTATTTTTCATGCCAAACTTTGAAAGGTTTAATGTAATACTTTCTGCAGGAGCTGGTGCATTGAGAGTATCTGGCTAGTTAGTGGAAGCACTTTGGTCTAATCCTGAGTAATGTGCTTGCGATGTATCTCTTAGGTGCAGTTTCTTCAGAATGTCTGGAAATCCATCCTAATAAAAGATTTGTACTTACTGACATGGACTTCACTGGGAGGAAGTATGTTTTAAACCTTGAGTGATACAGCTTTGATTAAGTTTGTTCTGGCCTTCAACTTAAATATGTGGATTTCCTTGGATGGAGGTGCCTAATTTTGTGCTAAATGCAGGCAACTTATTGTCTTCAGTTTCTTACAGTAAAATGTGCAGAATGAAGTGAATTAATTCTGTGGCTTAAGTAGTTGTGGCAACAGTAAGCTGATCTTTTTAACGAAGTGAAAGTTTGATTCAGGAAACATCAATAACAGCACAGAATTCCTTGGCCTGTGGTGTCTGACACCTACAGGTTGCTCTGGAAATATATTGAATAAGGCAGCTTGTCTTGCTTCTGGTATTAGATGTAATATCTTTTCTTTATTAGGTGCCTAAACCTGTACATCAGCCAGCTGCAGAATTTTGCTCTACTTCAACTCTTCCAAAAGATCCAGTGTTGAGAAGGGAAAAACTTCAGGATCTGATGACTCAGATACAAGGGACTTACAACTTCATGCAAGTATGTTTTTCTCTGCTGTTGTAGCACAAAGCTCCAATTCCTACTGAGTTAGGGAAAACAGTGCTGACAATGTGTGTTTGCACTGAATGAATGAATCTAGCTCTAATTAGCTAACAGCAACTTGTCAAATGAGAATGTTTCATTTGTATCTAGAGTTTAACTTTTTTCTCCCAACCGATGATCTTTCAAAAGGAGTCCATTCTGGATTTTGATAAAGCTTCACCAAGTGCCATTGGTTCATCCCAACCACCTTCAGTTACTCCAGCAAGTAGTCCTGTAGGTAGGTAATACTGTAAGTGTAAATCAAATGTAAGCTTTTGCAAACACTAACAGGGTTTGCTTGAGCTGTATATCAGTAGGCATGGTGAAGACAGCTTGTCTAATTATAAAGAATACCAATGCCTGATTAAAAAAAAGGCATCTTGAGCCACTTACCTGCTTATTTGTTGCTGGAGGTGGCTTAAGTTGGTGCATCTGCCTGGAAATGGAATGCTTGTGTAATCACTGGCTGGCATGTGCATCTGAACCTAGCTGCAGAACTGACATGCTGTATCTGTGTAACAAACTTGTCTAGATGTGGTGTATATAGACACAAGCTGTGAATGAGCTCAGGATAAAGAGCAGTTATCTAGCTAAGTTTAGAAAATTGGAACTTTCTACAATGGACCATGTTAAATAATTGTTTGGGTGGCTCTTGGGCTGTAAAACAGTTATCCAGTTTATTAAATATTGTTTCTTTTAATCTGGAAAGTGGGTGTCTCTATTGTGGTAGAAATATTTCTATCATTGACATTACCTGTCCTCTTTTACAAAGAAGTGAAGTTTTCAATTGGGTGTAGCTTACTGATGCTAAGTAAATGTTTGCAGTGCATACACTAAAAATAGTGTGCATCTTCATACACCGAATGTTTTCAAAAAGTAGAACTGCACACTGAAACTATATGTAGTGTTTGAATTTAACAGTAAATGTTGCTTAACACATTTTTTTTACAGCTTCAAAAGAACAGAAACTGCCAAGTCAGAGTGATTTTCTTCAACAGCCCCTTCAAGTAAGTTGAAGTTGGGACTGCCCTGAAGAGGCAGAGCTGTAGCTAAGGAATGATACAGAGGTTATTCACTAGAATAGACTTAGTACTTTAATTGTTGTTTTTTCTTCTTGTCAGCAGTTTTGTAACAAATTTCATATAACTTAGTAGCTTGCAAGTCTAAGATCATTCAAATGCTGACAAAGCTGGCTGCTCTTCTGCTTGAAAAGCAGTGACAAATGTTTGAAATTTCTTAAAGTAAAACAGTATGTTGAAGACATGCTGTGGTAGTTTGAATATTTAAGCCATAGATTCAAGTCATAGCTAATAGTTGTGTGCAGGAGAACACGCTGCTGCTTTCCTAGATAGTGCATGTCTTCATCTTTGAGATCCTCACTTATGCCAAAGATACAGTATTTCAAGCTTTGGCAGCCATGGTTAAGTGAACCTTAAATTCACTTACTGTGCTTGCATGTCTTGCTACTTTGGCTTTTAAGTAGGTTTCTTTGCCACTAACAAGAACTCTGAAGAAACTTAGGCTAACTGGTCAAAGCACTTCAGCTCCTGCCTCATTCTGAGGTTTACTTGGAAATACCCAGAGTGTTATTTTCAGTGAAACCAAACATTTAAGATAATTTTTCAAAACCTTATCTCATTTTTTTCTTCTTGCAAGGCTGCTGCTTCGTCTGTGACACTGCATGGTTCAAATACTTCCCTAGCATCTGCTGAGCAGACTCTTTCTGGCTCTGAAACTGAAGACTTGGTGACACCACAGGTAATAGACCCTGGGGTTCACTGGCATTCAAAGATCTGTGTGGTAGCCAGCCCTAACAGAAAGCTGTGGTGGGGCCTCTCCTGAATAACTATTCTTGAACAACATACAGGGACAGAATGCAAGTAACAGCAATAGTATAGCCTACAATCTGGAATACTTAAAGATGGTTAGAAGAGTCTTCCTAATGCTGCATGAATGCAAAGTGAACAGTCTGCCCCTTGAAATGGGAAGGGTGTGGGATGAAAAATGCGGGCTAGAAAGTGTGGTGCATATTTTTGTGGGAACATACCAGCAAATACAAATATTTGCTTTGGTTAGTGTAGAATACTACCTCTAATGACAACATAGAGGATGCATAAATTGGGATGGATATTGTCATGAAATAGCAGACTTCTGTGTAAGCTGAAGACTGAGATGTGTTCTCTCAAGCACTAACTGAAGAAATACTGGGAATCTGACTTCCTGATGTTCAGCCAAGACCTCAGACTTTACTTTCTTAGCTGTATTTATGTGCACTTGAAGATTTAACTAGCATTCAAATATTGTTCAGAGCTGAAAATAGCATTTAAATTTTTATAGATCACTGTCTTAAAGATCTCTTGCTAAGTGTTGCTGTGTTCAGGAACACAGCTGGGTCTTACCTGTTGGACTCTAATACAGTGTATGTAGATTATAATGGGGAAATGTTCATGCTTTTTAAGTGGGTTTTTTTGCTGATGTACATGCTATCAGTATACTGTGCATGTAGCATTTACTCTATTCCTTAATATACTGTATAGTTGAATATAACAGTCTTGACAGGGATGTAGTCTTGCTGCCTCTTGAATCAGCAGTTTTGGCCTGGTTCTTGATACCTCCTCTCACTTCTACAGCGTTGTAAGAATTCTTGTGTTGACAAGGATTAAATAATTTTGCTGTTCAATATGTATCCAGGAGACTTGTGCTGTGCTATAATGTAGAACATCTGCTTTAGTGGAATGTTCTGAGTTTTTGCAAACTTACTGCTTGGAATTAGGGTTGCTTGTGTCCAGCATATCTCTAGTCCCTTAGGCTTGAAGTGTGGTCTTTCTTTTCCAGTCCTGCTTCTCATGGAAAGCAGTAGATAAGCTTTGTTTGGTCCCAGCACAACTGGGGAATACACTCCCTGGTGACAGTGCACTCTTGTGGTATGCAAGTGCAGTTCTGTCTGCACCAATGATGGTATATATGGTGAGAATGGGACTGGTAGTCTTTAGCCCTAGGCTGTGTACCTAAGTTTAAGAAACTTAGCATTACAAATGTGAGCTAACTTTTTTGCAAAAGCAAAACAAAGTTTGACTCTGAAGCCTTGTTTGGCAGAGCTTACCAGAAGTTTAACATCAGAGATGTCTTTCCATTTAATTCAATGAGACAGGTGTATGTCACAGACTTCATTGTAAAAAAAAAAAACCTGCTTGAAGCAATCTACAGTTCTTAATTATCTGACTTTGCAGGGCTAGTTGTACAACTTCTTGTGTAAGAAGGGTACTCTAAGTCTGAATCTCTAAAGCTAATTACTTGAAGCTTTTGGTTAAGATGACTATTTAGTACGCTTACTTTGGACTTAATGCATGTCATGGTCTTCCAAAATCTACTTGTTTCAGCTTATGCACTGGTCTTTCATAGCTCTACCAGAAATTTGTGCTTTCTGCAATACTTCTTGTAATAGCAGGTGCATGTATGGCTTCTTCTAGGCATCAGCATCGCTTTCTCAAGAGACTGAGAAATATACTTCCCAGCCACTGTATCAGACAAGTTCATGTATTTCTGAGCCACTGATACCTAAAAAGATAGAAATTACCCAGGTGAGCTATCACAAATACAGGTAAGGTAAGTATATTGGTTGCTGAAATGTGTCTAGAGCCTTACATTCCTCTTGACTTCTGATTCCTGTAAATAGCGGTGCTCTAAATCAACACTTCACTTTGCTGTCTGCACAGATGAGACTTAATGCTGGTTAATGCTTTGTCTGGACAACTCAGCATTGTTTCTAATCTGAAACATAATCAATTAAGTTTGGAGGGAAAAAATCAAACCCCCTAAGCTTCCTGAGTTCCTCTGGAAAAGAGAAGTCACTTTTAATATCAGCCAGAGAATCATCTTCCAATAAATGGAACAGAAGGCATTCTATGTTTCCTTAGTGGTGGGGAAAAAATACCTAATGTCTCTTTATTGTGAAATTATTACAATGAGTGGTATGTATAGTACCTCATAGGCACATTTCACTTAATCAGCAGAGACTGCAATAGAAGTACTGTTTGCTGAGGATGCACAGCAAGATTTGAAATTGTAAGCAAAAGCTATTTGGTAGCTCTACTATGTCCAAATGTCATCCTGTAGAAACTGCTGACTTCTGTCAGTCTAGGCTTTAGAACAAATTAACTGCTTCTGTTACTGCCTGATAACTATCAAGTGACCTTTCATTACATTTGTTCTTCCCTCAGGCAACTATTCCCCTCCCAAGTGAGCCACAGTCACCATTGCCTACTTCAAGCACCTCCATGTCGCCAGTACCACCAGCGCAAAGCTTTCAGTCTCCTCCAGCAAGTAGCAGTTCTGTCACAATAACAGCAGCTCCCTTTCAGGCTATGCAGACTGTAAGTATGCAACTTGAGGCCACAGAAGAATAATTGACAATAATGCTAATAACTTTAGTCCTAATACTGGGGAACTGGCTCCTCTTGATATAGTACAGAACTTGATAGATCATTTTGAAGTTTTAATGTTAAACCTAGATTAGAACTCTGCTTCTCCAACGCCTTCAGAACTTAAACCAGATCATCTAAGAACAGAGATCCTGGTTTTGCTCTGTATAGTCCCAAAATCTAATACTGGGATATCTTAGTAGCCTCAAGGAACTAAGAGGGAGAAGTCAGACCTGAAATCAACAGATTTATAGCTGTGCCCCAAGGTAAAGTTGACTGTACTTAAACTGTTCTTCTGCATAAACTTCAAATAATAAAGACTGCAGAGGAGAGAGGGAATCCTGAAGTATATAGCTGTTAGGACTAAAAGCTTTCTGAAGCCTGAACCTGTCTTGCTGCTTTTTAAACTGTTTGCTTTAGTGGGGTAAAACTCAGTCCATTGGAATCATGGAAAATGTGTCCTTTATAAAGACTGGTGTAGCTCATTATCCTATCTCACTAACAAGTACTCAATATAGGTGCCTAGGGAATAGTCCACACAGACCGAGTGGTGTTTCTTGCAAATAGATACTATTTTTTCAGGCCATACATCATTACTAATGTTCTCTAACATTACTAATATTGCTACTCTCTGGTAATTTGTGGTGCAAGCTTAGAGGGACGCAGAGGAAGGGTCTCCATTTGGTTATTAATGTTCCCTTCCCTGTACTTGGTCTTATTTACTCCTCTGATACCTTCTTCAGAAGATGCTAGAAACCTTCATTTAATGTTCTTGCTGAAAAGCAAGCTTAGAAAGAGGTCATTGAGATTCTCCAAAGGCATTGTCCATTTCAACAAATGTACCAGTGCAGTTCCACAACTTGCTGGACAATCTGCATTTTGCAGTATTGAGACAAATGTTAGTAGTATTTGGTGGCAGAAGGTAGCTAATAGCCTTTCAAAGCATGGGAATTAATAACTAAAACATCTGTGACATCCTGGTGTGGTCTGTAGTAAATCACTACCATGATTTTTTCCTCCTTGGTTTTCTGTATTTCTAGAAGAGGTTCAAGTAGAACCTTCCTCAGAGGTACAGAATTTTTATATATGCTATAAATAAGGCAAGTGGTGGAATGGAGGTGGTTCTTTCTAAGCCAGATCTATTTAAATTATGCTAAGTGGCTAGGTGCTGATTTTTCATGAAAGTGGAGAAATAGCAGCATGCTATGATCAAGGAATCCAGAGTCTTTCTGGGGATGCAGTCTATAAGATGAGCATCTGTAATGACATAAATATGGAGTCTTGGTCTCAGTCATTCTGATTGTATCTGAACCTAGTGTCTGTGTTTGGAGTGCTTTTGATCATAAAGGTACCACTGAAAGTTCACTTGAATTAATGCTGTGGTGTTTTCAGAGATGTTAAATGTTTGAGATTTCTCTTGACATTTTTTGGGTCAAACTGGCAAACATCTGTCACTCACTAGGATGTTAATGCCTCTGGTAGTGGTAGCAGTCTTTAACTTTGTGGTGCAGGGTTTTCTTCCCTACACTGCTTAGATTCTCATTGCTGCCAGGAAAACACAGCCATTGAATTTCAGTAGATAGCCAGGAGTCAGATGGTTCCTTGCCAAACAGTGGTAGTACAGTGACAGTAATGGAAGCATCTGATTACATGTCCTCAGATGTCTGAACATCTATTGCTGCTATTGTACTTATGGAAGCTTAAAGGCAGATCCTATCTGTAGCCCTAGTCCTTTACTAGAATTCCACCTGTAAACCTCACTGTAGGAAAAAGTAGACCACTTGCTACAAATACTCCAGGATGTTGACAGCCTAACTGCACAACATCCTCAAATTTCTTTTAGAAAGAGGATTGCTTTGGAGCACTTTGATCACTTCATCTGGTAAAGTAAAAAAAGAATTTGTATTGTTTTATAATGGTTCAAAATTTATACTCAACACTTCAGTATCATGAGGGATTTCTGTGCTGGCTCCCTCTTAGAGGCAATACTTGGTTTCTTGACCCTTGGAAAAGTGTTCATTTCCCATTTTAATTATAGAGGCTTCTGCAAATGACAAGAATTGTCAAGCTGTGAAGCTGTTCCTTGCATCTAGCTGTAGTTTTGCCCTGGTCTGTCTTCAGACAGTTTATAGTCTTGGAAAATGGTCAGATACACCTCTAGACTCGGTATCAGTACTGCTGACAGCTCTTCATGTGAAATTTAGATCCTTCTACTCAAAATACACTTCTTTCCTATTTGATCTTGATACTAGTTGTCACTTTTGATAGTGTCAATTCTGGCAATTTGGGGTTATTGGCTATAAAGCAGTACAGTCACTGGAGTGACTGAACTCTGGTTGATTAGATTTAACAGTAATATCTGTGCACCACCCTACTGCCCAGGCTGTAACATTAAAATTTGAATTACAAGACTGTTACTTAGGTTACATGTTC
The DNA here is from genome assembly GCF_000699145.1 of Aptenodytes forsteri. Taxonomy (NCBI): domain Eukaryota; kingdom Metazoa; phylum Chordata; class Aves; order Sphenisciformes; family Spheniscidae; genus Aptenodytes; species Aptenodytes forsteri. Next base: position 946,294 of record NW_008796213.1, on the reverse strand, counting down.
AGTCTGAGGGAACTTAAAACGAGTAGGAAAGTTGAGGCTTAATCTACCAAAGGGGTGAAGGCTGTCTAATATACACTCAACTGCCATATTAGTGTTGCATCAGGTTCCAAGACATGTATAAAGAACCAAATTCTTCCTAAATGTGAATATCTCATCTTGGTATAGGCTGTCCCAGCTTCAGGTCAAAAGCTGTAGAACAGGTAGTCTGTGAATTTAACAGTGGATTTCCCATAGAAGGAAAATAGCATATTGTATGGTAGCTGTTCTGTTAATCAAATGTGGTAGCTATGGTCAATCAAGCATGTTTCTTGCATAGCAGCTACATAAACAGGAGTAAGTTCTGTAAGTCTACTGAGAGGGAAAAGGATGGGTTGAAGTACAATGTTCTTGAACACCAACTGTTTCTTTGAAATAATCTAGAAACTGATCTAGGCATATGGATTTAAACCATGGCATAGCAGGGTGGTGGCATTAGGCAGTGACTCTAGCTGGTAGTGTTAAGCACTTGTCTTGAAATATGTTGTAGGTATTTAAAGTGAATGCACCACTGCCTCCGCGTAAAGACCAGGAAATTAAAGAGGAGTCTTCATATTCAGCAGGATATAACCAGAGTTTCTCTACAGCAAGTACACAGACTCCTCCTCAATGCCAATTGCAGTCTTCTCATGTTGCAGAACAAACCTCTCTTTCACAAGAATCTCTGTCTTCAGGTGAGAACTGTACTTGTATCTGTATTTCAAGTCTTTAAAGATCTTCAGGTTGTAGTAGTATTTTAATTCATTAACATGTGCTGTGAGTTCTTTTGACTCAGTGAAATTCTTAAGCACTGTTAATAGCACCCGTTAACATTAGGTTTACATACCATACCATCAAATAGATTAGAGTTGATGTAACCCTAACTTCAAAACTGCTAGCAGGATGAAAGGCTGCTTCAAACTAGTTTCTATGCTAGTTGCGTGGACAGTGTCACTTATATGCCTGAATTTCCCAGTAGGTGGGAAATTCAAGTATGCAGTGATACTTGTCAAACAATTGTTTGCTTGGAGCTGAAGCAATGATGAAATACTCTTATTTGGAACCATTAATTGGTCTCTGGTAATAGACACTAGTGCTGTCTAGTGCTGGGAGTTGCTGAAAGCTAAATAAGAAAGTCGGGATGAGTTTTCAGTCTGACTTGAGGAATACTAAACTTCTGATAAGAGGGGTCTTGAGCTGCCTTATTTAGCTCAACTGACCTGCTTGACATTCAGCTACTGTACCAGGTGAATTTGTATAGCTGATACTAAATTTGAAGTGAAACTAGCCCCTAAATATGCCTGAAACAGGTTCCAGGGTGAAAGGAAGCTGACAATTAGGGATGTGGATTTATAAGACTACCTAATCAAGTGACTCAAGGTCATTTAAAACTACTGTGTTTCTGCCAGGAGAATCTTGATAGGAATTATACTAGAAATAGACTGATACTGTGTGAAGTCAGTGAGACATATGAAGATTAAGAGCTCCAAAGAACAATATAAGTATAGCAGTCAGGAAAGCATGGTTAGCTTGAATGCTTCTCATCACTGAGACTACAGGTGATCAGCCTTCTATACAGTTTTTTGATGAACATCATGATTTTTTGATCTTGTGCAGTGGTTCTGCACAGACTTTGGAAAGGGGTTTAGACTGTCACTCTTGGATCAGTTTTAAGCTTTTCAGATTGATATAAAGCATGGTCCTGTGGAAACACATTCATGGTTACGATGTCTGTATCCTGTATCTAAAGCTAACCACTCAACCACCCTGTGAGTGAAAAGTATTCTTGAATACCTGTTGCTTGGGGTTGAACTGCCTAATAACATGTGGTAGGAATGTCTGAAGAGAATGAACCCAAATATCTAGCTTTCCACAGTTGTCTTATTGCTATGTAGATAAGACTGAGTTTCTCTTGTCACTTTGAAGGATGTCAACACTGAGGTGACCTAGTTTATCAGATAGACCACTGAGGTCTTGCTAGTAGAACAGTATTGGTTCTAAGTGAAAATTCTTAATCAGGTGTTACTTGATTTTATTCTAGCTTGGTTATTTTCTTGATGCTGCTAGCAAGCTTATTCTGACCTAGGCAACTGAATCTTGTTGAATGCATTAGAGGCTTACACTGACAGCCTGGGCTGTCTACAGTATACTTTTAACAAGCATTACACTCTACAGACCAAAGGGGAGGATCCCCACTTACTTGGAGTAATGAAGTGGCACAAGAACAGGATATTCAGAGCAGCTTAATCAGTCTCTGAACTTCCTAATGCTGCCCTTGCTTCTAGGTGTGGTAACTTATTACAGTTATAAAAGCTTTGAATTAATCTGTGCCTTCTGTTTTAAGCAGTGAATTATCAACCTGATGGAGCTGTTCCTGTTAGCAATGGTAGCCTTGCCTTTTATCCAGCACAGACTAATGTTATTCCCAGACCGCCTCAGCCTTACCTTAACAGTCGTGGGTCTGTCAGAGGATCTGCTAGAGGTGGAAGGTCACTGGCTAATTCGTATCGTTCCCCTGGTGGGTACAAAGGTATGTATGTACTACCACCTTAAAAAATAAAAAATCTAATATAGTAACACTAGAACATGATTTAACACAACATGGTATTAAATTAAAACGACTTTTTAAGAGCAATGTGCAGAGAATGGGGTTTTCCTTTGTAGAATTTAAGCAAGTTCATTCTGACTCTTACTTGTAGTCCCTGTACTTTGGGTGTCAGGTGAACTGGCAGAGCAATTTCATAGCACTTTGAATTATGAAAGCAGAAACTTTCACTAATATGTTAAAGTATGTAATTGTATAGACTTTTCTGCTTGCTATTTCATATACCCTTCTGAACTTTTTACCCCCTTTATTCTTTCTCTTGGCATCTGTCTTGCTAACATTCTGGGCAGGTATTTTCTCTTCAGATGTCACTTGCAGTATTTGCCCAAAACAAGATACCCTTTGCTAAGCACTGCTGGCTTTAATATTACCAGCAGAAACTGGGATGGGGGGAGAGGTTCCTGGTAGTTGAGAGCCCTTCTGGATTAATAACAAACCAAAGGGTTTTAAGAGAAGGATTGCTTGGTCTCTGCAAATCAGTTGCTATTCTGCTGCTAGCTGAAGTACTATGGAAAGTTTCAGCTGACTCTCAGCAGACACCAACTTAAGGTGGTTGATAGCTGTGGCCTATTTCATTTTGAAGTGGAAGGGCACTTAGTCTGTCATCGAAGTTGTTTCAGTTATTGGGCTGAGACTGCTCAATACCTTGTAGGAACATGTACCAGAAAACGAGTTATGTAGTTCTACCTTACCTGCAGTTAGGTGTTTGGTAGTTAGTCTAATAGCTAAAGATGCTAAATATTATAGTAGTTAAATGTGTAACAGTCATAGCTAAGCATCTGTAGTAGCAAAAGAAAGCATTTCTTAATTCTGCTAAATCCTGTCTCTGGATCTAGCAAGTTTTTCAGCTGTTCTGTGAAGTCCCATTAACATCAAACAGGCAATTGTTAAGGTCTGATGTTAATACTTCTAAACATGTAATTTTGATACATACATTGGGTAGTTCAGAGTAGCTAATGAAATGCATTCTTTACAGGAGTAGTGAGACTCTGAAAGAAGGAATAGATGTGTAATTCATAATGTAATACAATGGTAATTGCCAAAAGGGAGCTCGTCATATTCTGGACTTGTACTTGTAAACCAAACCATGAATAATATTGAATAATCAACCTTATTTGAACAGGTTTTGATGCTTACAGAGGCTCACCTTCAATAACTAATGGCAGCTATGGCCAGCTGCAGTTCCCTGGTAGAGATTATGCTGGAATGCCATATTCTCAGAGGGTAAGCATTGACTTTTGTTTCCAGTAGCCTTCTTGAGCACTGTATGGGAGATAAGTCTTCTAATACTGTAGCTTTTCATTATCCTAACAGGTGCGGTATTCTTTAGAAGCTAGAGTTTAGTTTTGTTTCCTAGATGAAACTCTTTTTTTTTTTTTTTGGAACAGCAGACAGCAGTTGAAATAGGAAGTCAGTTCAGACAGGTAACAACTCTGTATGACAGGTTGATTTTAGTCTGAAGGGAATCTCCAAAATGCAAACAGATGGCAAATAAGATGTGGCATAATGAGTCTGTTTTACCATGGGTTTTAAAGTTAGTCCTCAATGCCTCTGTAGTATAAAATAACAAACTCTTAAATGGATTACTGAGAATGTGGTTAAGAAGAAAAACCACCAATGTGTAAGAAAGCAAAGGTTCCTGGTGGGAGGAGGGTCTTTAGCTTTGAAATGAAATATATTCATCTGTACAGACTCAGACTTGTAACAGACCTGAGATTTAAGGTAATGCTCATTGAACTGAATGTATAGTTCAGAAGCTAACTTGCTAGAACTGGCATTGAAATAGCTCTTTAATTTTATACAAGCTATTGTAAAAGTAAATTTTCCATAAATAAGGCTGTTTATCTACATCTTAATTCTGAACTCCATCATTGTTTATTCTAGAACTTGAATTAATTGTGCAAAAGAAAAAAATACTCTATTTGGTAGTCCCACTTGCTTTCAGATTTGCCTATAGCAATCTTACTAATACTTCTGTTCTTTTTAGGATGTGAATTACCAGCAGTGCTATAAACGAGGTGGGATAACTAGTGGTCCTCGAGCAAATTCAAGAGGTAAGGTTAACATCAGGTCCTCAGTGGAACATGTATGTGCTTGGGCATAGCAAATGCTGAAGTGGAGTGTTACCATGAATAGTGAGGAAAAAGTGTACTATCACTGATAAAACAGATCAAGCTTGGTATAAATTAACCAAGGTAGATGAAAGCTGAAATACTGTTCTTGGACCACCAGCATTGCATAGAAGCAGACTTAATGTCACCTCTCAATTTGGTGTCTTCACATGTCAAAGTTCTGACAAATGGTACCTTACTGAACTTTCTTCCCAAATAAACAGACCAGGAAATAAACACAGGGTGGTTCCCATGTTGCATTTGGCTTCATCCCTTAATTGTATGGTCTCCTCTGATTCTGGGTGAGCTATCAGATCCCAGAAACTTTTAACTTTTTCTACGAATAGAAGTTTGTTTGGGAATACAGGTTTACTCTGTACTTCCATGCTGGAATACAAAACCTAAAGACATATATAAAACTAGCTGTTTCAAGCCAAGCATGAAATGCATGTATTTTGAAAAGTAAACAAGATTTAATCCTGGAAAATGTGCTGGAAAAAGCTGGACTTAAATGCTATAGGTGAAAAGAAAGATAAATAGTAACTATAGATCACTACTTTGAAGAATAAAGGGAAATTATGGTGTATCATGGAAACTCAAGATAAAGCAGGTCATCTCTCAGTCAGGCAGGGCTTACAGAATATACTTCAGAAGAGAATTAAAAGAAATGTGAGATTGTGGTGAGTTAACAGTAGATGTCAGTAAGATATCAGTAGCAACTTCACTTTTATTTGATATCTTAAGGTGTTCCTTTCCAGTGGAATTAACAGTGGCTTGAAACTTGGGGGTGACTGCTTTAAATTTCTTAGATCTATCAATGTTTTCATTCTAGACCCTTTTAACTTGAAGCTGTTTATCTTCTCAAATATCCATTTTGGGGAGTGGGATGCAGAAAGCTTAAAAGCAATCCTAGTTCTTCAAACTTAAAATATTCTAGCATCATAAGTTGATATGACCTACTAAGAATGCAGCTCCAGAAGAACAGTATTGAGGTAACTTGAAGTGCAAATTCAGGTCTTGAAGGTGACTAAATGACTACTTGGCTTTTAGTAATCCTACCAATTTTTTTCAGAGATTATATTTTATCTCCCCTCAGAAGCTAGCATATGCTTTTTATGGTAATATATGTATGTGGCAAATACTAAAGCTAAAACTATTCCAAGCTAGCGCCCTCTCCTACTTAGAAGTATGAAAAAATTAAATTATGGTTCATCCTGCTGACTGCTGAGAGTGATGAATTTAAACCAGCTTCAAAGTTCTGTTCTCGCTGGGGTCCTTTGTCTTTCAGCTACAGGAAGTTGTCAAAGCTGTTGCAGAGCTTATACACTTGCTGCTTAAGATCATGCCTGCAGGTTTAAGGGTCTCCTTCTGTTATAATACTTATTTATCATTGCTGATGATCTTTAACAGCAGGGTGGAGTGATTCCTCTCAGGTGAGCAGTCCAGAACGAGACAATGAAACCTTTAACAGTGGGGACTCTGGACAGGGAGACTCCCGCAGCATCACCCCTGTTGATATGCCAGTGACGAGCCAAGCTGCCACCATATTACCAGTGCATGTCTACCCCCTCCCGCAGCAGATGAGAGTTGCCTTCTCTGCCGCTAGAACATCTAACTTGGCTCCTGGAACTCTAGACCAGCCAATTGTGTTTGATCTGTTGCTGAACAACCTTGGAGAAACTTTTGATATCCAGCTTGGTAGGTTCAACTGTCCAGTGAATGGTACATATGTCTTCATCTTCCACATGCTGAAACTGGCTGTAAATGTTCCCCTGTATGTGAATCTCATGAAGAATGAAGAGGTCCTAGTGTCAGCATATGCAAATGATGGGGCTCCTGATCACGAAACAGCTAGTAACCATGCAGTCCTGCAGCTGTTCCAGGGAGATCAGATCTGGCTACGTCTACATCGGGGAGCCATCTATGGAAGTAGCTGGAAATACTCCACCTTTTCGGGATACCTCCTTTATCAGGACTAAAATCCAGTGCGATGTTTACAAAAGAGCTGCTCCAAACACCTTGGTGGAGGGGGGTGGGACTAGCTTTGCACTTACTACTGACTTTATAGAAGATATGTGGTTCCATTATTGGGGGAAATGATGGTCCTGTTGTGCAAGGTGAAATCATGGAATTGGGGTACTGAATCAGCACTAATTTGGCACTTTATCAGTTGTGATGTAGCCTTGCTAGTAAAGCTGTGAATGTATATTGTTTGCACTTACCCTAAACTGTATTAATGTCCAGCTTACTACACTATTGATTGCCTCAAGTATGGGCTATTCACAATGCCTTGTTGTGCCTCAATAAAACAAGTTAATATGCATTTTAGTATTAATCTTGCCAGTGGTCTTTATTTTTAAAATATATCAAACTGAGCTTTATTCCTCATGTGGGGGTGTACATGTGTGCTATTACATAGAACTGATCTTCAACAATTCAGAGTAAACTGTATTGTTTAAAAGGGATTCTTGCTTGATGCCATTCTCAAGAGAGTTCCCTTGATCAAAATGAATTCAAGATTTAGTTACATACCTGCTTCCTTTTTAACCAACAGGTCATGAAATTAGAAGTGAAAAGCTATGTACTTCATTAGGACTACTTATTTTAAATGCATATCCTGTCAAAATCTAGCTTTGTCACACCACCTGTCCTTCAGTAGTGATGTACTTGGAATTCTTAAACCTCAAAACAGTCACTGAAGGGCTGGCTCACACTGTTTGTTACTCAGCTGCGATATATTTTAAAGTTAAAATTGACCCTTGTGAAGTACAAACATATATGGCTTCACTCCCCCAGGAGACTTGAATCAGATTGTAATGCCAAGTTTATCTCCTCCTTTCAGGGAACTGCTGAGGAACTTCGTATCTGTAGTTGAAGCCTGCTGCTTGCATTTTAAATCAAACCTGAATATGAATGCTAGGAAGCATTTATGAAATTCTTTTCTTACAGCTATAGGGCTGTGTGACCAGTCTTCAGCAATCTCCTCTGGCCTGAGAACTGAAAAGCCATGATGTATGTCCTTGTTTAAGCTGCAGCATGTCAAATACTATAAAGCATTTCAATGTTTAAAATGGAAGTATGAACCTGTAAGAAGACTGTAGGTCACTGGCTCTTTCTACTTCTAAAAGCTTCAATGGTTTGTATCTGAGTGTACTGAAGTAGCTAGTGCAAAAGCCTGACTGGTATATCTAAGGATGAACTAGAAGTATGCAAAGTAAAAGCAGTTCAGCTATCTGCTTATCTAAATGAAAGTAAAAAACCTAAATGGAATATCCTTTAGACCTGATAGCTGCTGTTTCTTGGTAACTGGTTTCACAACTTCCAACTTTAAACAGTTCTCCCCTGCTACCATGCAGATGCCAAAACAAGTTGTCTGGCATGACTTCATAAAGTTACTGCCATAAAGATCTTGGTTTTATTCCAAGCTTAGATTTCTTTTTCATACAGATTTTTAGAGGGTGATCATGCTTCAAGTCTTGGTTTAATTCCTTTGGCAAGTTCTGAGATGAGAAATTGGGGATAAAGCTTTAGGGAACCTAGTTTTTACCACTATGGACAAAAATATCAAGCCTTAACCATTGAATGCTAAGCCTGTATTTTTAGACATGCTAATTCTGACTTTAGCCAATAAAAAGGCTTATTTCTAGAACGCTCTCAAAGGCTAAGTGGTAGGAGTTTAACTAGTGCTTTTTTGCTCAAACTGTTAAGTGTCCTTGTGTATTAATATGGGAATATAGTAGATAGGCCTAAGTGCTAGGATAATTTTCAGCTTGCAATCGCTTTGCAGCTGTGGCCAAACAGACTTCACTGCTTTTTGAGCAGACCTGCAACTGTGGACTTTTAGACATCTAGAGTGCTGACCCAGTCACTCCTCTCCTGTGCTGCCTGCATAGAGACTAGGAAATAAATGAGCCCTGTTCTGCGTATAGTAGCAGGGTATCCCTTGTGCTTCAGACTGCCTTAGTGCAGGCTTCTTCATTTAGCATGCAGCTTATCCCACTTGGTTTTGTTATATGTACTTGTATGATGGATTTCTTAGTTTTAAGAACAAGTTACCAGTACTTCTAAGCATTGCTAATAAGCTTGGCCGTTGGCAACCTCAGACGTGATTACTGCAAAAACATGAAGCACATGCTGCTTTCTAATGCTCCAGTTCAATCAAGTCTGGACAGCTACTTGGTAGACCCATTTGTTTGAGCCTTACCTTATTTCTTACTGGCAGATCTAGCAAAGCTTTTCTGTATTTCTAGCTCGTGTATATTTAAGATATCTGAAGTAAGCATCTCAATTTCAGAGCTGGTTGTCCATCTGTATAAGATGGATTTGAATATTCCTAACTAAAGGAGTACACGCTGTCACAGCAAGAAGTGAGAAGATATGATGAAACATGAAATCTAATCATTACACCACTCCTTGATAGTAAACTTGACCGTAAATCTCATAATGGATGGCTTTAAAAGATTTAATGCTTCTGTAAGCTTATCAACTTGAATTAGAATCACCTCTATGGTACCAGCTACTTTAAAATAAAATGTCTGGTTTTCTCCCACTATGTTATTAAAAAAATATACAACTCGGACAATTCTCTTCCATACAGTAACTGAACATATGATCAATTTTATCCTATAAGCATTCTCATGCAGTACCTCCTTAGCTAGAACTATTGGCTTTCACTGTATTTCTAGTTGGAGCCGTGAACCCAGCTCTACCTAACCTCTGTTACAAAAAGGAGTAAAAGTGCAATTGAACAGGTACCGTCATAAAGTTTTCAGACTAGATGTGACTCAAAAGGTTAGTACTGAACCTCCAATGCTAAGGCTACATTTAAAAAAAAATACTGCAAAAGACCAAGCAAAACACCTGCTTTCTAAACCAATAGCTGGCCAAAATCCACTGGTAGAAAATTGCCTTCTAATCTTCAAAATACCTAGAAATAGGACTTCACATGATTTCCTATAATGATAAACGCTACTAGGATATTGATATCTCAATCCTCGTTCTTTACGGTTCTAGATTAATACTTGTTTTGAAAGCTTCTCAAAGTACTTCAGGGTATTTCAGTGCATTATTTACCAACTGACAGTTTTAGTCTATCTCAGTATATCCAGACTAGGGGCCTAGATCCACATTCTACTTCTGGGTGAAGCATTTAACAGGTGAGTTTCACAGCTTGAAAATATTTGAGGTAAGACCAGTATAGACTTCACGTAAATACTGTCTGCCAATACTTTTTGTCTCTGTAGTTGTTAAATGAAGTTGCTTGAGTTGTTGCAAGTAGCATGCATTCACCGTATAGAGATGATAATCAGGTCTAATTAATACATACAAAGGAGCATCATAGTTCTGCTAACTTCCTATTGCTGTCTTTTACTATGCGAATCGGATACCACCTAAATTCTCTCCAGTTTAGTTATCTTGTGCAGCCTGCTGAAGAGAAACTATAAGGAACTAACACTAGGTTTTGAGCTGGAGTGAGTGAATTTCCATGTTTCCTTCTCTGAGTTCAGTGAAATACTGGAATGACCCTGAAATAGGAGGGTGTACTGGTTTTGGCTGGGATAGAGTTAATTTTTGTCAGAGTAGCTGCTATGGTGCTATGTTTTGGATTTGTGACCAAAATACTGTTGATAACACAGGGATGCTTTAGTTATTGCTGAGCAGTGCTTACACAGAGTCAAGGCATTTTCTGCTTCTCGTGCTGCCCCACCAGCGAGTAGGCTGGGGGTAAGCTGGGGGAAGAAGGAGGAAGGGGGGGACGTTTGGAGTGATGGCGTTTGTCTTCCCAAGTAACCATTAGGCGTGATGGAGCCCTGCTTTCCTGGAGATGGCTGAACACCTGCCTGCTGATGGGAAGGAGTGAATGAATTCCTTGTTTTGCTTTGCTTGTGCGTGCGCGGCTTTTTCTTTACCTATTAAACTGTCTTTATCTCAACCCACGAGTTTTCTCACTTTTACCCTTCCAATTCTCTCCCCTATCCCACCGGGGGAGGGAGGTGGGGAGGGGAGTGAGTGAGCGAGTGGCTGTGTGGGACTGAGCTGGATACTGAGGTTAAACCACGACAGAGGGTTTCTTAAAGTTTTCAAGGTACTAAAGTCACTTTTGTGTTTTTTCCAGGTTATGGAAGGGAGAGGAGACCATGAATGATCTACCAGAATTGTCATGGCTAACTTCCTGCAGCTAAGGACACCTCCATCCCGCAGGCTACAGTGGTGGTGCAGAGAATGTCACTGCTCTATTGCACTGATTCAGTTTACGTACCTTTTCCTCCCTGACTGCTGTAAATTATCTACGGCTGCTCCGACAAAACAGTCAGTGGGGGAGACGGCTTTGAGATTTTAACTCTGATCAAAGTCTTGTATCTGGAGGCCCGGCAAACATTTGTCTGCTGCAGATCATCCTTGCTAGCTCTTTATCAAATCTATACATGACTTTTGAGAAAATTAAGTTTGAGTGTCTTGTGGAGGATATGAAAAGTCTGTTGTGTATTCTAATTGGAGATGCACCGTACCATAACCAGATAAAAATGAATTAACTCTGCTTATGCACTTGTTCGCAAGTCTGATCAACTTAATTTTGTCTTGTCTCCCAACTATAAACAATTCTATTAAGAATGAAAAAGCTTATAAATGTGTATCTGCTGACTGAACATTTCCAGGTGGCGTTGTACTTGAAAAAAAAATACTGTGAAGTACTAATTTCACTGGACAGTATTAGTTCATACAGCTTTTGGACGGTTTGGGTCTTAGGTGAGTAAGGGCTGTGGTTGATTTGGAATGAAGGCTTTGATCTCAGTACAGATCCACTCACTTTGTCATTAGTTTACTACAATGAAGTAAACCCTATATTGAAAACAGTGGATTACTTTTAGCTTGTAGCACATCACACAAAGGATCGTTGTCATCTTTCTCATGAGTATCACTTATTAACTACAACTTACAGCCAGATGCTATCCTAAAGGAACTTGGCTGGCGGGATAATGTAGCAGTTGTTCTATGCCAGTGGAAGTATGTTACACATAGCATTCAGCTAAAACACTACCTGCATTTCAAAACAACCAAAAGTCAAAAGACTAATTCTAAGTAACCTGCGATATGTGAGACTTTTCTAGGTTTTTTCCATCTCCCAAAGTTCTTTAACTTCATCAAGTTATCTTGATAGCAACTCCGTCAGGAACTTGGTCTGATTTTCCTTGAGGTCAAACTTACGTTGCTTTAAAAATCCTTGGTTTCAGCAACTGAGTTTCAAAATATGATTGCTTGTTCTAAATCCTTCATAAAACTGTTGTTATAGTGCACCTGGAGAGTTTTGGAGCTTTAAAAAAAATAAATCTTTGCTTTCCCTTATCTCCCCACCTCCCTTTTATTCTCATCCTTTTTTTCTGTACTTGCATGCTGGTGCAACTTGGATTTCATTTACTTGCTTTTAGTTTCTTTGTATATCACTTGTCCCTTTCACATTGGGTCTTCTCTCAGCAGCAGTGTTAGATAGCTGCCAAGAAAATCTCAGAATTTTACCTCAGATTCTTTCTTTTGCAGAGTAGCAAATCAGATTTAGGACCCCCCCCATTCTAATTCAGTTCCAGATCCATTATTTTGAAGTAGATGAAGCCTGAAATATTAACAGAGTCTTTGCTCTAACGAAAAGGCACAGAAGTTCTTGCTTAAAAGCAGTTACTTATACCATAGCCACTGGTATCTATGGAGGTTTATGTTTTACAGAAAGAAGTATCAGGCATACATCAAACCCAGCACATAGGTAGACTAAAATGCTTGCAACAATACTATCCACAACTGAATCACTGCTGACATATTACAAAGGAAATAACCATTGTTGAACTGGATGTTACCTGATTTAGAGACTTGCTGGCATTGCCTCATTGATGGCTGTGCGCTGCACAAAAAACAGGTCTTAAAAGCAAAATCTTAGGTGTAAAATCTTTTCCACCTTTTTTGTAGTGAATGTTGTGTGTTAAAAGTGCTGTTGTAAATACAAGTGGTAAGTGCAATAAAATTATGAAAAACATTTTAGGAAGATGTTAAAATAGCCTTTAAGCATATTTTGTTCTTTATTGATGTGTTTTACATCACCAGCTCCGCAAGACTAATGTCCTTCAATGAATAAATTTCGTAACTTTTAAGTTCTACCACAGATGAATACACAGAAACTGAATAAAGCAGACTGCTTTTAAACTGTCCATTACATGCTAATTTTGGAGAAGGAAGTAGAGATATAACACTACAAATCCTTTAAAGTAATTTGGTTTTAGTATGATACGTGATCCAAGATCTTTAAAATGGGCAGTTTTCATTAGATTAGTCTTATTTACTATCTTAACCAAAATGGGAAAATGACAAATCGTTAACAATATATACTTTTCACATTCACATTGTTTTTGTTTATATTTTATGATTACTGAACATACTCTCGCCTGCTTCTAAGAAGAAATGAAAAGGTGAATGAAAGTACCTACAATTTCTTGCTAGATGCTGTAGAGCTGCATTACTGGAGAAGAGAAAGGCAGTTCTTGAGTGATAATGATCAGGTGTTGTCACCACTTCAAAAAGTGATGAAAACCACAAGAGAGCGCACAATCTCCAAATGCTAGGTAGGTGTAATTCATTCTTACAGCTAGATTATTTTTTAATTACAGGCAAACTTATTAAGGGACCATTTTTTTGCATGAAATCATTATAGTATTACCTGCTTTAACATTTTCCTTGTAAACAGTTTAGGAACTTAAGTTACTTAGTGGCAGTAAAGATGTTGTGGCAAGCATTACCATGTAGTCCCCTTGGTTAGAGAAGGGTATCCCTACCGTAAATGGCACTCCTGTGCACTCAGCACTGTTAAGAAGAGTATTCTTCAGTATAGGTCAGGTAATATGTAAGCTGAGGGAAGTACTGCTGTTTTCTTAATTGAGGAGCAGTAATGAGAAATGACATTTTATACTCTAATTACAATGAACAAATGACATACTGTCCAATTGTATTCGTAAGGCATCTATATAATGGGATGATCTTGTAATTGCCCTTGTGTTTGACTCTTCCAAAACACAGCAAATAGTCTTTCTGTTCTTTCTACCAGTTAATAACACATCTCTGGTTTGTAAATGTTATGTAAAACATCACCTACAGAAATAACCGAAGGATTTGGCTCACTAAGATCATATTGGTCATGAGGTTTTTCTGGCGTGCTGTTGGTCTGTGAACTGCACCTTTGATAGTCATCTTACACCTGCACGAATGTTTAAATCTTCCTTAGGTTCACCTGCATGTTCTAGGATTTAAGGGGGAAAATAGGAGGACAGAGGTGGAGAATCACAGTGGGGCAAATGCTTGCAGTTAGAACTGTTGTTTGTATATTCCCGACAACCTGAGTGGTAAGCACCTTCCACCCACTTTCACACACAAACACCATTAAGATAAGCAAACCATTTTCAGGGTCTACTAATCTATATAACGATGAGAACAGGTATCACAAAGCAACGTGCTCAGAAGCATAGCAGGAATTATGGCGTGTGTTCCAACTGCACATTTTAAGAAGCTCCTCACAGCAAATTTCTGTCTTCCTGCATGTATGTTGTGAGTCTTTCTTGTCCAGCTGCACATACCTCATGGACCTGGAAAACTGTGTGAACGATGTCAGTTCTCCACCACAGAATTGACCTCACCACCGTTCAGTCTTGGCGTTCTCACTTTAATTCTTGGGCAAGTAACTCACATGGTAGCAAATACAGAACAATCAAGCCTGGTACACAAGCTGGAAAACTACTAGAAAAAGGAGTAAACTATTAAGAAGGAAAACTAGGATTTTTTTTTTTTTTTTTAAGTGTAGTGGAAGTATGTGCTGGCAAAGATGGATGGCGCGGAGGGTTTGGAAGCATCCCGTGGGTTGGGCAACCAAATGTCTGCGGGACTGGTGTGCCTTAGCCAGCGCTGCCACTCATTGCAAGGTACCAAAAGAGGCCACCAAGCAGCGATGGACGGAGGTACCTCAACACAACTGCAGTAGTGGCAGCTGTACGATGGCAACAGCGCTGGGCCCCAGCGTCCCCTGGCCTAGCTGTCCCTAACCCAGCCATCCCCTCGATGCCGCGGCTGCCCGGGCCCGCTCCCTGCCGGGTTCCTGTGCCGCAGGGCCCGGCTTCCCCTTCATCGCCCCTTAATCGCCATGACAGCGACGGTTTGCTATCAGCCGAGTCTCCTGTTGGTGTCTCCAGGGATGGAGCGCGGTGCAGGCGTCCCTGGATGCAGAGGCCGCAGTAGAGGAGCCGGCAGCCGCACATGCACCGTGAGGCCGGCGGCCCCCCCGCCGCCGGCCGCTCTCTCCCTCACGGAGAGGGGCGCGGCGGTCTCCACAGCCTGCGCTCCGCGACATGGCCGCCCCCGCAGAGCTACAACCCGAAAGCAGCTCCCCAACCCCGCCCACAGCGAGCCATCCCGGCTGACTTTTATCCGTACAACAAGATGGCGGCCACCTCTCGCCGACCTCTGCACGAAGCCAGAAGGAGGGGCTGCGGCCGTAAAGCAGTGCCCGTTTCCCGATACCCAGCTGTCGCAAACCGGTGAATGGCTCTGGAGAGGGACC
>NW_008796213.1:881197-930229 GCF_000699145.1 Aptenodytes forsteri | reverse complement strand
CCGGGCGGGATCGCTGCCCTCACTCAGTGTTGTCCTTAATTTTGTGACCCTGGGAGCCAGCCGGGCGTACCGAAGTGAAGTGCGGCGATCTCATCCTCGGCGTGGCCTGAGCACTAGCGTTCAGTGTTTGGTGCTGGAAGGCATGACATCGAGCTCCGCTCTGCTCAGATCTCTCTCTTGCTCTTACAGATGATAGATAGCAGTGACTCTCGGGGATTCATTTTGTCCCGTTCAGCAGCATGCCGAGTAAAACTTTGAGAAAGGCACGTTAGATTTTTGTGGGTCGTATTTATCGCAGCATCTCACGGTTAACGTGGCGGCAGTACGCACTGAATCAAAACTGTGACCGCAATCTCAGTCTGGACATTTGAAAAAAGAGAAAGTTCCCTTGCACAGTGGTAGTAGAGCTTTAACCTCTATACTTCCATGGAATATTTGATCAATTTTACTGGAGGACTTGGATTTTTTCGACTGCGTTGATGTGTTAACAAAATGGTCAATGAGAATTGGCTGTCAGGAATTACTGCTACTTCAGGATTGCTACTCCGGCTTAATTTTCTATTTAGGCAACTTAAACTCCTTCTGAATTGGCTATAGCTAATCCTTGCTTTAGCAGTTGGCAAGTTCCTTTAGTAAATCAGTGGATTAAGTGCTGGGCATTGAGAATGCTCTTGCGGATGGTTAGATAAAAATGCAAAACTTTTTTTCTTTATTTGGCATAGTTACTTCAAAAATTCCTCAGTACCTATTTTTATCCCTACTATTAAGGACTGAGAGGGAAATTATAAATAATTGTCAGCAGCCTGTTGCACAGGAATCAAAAATACAATAATAAACTGCTGCATGTTTGGCAGGCTCAGAACAAAGAGGCAGCTGTCTGGATTCCTGGGTCCTACTCCTAGTGCTGTCATTTTAACACCACCAATAAGTACTGTGAAGCTCAGGAAAAATTTTGTAAGCGTTTTAAGATTGACATCTGTAAAATGTTTTAAGTTCAAGTGATGGATAATGTAATTCTCATGAAAGACAGGTTTCAGATTCAAGAGTGCAAGTATATTTATTGAGAAGAGGTGAAGATACAGATTTTTATTTAAAATAGCTGACACATTTTCTCTTTTCTAACTATCATAAAGAATGAATCTTGAAATTAAGACACCTATTATTGTGTAGGCTTCCTGTTACTAAATGAAGCATGATGTATCTGACTGACATAATGTACTGATGCAGTGCTGGGTTTGACATGACTCTTTGGATGAGTGGAACAAAAGTGCTCCTGAGGAATGTCGATTAACGTGGGCCTTTGACATCTTGAAGCCTTTCAGTGCTTTTGAAGGAAGACTTCAGAGCGACATGTCGGACTCCCATGTATCCAATGATAGTGTTGACATGTAACTGTGTTCCTGCAAGTACTGGAATCCAGATGCTGTTCTAGCTTTTATCTTGTTCTAGCAAAGGAACCAATCCACCAGCCAAACGGAATACCTTCCAACAATAAGTATTTGAAGCGGTAATACCACACTCGGCCAAACAGAACAGGGGTCACCTTTATTCTGTGCACTAGTTAAAGTGATGCGGCTCCTGATACAAGCTAATGGGTATTGAGGTAAAACTTCTCTTGTGTTAGCCTGTCTGCAGTGTACATTTGCTTTCAAGTTTGAATCCAGGTAGTGACAGGAGCTTCCCAGAGAGTATAAATCCTACCAGTCCACCAATACAGCACCTCTCTGTAGGCACCTCATTGCTTGTACCAATACAGAGAGTCCTTTAGAACAGTATCATAATAGTCCTGATGCCATAATTTGCTTACAGTGTAGAGTATGGGGAATGGAGTTCAAATGAATGAAAGCTTGCCTACCTGTAAAAAGTCCCAGCATGTTTGAAAATGCCTCTTTCTCTTCTGTATGTTCCTGCACCTGTGTAAAGCTAAATCAGTGAAGTTGCTGTCTGCTTTCTGGATTATCATCTAACTACATTCAGAAATGGAATTAAGTTTCCTTTTTTATTTGCCCTTACTATATCTGTTGGAAGGCTGTTTGCGAATTTTCTTCCTCCCGTAGCTAGAAACAAGTGTTGGTTTCCAGCCTAAATTAATTTATGGTCCATTTATATCCATTTGTGCCAATCTTACTTCTTAACTAGAATAGTTTCTTGGTACCCGCTCTGACATGTTTGTCAAAGGCTGATCCCTACCGGCCTGTTTTCCTATCCTCAACAGGCTGTATTTCCTTTACCGTATCATAAAACTGAATTTATGAAATCTAATAATAGGAGAGCACAGCTCTTCTCCGCACTTGTGTCCCTTTGAATTAATCTTTCTTGTGCAATCTGGTCATTTGTGTTTGCAGCATTCCAGAAAGCCTCACACTCAATGCCACTAATACATTATTTGATACATCCTAAAACTATAGTTCTCTTCTTCGTGTCCAACGCCTGCATATTTCTTATCACTTAATATACTGAGGTCCTTTTATCCTATGGTTGTTCATCACTAAGAAGCCTCCAGCTTTTAGGAGAAATTCCTATTATCCTTGAGTGCATGACCATGTACTTTGCCCTATTACCCCACTCCGTTTTTGTTGGTGCAGTTCTAAAGATCATTCAGTTCTTTGTAGGATTTTTCTGATCTTTCTCCTTGGATGATGCATGCTACTTCTGAGTCATCAACAAACGTCACTTCTCTCAGTGACCTGAACACAAATGTAAGTGTAGGATTTGTCTGAAATGTGATTCTTGATAAACTAGAACAGTAATTTCCTGCCAGGTCAGTAATCTCTATCTATCATGTAGCTGCTGTCATTTCCCTTTTAGCCTGTTGATTTTCTAAGTGTACGCATCTTTCTATCCCCCTCTTTTTCTTTCATTTTTTCCCCTCATTTTTTCTTCAGCTCTGTCACATCATAGTCGGTGTGCACCTTGGGATCATATTTATCAATCACACTGTACCTATTAGAACAGTCAGTTATCATACCAAGAAAGATACTCAATTTCTGTGCACCTTTCTTTGATATCTGTTCTAGGCTGTTACTCTTGTTAGGTTTGTCTCATGGACTTCAGGGACTTTGCTAGTTTTATTTATTTTTTTTTTAATGGCTAAATACTGCTTTCATGTGCCAGTTCTTGGAGTGTTGTGGAATGTACCGTCTGGTTATGTGAACATACAAAGTCATCTCTGATTCCAATTCAGATAGGATTACCACACAATTTTTATGCATTAATCTTCATTGGCTCAACCTGCTGTAATACATTTCTTTGGCTTGTAACAAAGGAGAAAATAAGAACACAATTGCAGAAATACAGCTGTTTGTTTAATTATTGAAAAGGAGTTGCAGAATGTGGCTTTGATGGGAACTCAGAAGCAGTGCTGGAAGAAGAGAAAGCAGTGTGAGAAGATTGCCCAAATACAGAAGAGTCCAGAATAAAGTTGGGCTTCCTTCCACATCTTTGTTGAGCTGGCTTCCATAGTAGGCAGGGTTCTTAAGGTCACTCTGAAAGTGACAATGAGCACCTCGTGTTACCTAGAGGAAGGACTCACAGGTGTTTGTATTGAAGACCGATTTGATGAGGAAGGTGACTTGCATGGTTAGAAGTGCTGTGAAAGTGGAGTTTGAGACTGGACAAGTTTGGCAGCAGGACCCACAGAGGAAAGAAGCTCAGGTAGGTTCTGATACGTGTTTATTTTCACTGTGTGCAAAACCACGGTGCATTTTCCCCTCCCTAAATGATGGCTTTGCATGTAGGCAGGGAAAGAAGAAAGTGTCTTTTGAAGTTCTAGTTTGTTAACAACCTGTCTGTGACTGCCAGTGTAAAAACCAAGAGAGAAAATACTATTAACAACTGCAAAAATATTCCCAAGTGTGACAAATACTGATGGAGTTTCTAAGTAACACATTTTCAGTGCACAGCAAACAGAAAATAAAACTTAGTAAACCGGACAGTTGAGCATTCAAATCAAATGCATGAAAGCCTTAAAATAATCTTTGTAAACAATTAATTGCATACATATTCAAGGTACAATTTTTTTCTGTGTGTTTATCTTTGCAAACAAAGATGTAGTGCCTTGATTTTTCAGCAATTTTTATGTGCCATACTTGGATTCAGAGGTACAGAGAAGGAGGTGGTGTTTACTGCTGGTGGAGAAGGATAGTCTTGGCTTCACTTGCAGAACCTGAGGGAAGGCTCCAGTTTTCCACGTCCATTGTCCTGTCGTAGATTGTCCTGTTGTTGTTCTGCAGAAGAAGAAGCACCTTCCCGTGCCATTCTGCACTCAGCCACTGTGGTTGCTGTCACTGCAGTGGGAAGGAGTCACTGACAAACGTGATTATGGAACAGTTGCTTGCTGTGGGCTTTAAATGTGACAGCAAGCAAGACACAAGAATTATACTTACTGAAATGAGTTTAGTAGTATATAGTGCATGATAACCTGGGAGCCAAATCTGAATGTTAGATGTGAAAAGTATTTGCTTCAGTAGGATCCATTTGGGGAAACCGTTATGTATTTTTCCTGCTTATCTCTTCTAGTATTCTAGTCCTTTACATATAACGGTGTTCACCTTGCTGTTTTTCAGTGGCCCATCTCAGGCTTTCTTGGGTGGCATCTGTTCTATGCCTAATCAAATGGAAGAGGAAATAGGCAGAAAAATGATGTGTTCACTGACGTTTTGAAGAGTGGAGCTGTGATGCTGAGGTGGGGAAGAATGCATGTTAGGCCAAAGGTGAAAGGACAGAGTGCAGAAAGCTGTACAGCTGCAGTGCACAGATCCTGAGACAGTGGACACAGGTGGAACAAGATGCGTGGGGACATAAGCATCTCCTTGGTCATTGCTGTAAATTTACTCAATTGTATCTTACCAGTGCTGTGTACCTCTTCTGGTTTAGCTGCTAGCCTTGCACATTGCTGTACCCCATCCTCTTAATCCCAATGGTAATTACATGAGGGGGGTTTTTTAGCATAAATGCTCTGATCTGTGATACATGCAAGAGTAGTCAATACGTGTTTTACACAGCTTTAAAATAATAATTGTTCTTTATAAGTACTCAGTGAAAGTTCACGTTTCAAAAACTTGTACTTTCTCCTTCAAAGTAAACATATGCCCCCATTGATCAGCACCTTCATAGAAAGTTTTACCAAATCACAACAATGTGAATTCAAGGCAATGTAATTATTCACAAACTGCACAGAGCAGCATGCTGTGTTACGGGAGTTGCGCTGAAGGTCTTTTTCAGCCATCTGGTGCCTCCCTGCGGCTCCTGGGCACGGCTCTTCAAAATCAGCAGCTAGCTTGCCATTCCTTCCGTGGGACTGACGATATTCCTGCTCTCCCTTTGTAAAAGTTCAGGTGCACCTGTAATGATACAAATAACTGTCTTGCTGAACTCATCCAGCTCCGAGGTCTCTTCCTTGTCTCTTTCCATTTACACAGTGCACACCTGACAATTGCTCTGCACCTGCTCGCGTGATATGTACAGCTTTACTTGCTGGTGTCCAGGAGCCTGTTGTATGGTTTCCCGAGCAAGGCAGGGAAGGATACATCCCAAGATCACAATTAGCCTGACAACTAAACCAGCGAGAATGTGCTGGTATAGGAAAAATGTTGCCGCATGCAGCTTTTTAAAAAGTCCTCTGTTCCAAAAATTGCAAGCAGCGTGTAGTTTTCCTGACTGGGTTTGTTGCTGCACAAGTGAGCAGGATGGTATTTGAGCTTCACAAATACAACAGAATCGGGTGTCTTGTTTCTAAAATGGGCACACAATCTCTGTTGATCTCTGCAGCGTTCATGTTTCTGATGATGAGTAGAAAAGGAAGCTATGTAAAAATGTGAATTATGGGATGGAGTGAGGAAACTAGGGCATTGTTCAAAGTCGTGTTACAAAGGTAATGATAATAGTATGGAGTAGAAGGATTTAGTGGGAGCTTTATACTGTGTCCCTGTGATCTCTTTAGGGTTGTCAGTATGTGAAGTGTAAAGAAGCCCTCATAGCAGTGTGCTGGTAGGGATGGGGCCCCCTCTGAGACGCTGTGCGTACCTTCTGCGTAAAGTGTCTTTTATCACTCCAAGCGCTTGCTGAGAGGATTTGCTCTGCAGGCCAAATAACCATATTTGTATATATCCTGGCAAAACTTCAGGGGTAGCGGCTGTGCACCAGCACAAGTGGTACCAATAAAGCTTCCTGGAGTAGCGGTGACTTTAATGTAGATTCAGTAAAAGCTGTGTGCACAGAGAAGGGGAAGTAATTTATACTGTTATCACTGTGTCCACCCTAAATGTGATACTGGTAGGATTACTGCAGGAAAAAATAACAACAAAACCACCCCCAAAAAGGTTACATTCTTAATCAATGTGGTTTTAGTAGTAAAAGCTGTTCGTAGACTGGGTCTGAGGACAGCATATTGGCACTATTTCGAAGAAAAAACACGATTAGAGTTCATGCACATTTTTGCTTTTCTGTGCTCCTGGGATTCCTCGTGCTTTCCTTATCTCCCTGGCAGTTGGGTGTTGAGTGCTAGAGGCTGCCGCAGCCTACTGCAGCCCCATGGGTCAGAACCCACCAACGTTGTACAGATTCTGTCCGGTAGCGACTGAAGGACAAGCTTTGGACTCCAGTATACTTGATTAAAAGGTGATCTTGGGAATCCAGTACGCTTCAACCAGTTGATGTTGAAAGCTGGTATTTCAGTGTGTCCGTAGATAAATGGAGTTCCTCTGTTGTCTGTTACAGCTTTTACTTTATTTGGAGCATTGCTTATGGATAATTAAAGTTTATAGGGAAGGAAATTGCAGGAGAGTATGCTTTTCATTTGCCATTGCTGCTTTTATCTGAGATCTGAGATTACTCTATAAACATCGAATGAGTCTCTGAACACAGAGTAGGTTAGAATTACACTATCATTATAATGAGTAAAATGAGGGCCAGAAAGTTAAGTGATATGGTAAAATTATTGAATGATAGCATTGTGGCACAGCTGTTACACTTCGGCATCATGAAAGCAATGTAAGTTTACCTCATTATGGAAATGTTAGATCAAGGAACTGGGTGCATGAAGAACAGAACGTACCTCATTTCACAGCTTTCGAATGAGGCAAAGTTTACGGGAGGATGTAGTACACTTGTACTTAAAGCACAGCTCTGGAAACAACCACGGAACTGCCAGGCATAATCAGCTGGAAAGAAATACTATAAAAGGTGAAATAAAGAAAGCTTCTGCCATCTAGCCCCAAGAAACATCTGTCTTTGAACATAAAGCACATGGATCTAAGTGATGAAAGATCTGACCTACTAGTAACTACTGACGTTGCCAAGGCTTAGCAGTAACTGCACCATGCTGAGTCAACGATTCTTCACGTTGGAGGACCCCTGTTGAATGACAGCAGTATAATGCTATCAGATTTTCACATCTTTTAAATCTGGTGTGCTTTGCTCAGAAGTTCAGTGAGCATTGTTTTCTCTTTGAAATTCTTCAGCTGTGTCGCTGATGTAGTGTTTGAAAAGTTCCCAGGAAGGCTGTGGGTTTTGAAGTGTTATCTGTCTACACATGATTTTAATTAAAAATGGTTATTCTGCTGCGTTTCCCCAGTTTTTATTTTTCTGTTAAGATGCACTATACATCTAGTCCATTAAAAGGTAGCTGTATAATATATGACTAATGCAGTTACTGTTTACACTTGAAAATAATTTTAAATGGTTTTCTTAATCTCTTCAAAATTCAGTATTGCTATTATACCACAATCTATTTTGCAAATAAATGGTATGTATTGATGAAACATGTCAATATCCATTTGACTTATGAGGCTAAGTTAAATAATTCAAAGACAGATCTGTAGTGCTTCACATTATGCATTCTCAGAATTATTTAAATATTCATTATCACGAGTCTCTAATAGAGAGCCTTGTCACATTACTTATTCTACCCATGTGCCGTTATATGCTCAGCTTTTACAAGTAATTATTTGGATTGCTGCAGATCTGGGTAAATCCAAGTGCTAAAACCTTTCATACTTCATAAGGAGAGTGAAAGAACGCTGCAAAATCCTTAGTTAGTATTTCTTATTCAGCTTGTGGTAATACAGTCTTCTTTAAACATAGTGACTTGCTAACTGTGTTTTATATGTATTTCAGTCCTATAAGATCATCAATTTTGCTCCAAGTCTACTGCAAATCATAGTATCAGATCAAGTTGAATTTCCAGTGCGTCAAGCAGGTGAGATAAAGTCCTTGTTTCATTTTCTTTCAGTAGAAAGTCAGTCTGTTAGTTATTTCAACAGAGTATTGAGCTGTTGCGATGTAAGTTCATGTTTGTTCTGAATGCGGAAATGAAAAGGGTCTATCTTTGCTGTTTCTTTCCTACATGAGGGTCAGATAAAACCATGGGTACAGGATAGAGTCCTGCTTTGGCTTCCCTGTGTTTGTAGTGATCCCTACTGGATTGCTGCGATACTGATACGAAAAGAGAATGATTTCTGCTCAAAACTGAGTACCCAGGGAGCCTTAGGTATTCTTTCTTCTGGTGGTGAAGAAGTGGTGATGCCAAGACAAGTGGGAATTTAAAAAAAAAAAAAGTGGATCTCATTTGAATACATGTTTCTCTATTTGAATCCCTTTTCCTGGAAAAATGAAAGTTTCTGAAAAATGAAAAAAACCCCGTAGTTCCCTAGGTCAAGTGTAGCCGCATATGCTTAGTCAGTATCTATGGTGTCCGCTCACAGAAGTAGATATGAAGGAAGGTCACATCATTGGTAAGTTACAAATTTATAGTCTAGGCATGTCTAGAAAGATTGCCCAACTGTGTGTGTGAGTTCAGGTATGGTGATGCAGTTAACTTGAGGGTATACGTTTGTGTAAGATCAGATTCAAAATTCTCATAATCTGACTACTCCTATACAATATTTTTGACAGATAAAGAAAATATTCAGCTTTTTCAAGACATTGATGAATACTGTTTCGTTCACAGGTCTGTTTTTATCCTATGGAACAGCATTTCCCATAGAAGCACTGCTGGGTTTTTTGTACGGATCCTATTAATCCCCTGAGTGTGTTGGGGCATGCTGACATATGCTGTTTGTCATGCTGGCGTGTATTTTTTCAAAGATAATCCAACTTTGAATGGCATTGTTAAACCATTCTGTAGTAAAGTTTGATGCTTAATCTAGACTCCATAAGGTCATTTTCATAAATTAATCTCTCATTTCAGTATCATTCAGGAAAAAAAAACAGTATGTAGAACACAATTTTTTAAATTTTTGTTTTATTTTTTTATATTTTACAGAGTAGGCGTATAAAATAGAAAAGCACATTTGAATTACATTTGTAAGTCAACAGATTTCCCTGGGAATTTTATAAAAACCAAGAATTTGTTTAAGAAGAAGATCTGTGAACAAAGTAAATTAAAGTCTTGGGCTGGTCTTTCTGGACCTGTTTCTTGTCTGAATATTCTGGCACATCATAGACAAAGAACTGTTTTTCCTCTTGCTCCTATGAAATATTTTACAAACTACGTGTTTTCATACTTCACAATTTGTCATCACTAAGAAAAATGATTGTAGACAAGGATATCTTATTTATACTTTAAAACCCTAGCTAGTAATCAACCAAAATAGTACAGGGATAAGAGTTTATTAAGAACATTCCTTTAATGTCTTACACCATATTTCCTATGTTTCCTAAAGCATGCCTACTGGCGTTTTAGTACTGAGGCATAAATGCTGCTTTATTTTCAGTTGAAGATTAGCTTTATTTTTCATGGTCTTTCATGTGAGACAGAAGGGAACAATTCTAAGGGATTATGGGAAATCCTAATAGCGAGATAAAGCTTAGGGAATTCACAACAAACATTTCTGTCTGAATAGAAGGTAGGCCACGTGCCAGTTTCATACTGGGCATTTCCCCAAGCAGAGTGTCCCATCTGCGTGTGCAATGATTTGTTTACACGAGCCTTCCAAAACTTCACTTACTGAGCTTGAGTAGTTGTTTTAGGGATGAGTAAAAATGCAGATAAGTAGATTTTTGTTTGCTTGTTTAGAATGATGGAATATTACGTCCATATGGAAGACTGCTGTAATAAAGAATGTACCCTGATAGAAGCTGGCTGAAATACTGTCCTGTTCTGTTTAGGACCAGGCACTTGAGCCTGATCTTGTGTGGTTTTCTGACTCAGCTGTGCTTAGTGCCTATAATTGTTAAGAACTCATGCAGTGGTTTTCTGTCGTCTTTTCGACTCTCTGTTCTACTTTCAACTGTACTACATGTTGAGCACAGAGTAATGTGGAGATTTGTTAGAATTAAATTATTATTTCCCCAATGTTTATACTTAGCTGCCATTTACCTGAAGAACATGGTGACACAGTACTGGCCAGACCGTGAACCACCTCCTGGAGAAGCAGTATTTCCATTCAACATTCATGAAAACGATCGTCAGCAGATTCGTGATAACATTGTAGAAGGAATAATTCGTTCTCCTGACTTAGTGAGGTACTTTATATTGTATAGAGATATTTCTACAGCTCAAGTTTTCAGACCTACCAGTCTGGAGGTAGTTAATATGAGAATCTCAATTTCTTGGGAGATGAAGCAAGTACTTCTTTTGAAAATGTAATAATAATTTTACCACTTGTTTTTCAGAAGTGTATTAACCTGGCTAAGAGCTCTGTGATGTGATTTGTCCTCTTACGGTGTGGTTTAAAGTGTTTTCTAACACTTGCTGTAGTGACAGCCTGTCTATTTGATTCAGAGCAGATAGTATAGAGGGCTGTCTGCAATACAGAATTACCCATTCAGAGAAATACTGCCCAAGATCATATTTTTTTTTTTCTAGTAGCCCTTTTCTCAATTACTTTTGCAATTTTTATATGTAATCCTGGTATTTAAATGTGTGTTAGCATTCTTGGTTTTAAGATGTTAAAAGAATGAAGAAATGCTGTTCTCTTTTTGCTGGAAGAATAGTTAAGATTCACAGACATACTACAATCTAGATTGTTCACCGCACTAATTAAAGTGAGGCTGATAGCATGGGATTAGGCCATAGCGTATAGATGTTCATCTTTGAAAAACAGAAGAAAATATTCCTCTTCTCTCCTCCTCCTCTCCACCAGCTAGGTGCCCAAAGATGTCTTTTTTTGTCAGTAGTCATATCTGGAGGAGGAGTGAGTGTCTATAGATTGAAGTTAGGATTAGAGAAAACACTTTAAAAAAATACTGAAACACCAGAATGCATTAAGCTGCTATAGCATTGCTGTCACTGGAGGTCTTTATGAATAGATTAGACAAACACCTGCCGGGACTGCTTAGATTCTGCACTGAGACAGGAAAATGCACTAAAACATCCTTTCCAGTTCAGCTTTTCTAACATGCTCTGACACAGATGTCTAGAATCCCCACTGAAAGAGATAGTTGCTCCTTGCCAAGGTTGTGCTACAAGGTAAGGAAGCTTGTGTTGTTTCTGTGATAATGTAATAAAGGCATGTAGTTTCCCCTGCCATCATGTCATAAATACCAAGGCTAAGTTTATACAAAAGAACACAAAATAATGGAAGTTTGAGGAGTTTTTTTGCAAACTAGTTCAGGCGTCATTTCATAACCTGATATTCAGAATGCCCTGACGTTACAATGACAATCTACATCTAAAAGGATTGTTGAAAACCCCAGGACAATCACCTGGAATAAAGTAGAGGGTTTCTAAATACTGGCTAAACTTGTAGATTTGTCAGAGGTTAAAAAAAACCAAAGAAACTTTACTGGAACTAGTCTGATGCTGTAATACTGATATTTTTCACTGTTTGCTTGTGAGAATAAGGGGGGAGGAGGAACCAAATCAGCAATGAGCACAAATTCCAAAGGCTTGAGGGGGAAGGTAAACTTGTACAAAGCTAAAAGGATCAGTAGATGGAGGGCCCCTTTTACTGAACTGCTTTGTAATAGTGGCTCCTTATGTAATGGACTGCAAGAGGATACCCAAGGAAAACTAAATATAGAAGAAGCAATATTTTCTGTAGACCTTTTTTTTTTATTTTTTTATTTCTTAGCGGAGCCAAGAGTATTTATTTACAGCTTCTAGTTCAGTGCCTCTCAGCTTTTTTAGTCACACCTCACTTTAGACAATTAACAATCCTGTCTTGCCTCACCGTTGTGAGTAGCATCTAAAAGTGTGTGGAGGGAGAGGAGTGGTAAGATGTTTTTACCTAATTGGCTCTGCCATATGCTTCAGCAGTTGAGGAGTGCTGTTCTAGAAGAACCCAGGAAAATTGTAATTTCTTGAGGAACGTCTGGCTTGGATCATAACACAAGCCAATATTGTTTAATAAAAATGTACAAAGTTGTGTTTTTGTGGTTGCTTTCAGCCTCATAAGCATGTAGAAGTATAAACACTCATTTTTGAAGTACAAAGCTAGCTGGTTTCATGAGCAATTAATTGTTTTCAAATATTGCCTGATGAGTGTGGAGAGGGAGGAGGAAGGGAGAAAAGTAGCTAAAATGTTCTGAAATTAGTTTCTTCCTTAAAGTTAAATCCCCTGGGATTTTTTTCCTTGCTTTTCCTCTGCCACTTCCCAGAACTCTTTCAGTGCTGTCAAAATATGTATGATACTTGTGTGATATGTATATTGTGACCAATAAACCAAGATTTGGGATCTATCCTTTAATATTAAACACTATGCCATGATCTTATTTACTTAGAATATATTTCTTTTTCCCTCCTGCCATAGAGCCCAGCTGACAATGTGCCTCCGTGCTATCATTAAACATGACTTTCCTGGCCATTGGACAGCCGTGGTAGACAAGATAGGCTACTACTTGCAGTCTCAGAACAGTGGGAGTTGGCTTGGGAGCCTCCTGTGCCTGTATCAGCTGGTGAAGACTTACGAGTAAGTTGATGTCCATCAGTAGATGAGGAATCAGTACTTTTAGTCTCAGCTGATCACTGAGAATGACATTCTTAAGAGCACTGGCAGTCCTACAAGTAATTCAGATAGAAAATGGGAATTAATAATTGTCATATGCTTCCTTTCCTGCAAATAAATGAAAACTATTCATCATCTTTATATCATCAGTGAATTGAAAGCAGAGATGCCAGCAATAATCGGTATGAATTTTCTGGAGGCTTTGTACTTTTGATCTGATTTAACCCATCTGTGAAAAATTTCGTAAATGTTTATAACTTCCTTTGTTTGAAGATTCCCCAAATGCTGGATATATGAATGCAAATTATTTTCTACTTCTGTCATGAATACAGTACTGTTGTTGTCATATACTCCTATTGCATATTGTTACCTGTACCGTCCTCCTGATAGTCTAAACCCACAAAGCGTAAATTAGAAGTGTAGTGTGCTCTCTTGCTCATTTAAAAAAAAAAAAATTATCTGTTGTTAGAAACATATGTATAAACTGCACAAAAGAAATAAAAATGGAGAAAGAGAGAATCTTTTCAAAACAAAGGAATTCTCTTTCCCTTTCAATTGCTGGTCACTCCTATTTGTTCAGCACCCAACTTGGGTTTGGCATTGGTACGAATGTCAGAGAAATTCAAGTCCCTGCTCCTCTGAGCTGACAATTCAGTAGTAAAGAACATTAGTTCTTTCTCCCAATAGCTGCATTTATATAGGGTAACATTTGTTGTTTTTCATTTCTCTGTTTATAGGTTAGAGAATTTGCACAAATTGTTGAGATGGGGCCTAGAGGAGGGGAGAGTGAATGAGCGAGTACTGGGTATTAATTTATATATTTTTTTTAGGGTACAGAAATTAAATTTCTGGTGGGGAATAGACATTAGAATCTCCAGTGTGTAGATCCTGGACCAATATTTTTGTTTCCTTTGCAGATACAAAAAAGCAGAGGAACGAGATCCTCTCATAGCAGCAATGCAAATATTTTTGCCTCGGATTCAGCAGCAGATGATCCAGCTTCTGCCTGATAACTCCCATTACTCTGTACTGCTTCAGAAACAAATCTTAAAAATCTTCTATGCTCTTGTTCAGGTTGGCATCTGTGTAGAGGAAAAACGAAACTTTTACTTCGCTGGGCACAACGACCCCCTTCAGTCCACTCATGGGTGTGATTGAATAAGAATACCAATTTGGATGGGAAAAGTCATGTACAATAAACAGCTTTTATAAAAATATGTTCTTTATAGATTTTTCTACTTAAAAACTGGTCACATGACCCCCAGATTAAATTTTAATGAACCTAGGTACTTCTGCGCATCATATCTGTAAGCTTACTGGAGAAATGTTCCTATTTTTTTAAAGTCCCACATAACCTGATATAAACTGTATGGGTATCTAGACTGTGCTGGTTGGCCTCTGAAAGTGTCAGTAGTGCATATTGTAGTACAACTGTCAAGTAGTGCACTTCAGTAGGTGGCATTTCTCATTACCTTCTGAAGATCTGGCAGAAATTATTTATTGAGGCACATGCATTTTACAGAGATGAGTTTGGCTTTTACAGGGATGAGTTTGGTGAGGAAGTACTTCTACAGAATGAGCAACGAAACAAGATCCTACATGAGGGGCAGCCTGAAAATTCTTACTGGGGGTTAAAAAGCTAAAAGTTTGTTATTAGATGGGGGCAGGATTAAAAAGATCCCAAGATCATATTTTACTTTTCAATAGCTCGCCTGAATATTGTCACTGTGCTTTGGATTTTGTGGAGAAGTAAGATTTACTAGATAGTGGCTAGGTAGTAATTAGGAGTACAGTTCACTTACTAAAATGCTATTGGTTTACCCAAGCCCTGTAGTATAGCTACTGCCGTGGTCCCTAAAAGTCAGCTGGGCTATTGTGAAGAAGAGGAAAAAATAAAAAGAATTGGCAAGTTCTCAGACCAAGGAACTTTCCTCAAATAGTGTCTGCTGAGAAATTCCTCTGTAAATTGTAACAAGAAGGATGCAATTAGAGTAGTATTGATATCTAACCTAATTAGTTTTAATTTTACTTAAAATCTCACCTTCCTCAGAATGTAACTACTGTAGAAGTATCTTCTACCTTTCTCAGAGAAAAATAGTGTTTCGTGTCTGTGTTTTTTTTTCTTATTTCAGTATGCGTTGCCACTTCAGTTGGTGAATAACCAGACTATGACTCAGTGGATGGAGATCTTCCGTACTATCATTGATAGAAATGTACCTCCGGTAAGTTTTAGTTTTTTAAAGACCTCTGATACTTGCGTGTTGGCATTTGAGGAACAGTCAGTGTGAAGGTTTTCTAAGTGTCCTTTTTTTTAAGATGTCATCTATTTAAGATTCTTATCCTTGGAATAAGTGGTGTTTCTGACAGAAATGTAGGGAGATCATGTAAGCTGTCAGAATTCCATTGTCTGAGGTAGTGATACCGTGTAAACGCCAATCTGGGATATTTTGGAAGTTTCCAAATATTTTAGCCAGTTTCTCTCAAACAAGAATCAAAAGCTCATCCAAACTCATCATTTGTCTCCGTTCCTCTTTGTCTTTCATCTGTCCTTCATATTTCTTGAAGAACAAAATAAAAACAGTAATTAAATTTTTGTTTGTGTGTACAACATTAACTGGCATTTCCGAAGTTTTTTAGAAATGTATTTCACAATCTTAACATTGTTTTAATAGCTTTTGCATTAGTATATGGTTAGGGTGTATATATTTGGAGGAGTTAGTATCATGCTTAATTTTTAAGCTAGAGTGCGCACCACTGTGTAGTATTCAAGTATATGTGAGAGTTTCTGTTTTTTAAATATGCATAATTTTGAAAATTAAAGTACAGGCATTGTACAAGTATTGCACAAGTTATGTTGACTAATTAAGATATTTGGAAGTTCCTGAATGTTATATAACTGTTAACAGTTGATTAGTTTACTCAGCAAGGAATGTTTAAAGCATCATTTCTCTCAACAATACACACAGCTAATTTAAAATATATGTATTTATTTATAGGAGACTTTGCAAATTGATGAAGATGATAGACCAGAGTTGGTGTGGTGGAAATGCAAGAAGTGGGCATTGCATATTGTAGCTCGTCTGTTTGAACGGTAACAAACTGACAAACTGATTAAAAACTAAGTTGGGGTTACAAACCTGTAATGTTACTTGAGGTGCAATTAGACAAGACAGTTTAGTTGATTTAACAGCTCATGGTCACTGAAGAGGTATTCCTGCTGCTGTCCTCTGCCTTGCACTGGCACGGCCACTGGTCTGAGCTCTTAGTGAAATGATTTGACTCTCTAAGACGGCAAGAAACTAGCCCCACAGGAAAAGTACATTTTTTTAATTTTTTTTTTTTTTTACTGCATCAGCTACGAGTGCTTATATTCTCAAAGATAAAGGCAGGGGAAGATCTGAAAAGAAATCCATAAACATGGAAGTTACAGAGCTTGTGACATAACAGTGGCTATATTTACTTGACTATAGTATTGTACTTCATGACAGTCTAAGAAAAGAAAAGGGAAGTGGGGCATTATATGGGAAATAATGGCTTAGAAGGAACCTGTGGGAAAGGATTCCTTTGGGGAAGGAAGACTACCCAAGGTCCTATGTGTTTTAGAAAGTACTGTGTTTTCTTGACACAGTAGACTTCTCACAATGTAAATATCTGTGTCCTCTTCTTTTAAAGGTATGGAAGTCCTGGAAATGTAACTAAAGAATACTTTGAATTCTCAGAGTTTTTTTTAAAAACCTACGCTGTGGGCATACAACAGGTACGTACAGTTCATTTGTTTCTGAACTAGAACATTTTGGCTGAACCAATGTATTGTTTTCAACAGTGTGCTCGTATCAAAGTTCATTCATTAAACAAAAATGAACAGAGTCAGGCAGGTTTTCCTTTTAGTGACTGAGAAGTTCTTTAGAACTCGGTGCCATACAACTGAGGTGTAACACCACAATTTTCAGCAATTCAAAAAAAACCCTGCAGGAAAATTCTCAGAAAAGGCGACTGCTGATAAAATGGTATTATCACCATGTATAAACATTCTAGATATAGCTGAGAGAAAACACTATTGATGCAGAGGCCTCATGTCATAGAAGGGTGTATTTTCAGGCCAGTCTTTAGTAAGTGCTTTTGCTGCAAATAACTTAGGCACAGTAATCCAATGATACTGTTTTATTTCAGGAAGATACAGGCAGATTAGAAAGTGTCTGGAGAACAGCAATAAAAGTTATTTTATACCTGGAAAGCATATTTTATGAAAATACAGCATAAATTCACAGTTTGCAAGGAAATTATTTTTGTTGGGGAATGCTAATTATTTGTGATTAACGTGGTGTTGTGGAGACGGTTCGGTTCTGATAAAGTTGCACAGAAGAGAGGCAGTTCCTGTCAGAGTTTTCTGTGTTTTTCTGCCAGCTCATCTGTGGGCCCCTGGGAACGTGGGCTTCCGGGCTCTCAGCATCTCCCTGGTTTGGTGGAATGGCTATAGCAATTGGGTGCCTGAAAGCCCTGAGAGCACTGGCTCCCAAGCTCGGATGTTTTTGGCACAGCTCCTCCTGTTTCTCATTCAGCCTGCCATACACTAGATGACTAGGAGCGGTAGTTCCCAGGCTTTTGGCTCAGCTAAAGCTCTTGGGTGTCCAGCCTTTTGGGTTACATATTCCAAACAGGCTCCTAAGAAGCCAGGAAAATGCAGTACTCTCTCCTGCTCGTGATTCTGGGCTCTTGATTCCCTTTGGCCGGTAAACCTTGAAAAACACCTGGGAATGCTGTTTTTCAAGTGACAAGTGTTTGGCTAATATGTATTTCCAGAATATGTGGCTCCTCAGCACACTGCCAGGTGAAATATCCCTGACACAGCATCTGCAGGCTTTGCACAGTTCAAATTTCCAGTGTCTTCGATGCAGGATGCCAGGCTGTTGTTGTCACTTCAAGTCAAATTTAAACTAGATTTCAAAATACCAGGACTGTCTGCAAAACAAAAATACTTTTCTCCATCCAGTTCAACAACAGAATAGTTTATCCATCAGCATATTAATTCTGTCTAAATATGTAAATGTTAAGAACGAAAGAGAGGAATGGTTGTGGTAAGGCTGTAGGCATTAAATGAAAAGAAAAGGGAAACAGTCTAATATCTGTTCTAAACTCCTTGCAACGTTTAACTCCTGAGTGGAGAAATAGACTCCCATGGGCAGTTGTCATTTGAAATATTTAAAGTTTGTCTGTTAAGAGATTAGGCTATGTAGCAGAGGGAGCATTTAGCTTTCAAGGTAAATGGACTGGACAATCTGCACATTTCTTCCATTTCTGGCTCTTAAATGCTGATTTGTCACATTTCCTTGCAGAGTTAATAAGAATTCTATTGTGAATATTACATTACTAAACCTTCATTACTTACTCATCACTTGTTAAGTGCTGACATCGTGCTAGAGTTCATATGAGATATAGACAATTCTTGCCCAAGGAGCATATTGTATAAAAGACTTAAGATCAGACTTAGTACTCCCAATGAAGGAGTTATGTTCAAAATAAGATTTATTATAATGTTGTGAAGAATTATGAAGCAGAATTGTCCTTCTGAAAATATATGACTATTTTGTTATGCATTGCCCTTGATTTTTATTGTTATTCATGTACATGCCAATTCTTTACACTTATTAACACTTAATAGTTCATCTGCCATTAGTGCAGATTAGTGGCTTTGTACTATAGGTTTTTCTTAGTAGAGCAAGCCTTTATATTAAGGAAGCTTTGTGTGATAGAGTTTGTGATAGCATGCTAGGTGATACTATCTGATGGTTACAACAGGTAATTGAAGTTAAGGGTTTTGCATCTCTTCTGATTCACAGATTTAGATGCTAACCTATTTTTCTTTTCTAGTTTAGTATTTCTATTCTTATCGCTGTTCTTCCAAAGTAATTTATCTTCTTTAGGGGCCTGTACTTAAAAAATGAACGCAGACACCACTAGCAGATTTAGAAGCCAACCAGTTTGAAAATCTCACTCTGCCTTTTCCTTATCTATTCCAAATTTTGCTGAGGCCTGTGAAAACTGTGCGCCTGTGAATATTGAAGTGTATCTTCGGTTTACAATCACAAGTGATCACATGGTGGGGCTAGTAGTAAAGGTAGACAGGTACATAAATGCTTGCAGGATTAGATCCTTAATATTTAAATGATTTCTGATTTTTGGATCAAAGGCATTACACTGATTACTAACACTAGAACCTCTGCTGTAAAACTTTATTAATCTGTCCATGTACATTCACTAAAGAGGTGCACTGCATGTCTATGCATGAGAGAGAATTTTCAGTCTTCATTTAAAAATATCAATTTGTCGTTTCTTTAGGTTCTCTTAAGAATCTTAGACCAATACAGGCAAAAAGACTATGTTGCACCACGTGTTCTTCAGCAAACGTTAAATTATCTGAACCAAGGGGTTATTCACTCTGTAACATGGAAGCAAATGAAGCCACACATACAGGTCAGTGCATAAAACCCAGTCATAAACACTGCATGTCATCAGAGCGATTAAAAAAACCCAAAAAACCCACCAGTTTTGCAGTTTAAGGAAGGTTTCATGAATCTTTCATGCAGCAGTCGATCTGGGCAAAGAATAGCATTTCTGCACAAACGTGGTTGTTTTTTTCAGTATTATGACCACCTTTTATTGCAGATATTGCTAACTCAACTAAAGATTCTGTTCCGTAAGTTCTTTATTTTTATTTTTGAAGTCTGCCAGACAGTCATAATGTTCTGGCTTTTATTAATTGCTAGTGTTCAGAATTGTCTAAAGACTTGGAAATTCGTAATTGATTGTAGTGCAAAGACAGTGGGCAAAGAGAACATGAACTATGAGGAACTGGACTGTGTTTTAAGGACATGTTTTATAAGTGAACTAAGAACAAGTGAAAAGTGTTTTTCGTGCTTTTATTTTTTCATATCATAAGCTCCCCTGTTGTAGTTAGTTAATCCCATGACTGTTAAGAGGAAGGACTCTGAAATCCATTCTCATGTTAAGTGTTGCATTGGTGAGAACCTTCTGCAGAATGTGGTGTTCTACTGTTTATAGACTATGTCCTGAAGTATATTTTGTGCGTGGTACTGTATTATTATGAAGTTAGATTATATAATTACTGCTCTCTGGCACTGTTGCAAAAGGAAACTATGTATATTGTAAGTTTATTTCTGCTAGCCAAAATAAAAGAGCACTGGTTAAAAGAATTTTACTGTTCAGAAAAGTAGGTCTAGTAAATTAGTGCATAATGGGGGGAAGCTGTACTGGAATTTGGTTTTATGTGTACTTACGTGTATTTGACTTCTCTAATATTAGAGTATAACAGAAGAAGTGATATTCTCTCTAATGTGCTACAAAGATGAGGATGAAGAGCTCTGGCAAGAGGATCCATATGAATATATCCGCATGAAATTTGGTAAATGTTTGTGTTCAGCATTTATTTTCTGCTTTCATCATAACTGTACGCTATAGTCCCAATTAACAGCATAGCCACTGTAATGTCTCTGTCTTCACCAGTGTCCTGAACAACAGGAAGAAGAAAATTTGTTTCTTAAATCTCACCAATCTGTAGTTAAAGGAAGGCAGATCAAGTGAGTTTTGGCCATTTGGCTGGTAGCTTTAAACTAAATGATTCTCTTAACGGTTTTTTCTACTTCACATGTGCTCAGTGCAGCCTAAATAGACTGGCTTGCTCACTTTTTAATGCCAGTTTCAGAATCCTGAATTGCAGATGTGCCAGCTGTCTGCAAGTTCTTGCAGCTCTCACTTTGACCAGAAGAGGCCTGACTTGCTCTTTCCCTATTGAAATTGTTAATGTCTTCAGCATTTTTTTGCCAATTATTATTACTAAATTGTAAGATAATTAGATATATGTATTCTTTCAAAAGACGCAGTGCAAAATCTTGGGAATATCACATAGGACCATATTAGGAATAACTACTTCTAATAAAAGAGTCATGTCATTGAAAAAGAGAAGGGTACTTTAAAAATACAGCAAATTTAGCTGAAAAACTCCAGTAAGTCCAGCACCACAGAGATATGTAGCATTTGGGAATTTTTAATTAGTTGATTTGGGATTAGCATATGTGAAAACAGAATTTAAATGTTCGTAGAATAATTAAAAAAACTTGGAGAGTTGTTATGCAAAAAATTAATCACGATATAGTGTTGATCACTGGGGTACAAATACGTTGCTGACTTTTGGTATATGAATTCATTACAATTTCTTGTGTAAGTAGTGAATCCTATTTTTATATGTAGCTGAGAGAGTTAAATACAAATCTGAATTGTATAGTGGAAGGTAGAAAAAAAACCAAGCATGAAGGTACATTAAATTGAAGCTTAGTGAGGCACATTTGGGTTTGGAACAAGAATTCCAGTAGTCTGGTAGTATTTCTTAATCATGTTTTATCTTCAAGTTCTCAGGAAAAGTTAGTGTGTAATTTTAACCACATTTTAAGACCACCTTTTTAGATCTTTTTATTTAATTCAATTTGTGTAGGGATGTTTGGATTAGAATATGTTTGGCAGCACAGATTTTTTTTTCAAGATATAAATTATATTTTCAATATGAAAGGAGGTTTACTTGTAATGAATGAAGCTAAAAAGCTTCAACTTTCAGCAGATTTAAAACTAACCCAGATCCAAGTAGTTTTTACATACAAAAAGTTTCCCATGAGGTTTTAATAAAATCAAGCCAAAAATGTGTACATATGGTATACAGATGGTACTGGAATGTATTGTTGTTCTTCCTATAGTGGTTTTAATTTAAAAAAAGCTAGGATTTTTCAGCCCTTAAATACATGGTCTCAAAAGAATTAATGAATAAATAACGCATTCCTAATAAAGGGAATGATGAGTGGTTAGTAGATTGGTCAGTGGTCAGGCAAGAAGTAAATGCTTTCATAAGCTATGTGACATAAGCTTGGGTCTGACTCTTTAACCATGAAGTGAAGACAGCCGTACCAATAGTTTTGAAGATTTTGTGATATCCCACAAACAAGATGGTTTATAAAAATTTTACTATTATGTCAATCAGAAAAGGAAATTTTTTTTTGCCTCTTTTTTTTTAAATTTGTTAGATGTATTTGAGGATTATGCATCCACTACAACAGCAGCACAGAATCTCCTTTATACTGCTGCGAAGAAGAGAAAAGAGGTATGGAACTAGCAGTTTTTAATTATTTGAGTTTCCTAAATAATGTCATTTTCCCTTAAATTTGAAGATGCTACAGGAAGCTAGTCTTGAAAAATCTATTTGCTAATACATAGTCAAATGCTTTCCTGGCTGAGTGCTATCAATTTTGGGAGAATTAAAATAAGCGTGTATAAATAAATAAGTAAGTAAGTAAGTGGATTCCTCTTACAGCTTTAAAATTAACCTGCCGGATACGAACTGAATTGGAATAGATGTACTGGTATTTTCCCAAGTTTACAAACAAGTCTTGAAAAATCTATTTGCTAATACATAGTCAAATGCTTTCCTGGCTGAGTGCTATCAATTTTGGGAGAATTAAAATAAGCGTGTATAAATAAATAAGTAAGTAA
Organism: Aptenodytes forsteri; assembly: GCF_000699145.1. Taxonomy (NCBI): domain Eukaryota; kingdom Metazoa; phylum Chordata; class Aves; order Sphenisciformes; family Spheniscidae; genus Aptenodytes; species Aptenodytes forsteri. The sequence continues at coordinate 907,790 of NW_008796213.1, read as the reverse complement.
GTAAGTGGATTCCTCTTACAGCTTTAAAATTAACCTGCCGGATACGAACTGAATTGGAATAGATGTACTGGTATTTTCCCAAGTTTACAACCAGCCTCTGTCACGGCTGTTCTGAGCTTCCCAGACTGTAGCAGGGGGAAAAGTGAACCTGATCCTTATTAATTTTCACTGATGCTATTTAAAATCCTGTTGACAGCAATGAAATTAGCAAGAATGAAACCGATTTCATACAGCTGCTCTTTAAATGAGGACATAACTTTTCTGTAGATCTTTCTGTACTTACAGTGATCTGTGCAAAAGTACCCGGCCAAGCCCTGGAAAGCATATGTCAGTTTGCTAAAAACACGAACTTTTTTCTGGGTATCCTTTTAACATCCAGTAAACATGGAGCTCCATTTCCAGATGGATTTTCAGAGAAGAGCATAGTCTTTACGTCAGGTGGAATAGCCTATGACCTTTCTACTTCTTTATTGTCAAAACAGTCCTTGCCCACTGACCTTCTCATTTTCATAATTTGTACTGAGAACGTCAAAATGTCATAATATCTGAAAAGCACATAATGGGTGTGGAAATGACATTAAACAATTGGTTTTACCAAGAAACCTTTCTAAGTCTAGGCAACTTTAGTAGTTTCTGCCAAAATCAATAGATTAAAATAAGTTTATGAGGTTTTAGTCCAAGCTGTGCTTGAATATGTATATGTTCATACATATGTGCACACACATGTATGTATTTATATATGTGAGACAAGCCAGAAGAGAAGTTAAGGGAAAAAAATGGGTGAGATACTGTTTGAGCCTCTTGCTCTTTTATCACCTTTTTTGATTTGCCTCAAGACAACAAAAATACCTTATTTACTATTACTGTTGTGAAATTTTGAGATCAATTTAATTTTGACAAGTTTGTCTGAAAAGTTGGAAGAGAGACCTTCTAAATTTTAACTATGGAAAGATGCTACACATAGTATCTCACAGTTGCTTTGGCCAAGATAAAATTTCTACTTAAAAATGTCATATGAATTTTTTAACTTAATCGATGCTATTAAAATAATTTGACAAAAGGAGATTGTGTGTTTTCTGTCCTGCATAGGTATTACCAAAAATGATGGCATATTGCTACCAGATTCTGACAGAGCCAAACATTGATCCAAGGAAAAAAGATGGAGCTTTGCATGTTATAGGATCCCTAGCAGATATTTTACTGAAGGTAAGTGGGTAAAGAGGTGAAAAAGGCTTGTAGTTCTTATTATCAACTGCCATTTCCAATAAAAAAGCCTTAGCTTATAAAGTAGGGCTAGCCCTTAGCCATATTTATAAAGTCTGCAGAGAGATTGCACTGTGCAATAAGAAGCTGAGGGTTTGTTTCTTTAAAAATACGAACATTCTTTCCTGTTTTTTATATTCCCATTTTATATGCAGATTTTTCTTCTCAAGATTCTCCAAAGCTCTGTTTGTTTGCTACAGAACAGTCCCTTGGTCCTCTCCTGCTTTACCAGTAAAATGGAAGGGTGTTAAAAAAGCAAACATGCATTCCATCAATAACATTGCCTATGATTCTTTAGCAAACCCCCCAACAGCCTGCACTATTGTGGGCTTCTGGTTCCAGAAAAATGTTTACTTAGCATGTTGCAGGAATGTTTTGTCTAGCTTTCCAGCTTTCTTACCCTGCAATGTGTGGCTTTAAGTCTTATTTCATCAGCCAGTTGGGAGTTTTGAAAATAACTGGAAAGAGCACAGAGTTTCTCTCCTTCCCCCATTTTTTATAGGCAGCATCTTCAGAATTTTGAGTATTTTTCTGGAATTTGAATACACATTTAATCCACTCTGTTGCTCTCTAATGTAATATTGATTACAGTTTCCCTTGCTTTTGTAGACGGTGGAGTCCAAAGTATGCCCTCTCTCCACGTCAAAAGTAACTGCCAAAAAGTTACCACTTTTAGCATGAGAATGGCAGCCTTGTGCTGGAGGCTTCCTTTTAAAAGTGATTTGTTTTATTTTATGTGAGTTGTCTCTCTGTACAAGATGTGTCTTCATGTGACAAGCAACATCTTACCAACATTTACCATCAATTTTTTACCAATGCACCGATCCATGACCTGAAATCCTGAAACATCAGTAACTTTTGCAGAATTTTTGTAGATTATGTTGGATTGTTAATGCTGGAGTATAACAGTGAAAGAGGAAGACATTGTTCATGTTGTGAGGAGCCTTTCATATTGACCGGGGGGTTTCTAAACCCATTTATCCCTGCAGAAAAAGAAAGGGATTTATTCCAGTATACTGCTCCGATTTGAAATTTTCAGTCCTGAAACGTGAAGTTACAATATACTTTGTAAAAGAGTAATAATCCCCAAACACTGTAGACTCCTCCCAACTCTGAATTTCTTGTGTTTGGGATTTGGCAGATTGAAAAATTAATGAACTGTGTGTGCATAAAATACTCGATTTGTAAGTGCTTTCTGGCTGGTGAGCTGGCTGAGATACAGATTGTAAGGAGCTCGTAGACACAATGATTCTGCCTTAGCCACCTGGCTCTCCACAGCGGCTCCAGTTCAATGCGTGCAAACGTCTGACCTGTGTGCACAAGGGAAAATTCTTTTCCCTTCTCTGTGTTTTTTCTCTGCTGAGTTCTTCATCTGCCTCTCTGAAGGTTGGGGAATCAGTGTGGGAAAAAATAATGTATGCATTGGTGAAGTAGAAGTGTGATCACCTAAGATACATTTTGTATTGAATGTCCCCTTTCACCCTCTTCCTATCTTAGCCACTGAATCATTCCTTTAGATGGTAACATGGTCCCCAGCATGTATCTTTTCTAGTATCCTGGGGCTATAGGTGCTAGGAAAGTCCCAAGTCTCCATGCTGGTGGTCCTGGCTTCTTGTGAATATCTTAGGATTTGCCAAGGTTGGAATAATGAAGGATAATTTTCATCGAATATCCTTCTCCAGCCAAGGAGATTGCTATCACAAAGGAATTATATTAGTCCATTAAAAAACATGAAAAAAGATGTGAGTTACTGTTGTAGTGTGTAAAATAATTAGTTTTGATGCTTATAGTAACAGTAGGTCATTTGAAACTCAGATCTGTTTCATACTAAGCTTATATTTATCTTCACGTATGTATGTACTCCTTTGTAAGAAGAATGGAGGTACTAGATTATTGACCCTAATTAATTTTTAAGAAAAATCAGCTGGAATCAATTGCATTAAAGAAAATGAAAATTCCGGTTTACAGTATTGTAATGAGTAATGTAGAGTTGAATATTATATGTACAGTTCTTTTACTTATCTGGCTTTGAACTTGCTATGCTTATGAGGTTTGTTTAGTTCAGGGTATGAGATCCAGTTCTCTTTGTGAGAGAATACCTTTATTGCATAGACAAGTCATTGTATTTCCCATGGTTGATAGTTGAAATGGATTACTGGCTAGAATGAAGTATGTAAAATGAATCGTCTCCGAAATTAATTTGTATTTACACCAACAGAAGAGTGTCTTCAAGGATCAAATGGAGCTGATGTTACAGAATCATGTATTTCCATTGTTCATGTCTAACCTGGGGTACCTCAGAGCTAGAGTAAGTTCACCAGTTATATCAATTTCAGTATTCGCCATGATTCTTTCCTTTGTAGTTTGACTTCATTCTGAATGTTAATGAAAGAAATAAAGCAAATACATAGCAAAATTTCAAATTACGAGCTTGTACAGTAATTTTTCAGAATTTTGATTTAAAAAATGATTTGTCAGCTAAATGAATTGATGGAAAGTCTGTGTCATATTATTGTTTACCTCTTTGATCAGATTGGAGAATTTGAGCAGTGGTTGTGGCCCTTTTGTGACCATTTTTCCTTAGCAGATCTCAATAACTAGAATGGTTGGACGGCTGTGAAGAATAGGTAGGATTTCCACAGAGTAGATAATGTCAGTTTGAGTGTAGCTTGAAGAAAAACCCCAAGTGCCCATATCAGTCATAAACAAACAGTTAATTTTGTTTAATTTCTGTTCTGATTTTTTTCCCCCAGAAGGACCAAAACTATGAATGCCAATTATGTGCATACTGAATTTATTGAAATTGGGGAAAGGAAAATAAAGAACTGCTCGAGTGCAAAAACTGTGTTACATTTACTGTATGAATACACCATAATTAAGGAAAAAAAAGGCAATACGTGCAAACAGAGAGATAGTTAGCATTGTTTTTGAATCAGTTAAAAAATGCTAAAAATTGCAATAGTCCCTAACTTGCTTTTCTTTTTGTCATGCAGTCCTGTTGGGTACTTCATTCATTCAGTGCTTTGAAATTTCACAATGAGCTAAACTTGAGGAATGCAGTAGAGTTGGCAAAGAAGAGCCTGATTGATGATAAGGAAATGCCTGTCAAAGTAGAAGCAGCCATAGCTCTTCAGACGTTAATAAGCAACCAAGAGCAAGGTATGCTATGGTGATTCATCCGTTGTATGCACTGATGATGATTATTTTTTTTTGTAGAGATGAGGTTGGTGCAGGTTTATCTAAACATTTCTACCATTTAAAGACATAGATTTCAGAACATTTCATCATGTTTAGACAGCTTCACTTGCTCATTAGTTACTGTACACATCCCAGAATTCTGACTTCAAGTTTTTATGGCAGGTGTCTGCACAAAAGAAGTGAGAATCAACATGTTTCTTTTAATAAAGCAAATAGCACCTGTCTTTGTTTTTCTTTAGTGAAGTGAGATAGTGTGTATGTTTAAGAACGAATGCTGCCTATGTATGAGGACATGTATTCCCCCAAAACAGTGGATTTTTGTTGTAGATCGTGTTTCAGTATTGAATGTGGTAAATGTAGAATTTATTTACTTTGTTAGTCTACTAGTGATGGGCTGTAAAAGTGCCTTGGGTAGGTTTTTTGGGTTTTTTTAGTGAATTAAACTTTAAAAAATTACTTTGTTCAAGAGTAGTCAGTGACCTAGTAGTTTTGAGATACTGTATATTTGTGTTTATGGATAGTTGATTTCACCTAGTTTCAATTGTTTTTTTAGCCAAGGAATATGTGAAGCCTTATGTAAGGCCAGTTATGCAAGAGCTCTTGCACATTGTTAGAGAGACGGAAAATGATGATCTTACTAATGTAATCCAGAAGATGATCTGTGAGTACAGTCAGGAAGTAGCTACTATCGCCGTTGACATGACTCAACACCTGGTAAGAGACAATAGTAAAATAACAGTCCAGTCAGAAGCACATGCCTAGTTTGGTAAACATTTAATGAACTTTGTTTGAAGTGCACACTGTTTAATCATTATAAAAGTCCACCTATAGTATTCACGAATGTAATCCAGAAGATGATCTGTGAGTACAGTCAGGAAGTAGCTACTATCGCCGTTGACATGACTCAACACCTGGTAAGAGACAATAGTAAAATAACAGTCCAGTCAGAAGCACATGCCTAGTTTGGTAAACATTTAATGAACTTTGTTTGAAGTGCACACTGTTTAATCATTATAAAAGTCCACCTATAGTATTCACGATACGTTTTTTTCTGTATGAAGTCCTTAAAACACCTATAGGTTTTTCAAAGATACTGAATTTTGTCGCTGGTTTTAATGAGCCAAGCTCTAACTATTTAACATTTCAAATGACTTAACATAGCCAGACTTCTCAAAAAAAGAGGAGTTTTTAATTTTCTATATTCCCCTTTCAAAAGTAAGGACCATATTTTTCAACACTGACAGCTCTTACAGGTAAGGCGTTGCTGCTGTTGCATTAGCTGTCTTGGTTTTGCATGACAAATTAGAAATGTGAGTTTGCTCTTGAATGTCAAGTTGGTTGGTTTTTTTTCATAGGCTGAAATATTTGGTAAAGTACTTCAGAGTGAGGAATATGAGGAAGTAGAGGACAAAACAGTTATGGCCATGGGCATCTTGCACACAATTGACACTATCCTGACAGTTGTGGAAGATCACAAGGAGGTGAGATTTTCTTTTATACGTCTTTTCTGCTGTTCCCTCATGCCTTTCATTCGTGACAACAAGTGCTTCTATGTATGTTGCATCACTTGAGTTGACATGAATGTGCATTTATTATAGCAGGATGGTGAATTAGTACCAAGTGATCTCTGACAAATTTGAATTTAAAGCCCAGTTTACTTTTGTGATTTCTTAATTGTTTAGCTCTCAACTTCGAGGGGAATTTATTTCCTGAGGGTAAAATCCTTAGCCCTTATTGTGGTAAACACTTCATCGGATAATTGTATTACAGACTGTTAAAATAGATTTTAGGGAGAAATATTTTGCATAAGGCTAATTTTTTACAATGGTGACTCATATTTTGTTTTTTACCCAGCCATTTCTTGGATAGAATTCCTAGGAATTGGTCTCCCAGTTGTGGTGCAATGTAAGTCTATATTTCACATATTCAGGGAAGAAAGAGATTCTTTCTGCTCATACCACCTGGGCTGACTGAAGTAGGAAGGAGTTCAGTGACTGACCAGAGAGGCAAAGTCAGTCAGTAACTTCAAGCTCAGTTGGCATAAAAGTGCTTTGTCCTAGATTGTTTTGTTTCCTTGACTTACAATGTTTCATTGCAAGTATGAAATATTTTTATGAAGCTTATAATTTTAAAAATACATTAATTAAAATACTAATTATTTTCTTGTAAGATCATTGTGTTCCTTTGGATTTCAAAACATCTTTCATTCCTTTACAAGAACCGCCTGCATCTTTTGAAAGCTAAAATGAAATCTGGTAGCTAAGCTGAGCATCAGGAATGATAGTCTGAAGTGGATCTTCAGGTTTTAGCCTAGGAAAACCTTTGGGGTTGGGGTATTTTTGTTATAAACTTAGCAGTTTGTTTTTCTGTTGTGTGAAGCACAAAGTAAAATATTGTGCAGAGTGCTCTTCATCTCAGGATCTTAAATCATTTTAGAAGTGATATAAATGATATAGAAAGGATATATGAGGCTGAAAACTCCTTAGAAATTCCTTTCCCTTTCACCATTAAGTATGGAGGGAGTTTAGGGGATGGTAACTTTTGAGTTACCATGTCTGAAGATAAGTGGATGAATCTGTGGTCACATACTTAATCCCTTTGCTAGAACAAGCCCAGAAAGCCTCACATCCTGCGAGATTATGTCTGTAATGAATAACCAGTGGTAATAACATGAAATGTCTGTATTTGCTGGTTTTAATTAGACTTATAATGTGGCCATATAGTTCTCCTTGTAATTTAGTTTAATTCATAAACGTAGTCTCTCTGTCCAACATGGCAAGGCTGAATCCTGACTTCAACACAGTTGTATGCTCCCAAATTCTGCTTGTGTTCCTTTTGCTGAGCCTACTCTGGGAAGCTCTCCATAGACCTTAGGCAAAAGCACCTCTTCCTTTCTTCCTTTTAACCCATTCTACTTCAAAGATTTTGGAGAGAGGCTTTATCTCAAACACTTTGAGTACAGTGTTACTTCATATCTGGACGAGACAACAGATAACAGTTTTTGATAGGATCTGTAGAATAACCGTACAGTAAGATTTTTTTCAAATAAAGAAAAATGCTGTAAGTGACAAGTTTTAAAGCAATACTCTATTGAAAATTTGAGTACTTACATCAGTGAGACCTTATTTCATAATACTGTGATCGTTAAGGCAGCATTTAAAAAGTGATAAAAGCCTTTTTGCTTTGAAGAACTTCTCAAACTGAATTAGTCAAATACATTGATTAAATTGCTGTATTTCTAAGTTTTTAAATAAACTGCTTTATGTTTCTATTTCAGATAACTCAACAGCTCGAGAGCATTTGTTTACAGATCATTGGCCTCGTTTTGCAGAAACACGTTATTGGTATGTTTGAGATAATTTTTAGAAAAACATTACATGTTTTTACATAAAAAATTCTTAAATTAATTATTGCAAACAATACTATCTTCCTGAACCGAACTCCATCTTTTTTTTGTGTGCTTCTTCAAAGAAAAAAAGACATGAATTTTCAGTTATGATTTGTTTCTCCTGATCTCCTCTTGTACATTAGTCAGGCTGGTTATTGTGTTTTGGAGGTCAGACTCAAAAGCAGAAGATGCAGTTCTGATTATAGTTCTAGCTAGCTGTGTTAAAGGACAATGTCTACAATTACATTAGTATTTTATAGACATGGTCTGCAATTAAATTGCTGCTTTATCAGTACCCTACACACAGTTTTGTGTGCAAAAAACACAAGGTTGAGAAAATAAAAATATTTTTCAGTAAATTGCTGTCTTCTGGTTGTTATATGACTCGGGGCTTGGTTTCAGATTTCAAGGTATTTGCAAGCTAAATTTATTTTTTAAAGCACCCCACCTCAGATTGTTTCTCCTTTCCAGAGTTTTATGAAGAAATTCTCTCCTTGGCCTACAGCTTGACGTGCCAGATGATTTCACCTCAAATGTGGCAGCTTTTAGGCGTTCTGTATGAGGTTTTCCAGCAGGATTGCTTTGAGTACTTTGCAGGTATGATCACTTCTGTTGGTGTTTCCACTGTTTGGGAATTCATCTCTAAAACCCACTTTAATAAGGGTCGCTTCCATTTAGTTTCTTGGTTTAAAATGATCATGTATTTGAGTCATGCCCTGACCGTCTGTTTAGTGTGGGAGTACAACAGGAGCATATATAAGTAGGAGAAGCATGTTCAAATCTGTCAGTGTGATCAGTTATTGTCGGAGGTCCTGATCTCAAAGAAAGCTGAAATACACAAAGTTAATGTGAAACTACAAATTAATTAATTAAAATGTAGTCCTATTCTGTTTCCTCTTCTGAGAATGCACCCTGCATGGTGCATTTGGTGAAGAATTCTGCTAGAAGAGGCTTTTGTGGAGTTTGAATTTCCAACCATATCCAAGAATCTGAGCTAATGAAACCCATTATAGGACTACAGTCTCACTGGTTAGCACTTGCATGGATTAGTTTGTAATTTTTTTTCTCTTTTGCTCTCCCTGTTCTGCAGATATGATGCCTCTCTTGCATAATTACGTGACCATTGACACTGATACTTTACTGTCTAACCCAAAGCATTTAGAAATCATTTATGCTATGTGTAAAAAGGTAAGGCTTCCGATTCTTACTGTTGTGCTTATCATTGGTACTTAACAATCAGATTAGCGGAGTGACCTGAGAATGCCAGGTGGTGGCTAGTCATTTCAGAACAAAATGAAATTTGGTCTCGGCTCAGTTCCGAGTACACATAGCACCTTCACACTTTTTAAGTGACATACTTTTTAAAAAATTACATGCGCAAATCTGTGTGGGAGAAAGTTGCTGTTCGTCTTGACTCTCTTCTATGAACAGCTATTTTGGTAAGTAGAGGAATTAATGAAGCCTGATTTCCTTGGGTTGTGTATCTTGCGATTGGATTCTTCCGTTGTCAGCTAAGGTGTGAACTCATTTGAAGTTCTTCTTACATCTATAATGTTTCTCTTCTATGCTGATTCTCTCGTGTATAATAAAGTATGAGATCACGCTGCAGCCTTTCTCTGATTCTGGGCATTATAGAGTGTTAGGCATCTAGCTGCCTGCTTATTTTTAAGAAACTTACAGAAATCGAATGTGTTTGAGAATTCTGCTTCTTTGTCAGGTTTGATTGACGTTGACCATGGGGTTGAAATGTACTGAGAAGAAGCAGTCAGTTTCACATGTATGTGCATATACATAGAGTGATTGCATACATCTTGTTTTTAATCAGAAACTAGCCTAGAGATAGGACTTCATTTTGCCAGGCTGTTAATCTGCCAGTGTCTATTAGAATTGAAGTAAAAAAATGGAAACAGAATGTGGAAAACATCAATGATTCCTGTAAGTAACATTTCCTTTAAAAAAGGGAAAGCAATGACGTATAAAGAATACTAACATTCATAAAGAGCTACAGCAATTTCTTCTAAATTTTTAAATTCATCTTTAGTCACTTATCCTTGTTTATGTTGTGTAGAGATGATTTTTTTGTGTGTCTTAATTCCTCACAAAACATAGCATGGATAGATATGTGTATGCCATGTAGAGGTTTTTTGATGTATGCAGGTACAGGAGCACTTGCTTTCAGAGTTGTCAGTGATTAATACTGATAAACTAAATTGTCATTCTGGTTGTTAGGTATTAACAGGAGATGCAGGAGAAGATGCAGAGTGCCATGCAGCCAAACTCCTAGAAGTAATTGTTCTTCAATGCAAAGGACGGGGTATTGACCAGGTGATATACATTGAACAGGTTTTCTCTTTTACTGGTTTCCAATGATACGTGTATGATTCCTGAGAAAAGCAGTTGGAATTAGAGAATTTGAGGAGAATGTGAAGTGTAGGAATGGGGAGAAATACAGAAAGAAGTAAATGAGCTCAGGAGAGTTTGTAAGATTGATTTTTTTTTTTTTTTCCTTTTTTTTTTTTGAGATTAGTGGGCATGACCGGAAAATGAATATAGACTGAACGGTAAGGATATAGTATGATGTGCAGGATTGTCTTCTTTTTGGTTTCTCCTAATAGGATTTCCCTTTTGATGCAAAACACACATTGTTAAAACTATTGTGGCTGAGAGGTTAACTATACATATCCAACTCCTGAAGTTGTTTCTCCAAGCAATATGAACTTGGTCCTTTTTAATATTTTGAATTACTCAGTGCATTTGGAAATGAAGAATTTTTAGCGTGGCTGGATTGTGATTGCTGGGAAAACATAATCACAATTTTCCCGAGTTTCTTAGAACACACTTTTAGATAGTAGTCTTTTTTATATTAAGGGCTAAATTCTGGTCTCATGTTTTACATAACGCTCCAGCCTAAATTACTTTAACATATCATATTTGATGTTGCCACAGTGCAATCCATGGACTTCAGTGATAAATTTTCAATTAATTTCACTGAAACCAATATAACTTTACTAATGTAAATCTGAAGTCATTGAAGATAAGAATGTTCTCTGAAAGATTTTATTTTTAAAAGAAATCTGGAAGAGATTAAAGTGAATTGTATGCATTTGCATTGAAATAAGTATGTGGTGGGGCTTAATTGAGCTCCACAACTCTGAATTAGAATGATTGCACACTGAACTGAACTCATAAACTAAAACATTCATAATGCTTCCCAAATTATTATAAAGCATAAGCCTGCACATTGAAATATATGTAGATGTTTATTTCATTATGTAGAAATTTGTGCGTACTTGCTTTTATCTGAATAAATTCACTCATGTCAAACTTTTACAAAAATTTAACATCACTTTACATTTATTAGGAAAAACTTTTTCTTGCAGATTTAGGTAATTTCATTTTTAATGCCTGTTAGTTTTGAAATTGTTGGATATCTTTATTCAAAGATGAGAATGTCTTGAGTTCTTTTCTAAACCTTTTATACACACTAGAACAAATTCCACCAAATGGCCCCAAATATTCTCCTCTGTGCTGAGAATAACATCGGCAATTTTTAGCTCAGAGAATAACTGTTTTGGGGAAGATTTATAAGCATGTAATCAGAGGCTTAAAATGCTTTTATGCTAGGGAGTGAATGGAATGCATTCCTAGGTATACCTAGACTTCAGTTATCTCTGGAGATTAATTCTGGTAAAAGTATTTCAAACTTTTGTGTAATCTGGCAACATGTATAATGCCTGTTTTTTTGTTTTTTGTTTTTTTTTTTTTCCTTCTCCTTTATATTTGTATGCCCAGTGTATTCCGCTCTTTGTGGAGGCTGTTCTGGAGCGGTTAACTAGAGGAGTTAAAACAAGTGAGCTTCGTACCATGTGTCTTCAGGTTGCCATAGCTGCACTCTACTACAATCCTGACCTACTTCTGCACACCTTAGAGAACATCAGATTTCCACACAATCCTGAGCCCATCACTGCACAGTTCATAAACCAGTGGATGAATGACACAGACTGTTTTCTTGGGCAAGTATTGTGGTTTTTTCTTTTAAAAGTCCATGGGTTTGATTTTTTTGTTCACTTCTGTTTGTATCCCTAGTCATGTTGATGAAAGAGTTCTCATTCCTTGGTTAGTCTAAATACCAGTAATCCACACTACATTGCTGTGGTGCCGGTAAAGGTGACCTATGTCCATATAACTTTTCCGGGTCTGTTGAGCTACGTGCTGAATTTTCTGTGCTGTGAGGATACGAGGGTACAATACATATCATATTTCACAATTCTTTTAAGTTCCTTAATCACAAACTATCTGCTTCTCCAAGAGATGGTCCAGCATGAATTGAGGGTAATATTCAGAGCTGACCAGCAGGATTTCAGCGAGATGTTCACTTTTTTACTGAAACACTGTATACATGTTTTCTGTTCTATATTTTATAAAGTACTTTTAACTGCTCCATTTAGCGTTAAAAAACCATTACTCTGTCCAGTGAATCCCACACTCTGATTTTAATCCCTTCAAGTTGTTCGTGATCAACTTGCATATTTATCATTATGCCATTGATGTACTGACTATTTAGCATACTCTTGAACTTAAACTTCATTCCGACCTCCCTTGAATATGTGTGTACACTGCACTAGTGTGCACGTGGGCAGGAGCTGAACATTTGTAAAGTAAATGAAGGTGGACAAAGCCTGTCATCACATAGCTAAGCATGCACTTGATGCTGGGTGGATGTGAAGTCCACTGCTTGACGGTTACTGCTTGCCTCTCAGCTGAGATGTGGTGTCTGACTGTGAGATTCAAATCCACTTAAAGGCAAAGCAGGCAGTCGGATGTAGTTAACAGCTACCTCTCACCTTCCTGCTATGAGTTACGTTTTGTCATTGGAGGCTAACATCTGACTGCAGGTGTACGGATAGGCTTAGAACGTGTCTTCCCTGTGCATAGTCTATGCCAACAGACTTAAGTGAAGTGTCAGCGTGTTAGGAGTCATGCCATGAATGAGCATGGGCTGAGACAGGCAGCTCCTAACCCATAGATGCATACCTTATTTTAGGTTGTCATTCTTTTCCTACCTGTTTCTTATTGGTACAGTCTTGTCCTTCCAATTCTAAACAAGTCTCTAGGGGGCTTTTTATAAGATGGTTTCTCCACTTCCCAGTCATCCAAATAGCTTTTCTCCATACCAGGTCTTATTTGAGTTAGTCTTCCCTGAACAGAATTATATGCCATCTTGGTATAGCTGCATTATTGCCTCAGTGTCCATTTTGAATTTAGAACTGTGTGGTGCATTATAGCATTGCATTACCTTTTTCATAACTGTAATAAAATAGTGACTCCCAATCAATCGATGACCAACTGGTATATGCGGGTTTTGCTCTCAGCATGTCCTTTGTAGTATTTTTGAAACATACACCAAATGTACCTGGTAAAAATTGTTTTCTTCCCTCCTCTGTCCTAAGTACACAGTTTTGTGGGATGAGGACGAAAGCACAGTAGTTTGTAGAATTGCAGCATAGACTACCTTAATCAGGTCTGCACATTAATTCTGTCTGGTTTACTAGAATGAAAACCACTTGGAGATACAAGAGAAATTGCCTGCTCTGGGGTATACAGGCTTTGTGCAGATTCCCCATTCATGTCTGTATTTGAAGGTATTACCATAGCAGTCTCTCCTGGAAGAAAGAAAAATTAAAAATACTAAATTAAACGGATAAAAAGTGGGGAAAAAAAATCTCTTATTCATTATAACAAAAACAGACAGTTCATATTATCACAAGCATTCTGACTTCTTCTACCTGCTATGTATACGAAATGTCCAAGTACGTCCTGTATCTTAACATAAATACACATCTTATCAATTAGAGGGTGACAACTTGAGTTGGTGACAAAGAAGACATAAAGGACCCAATTTCCCTCATTTCTTTTGGAGTGCCAGTGGCTGAAAAATGGCACCTTTAAGTCTACCTCTCTCACCCCTTGTGGTAATATTATTGTTAATTACTAAATTATTTTTATATCTACCAACTTTAGAAAAGAGCAAGACCTCTTAGGATTTCCATGTACCGATTTTTTTTTTATGGCTGAAGCAAAGTTCTTGACATTCAGCTCTTTGTGCTGTCATTTTTTCTACTGCATATCAAATGCTGAACACATATGGAGACAGTAGAAGATATTTTTTCTACTGCATATCAAATGCTGAACACGTACGGAGACAGTAGAAAAGAAGATACTCTGTACAGGTGGTAAACTTGTCATTCCTTTTTTAAAAGAAATCAAAAATGAGAGAGATTCATAGCCTTAAACAGTTCATCCTGGAGCATTCAGTGAGAAACGAGTCAGATCCAGAGGGGAAAAATGCTGCAGATCTGACTAGGCTCCAACCTCAAGAACTCCTGTGAGCTACAGCTTAACTTTCAGTTCTTTTGTGTTGCTATTCAAAAAGCATCAGCTACTGCAACTACTGTTCAACTGAATTCTTCTTCAGAGCTGAGACAAAAGCCTCTGAAAATGAAACATGGAGATCATGATGCTAGATTCTGCTCAGACTCTGCACTTGAATGGCAGCAGAAGATTAAAATGTCTCTCTCTGATCTGCTGCTACCAGCAGTGAAATAAATATCTGTAATATTGCTTAAATCTAAAAACTACTCTTCCTTCAAGTGCTGTCTCCTCAGTATGTGGCTTCCGGGTGTAGGGCTTTTGCTGTAGTACTACTTGTCAGGCACTGTGACGTGATGTAAGGGACTTCCTCCCTTTCACTCAGGACAGCACTGCTTCTAGAAGACCATTTGTTTTAGTAAGGGTCATCATCTGAACAGCAGCCAGATATTCAGAGGCCTAACTGAACAGGAAAAGACAGAAATGCAGACAAAGTCTGGCTTTCTTGAAACCCTTCCTTGGGTCCACCCCTGCAGATTTCATGTCTTCATCAGTGAAGACAGCAGTGGGCACCCTGATTTATACAGTCCTTTTTCTCACCAGCCATCATTCACTGCTGCTTTGGTTTACAGTTAGATTGCTTTCCAGCAAGAGGCAGTTTTAGGCTTAAATTCAAATCAGTTGGAAGACTCACAGATCCTAGAGAAATTGGAGAAGATCAAAGTAGGTCCACCTCCAGGTGTGAAGGACCAGGTGAACCTTACTGCCATTTCTTTGTCAGCCATGCAGGAAATCTGTGGCTTACTGGTAACAGTGGCTCTTCAAGATGCTCTGTCCACATAAATCTCGCACCCCTTTGTCCTCCTTCTGCTCCTGTGAAGTCTTAGTACCCATAGATCCTGCTCTGCCAGCAGCAGGGTTGTGCGTGTTTGCATGCTCTCAGGCTGGAGCCAACGGTGTTTGCCAAAAGAATGCAGTATTTCTTGAGCAGCACTTGTGAATGCATGAGATGGAATCCATGGGAATAATACATCTTGGGAGGGAAAAGCAGTTACGGTAAGATAAGTAACTGTTCTTCCATGTTATTAAAAATATGGAAACTATTTAAAACTGATTCGAAATTTTGAATATTAAAAATGATCCAGGAAAGGAGAGCTCAGAACTCATTGTAAGACTGTGCATAAATACAGTATGTCATTGTGGATATTACATATCTGTGGATGTGTGCCCATAATGCCCATGTACCACAGTATATTGTATTTATTTATTTCTAAATGTTTTCTACAATAACTTCAAACTGAAAAGGCATTTGTAGAAACATTTGTTCCTGTCGTGGCTTAGCCGGCAGCTGAGCACCACACAGCCGCTCGCTCACTCCCCCCCAGTGGGATGGGGGAGAGAATCGGAAGGGTAAAAGTGAGAAAACTCGTGGGTTGAGATAAAGACAGTTTGATAGGGAAAGCAAAAGCTGCGCACGCAAGCAGAGCAAAACAAGGAATTCATTCACTGCTTCCCATCGGCAGGCAGGTGTTCAGCCATCTCCAGGAAAGCAGGGCTCCATCACACGTAATGGTCACTTCACTCCAAACATCCCCCCCGCTTCCTTCTTCTTCCCCCAGCTTTATATACTGAGCATGACGTCACATGGTATGGAATATCCCTTTGGCCAGTTTGGGTCAGCTGTCCCGGCTGTGTCCCCTCCCAGCTTCTTGTGCACCTGCACTTCTCAGTCGGCAGAGCATGGGAAACTAAAAAGTCCTTGACTAGTGTAAGCATTACCTAGCAACAACTAAAACATTGGTGTGTTATCAGCTTTGTTCTAAATCCAGAACACAGCACTGTACCAGCTACTAGGAAGGAAATTAACTCTATCCCTGCCGAAACCAGGACAGTTCTTTACTGCGTTCCACCTTTTCCCTGACAGCTGAAATTTGGGTGAGACTTCTGCGTGACTTATGCTTACTCTCATACTAGAAATTCTTCTTTGGAAACTAGGGTGAAAGGAAAATCTTAACTTGCTTCAAAAAAAACCTCAATAAGTAATTTTATTTTTTTAGAAGCTGAATAGGGGGATTTATTTGATAGCAGTTTAAATAGTTAGAAATCCTAGCTTTCTCAGAGTTTTATATAAAATCCCAGTCCTATATAGGAAAACAAGGTTAGTTCCAACTTTGCAACTAGAAGGAAATGGCTAATTATTTGCAGTTTGTCCAGGAACTGGATTGATGTAATAGAAAGCAACCTGATCCTCACATAAAGGAGCACAGCAAACCAGTGAAGGAAAGGATTAGTTATTTCCCTTTGAAATACTTTCAGCTTGGTTTAAAATACAAAAGATTCTTAGATCTTTTTGTCCTGTATTGGAAGGAAGTGCATTAGCAAGAAAAGGTTGTGCAGATTATGAAGACCACACACAGCTTGTTAAAAATAGACTTGCCTAGGAGTTGTGCACTGCAGTGCCATGTGTTGCATGTTTAGCACTCCAGGCTTGATATACCATTGAGGGAGCAAGCAGAGTCTGTGATTGTTAGGGAGGACTATTGTGTGCTGCTGAGCAAATAAATACGGATCTCGAAGCACAAAGCACTGAGGAGAATCGTATCCAGGCTCCCTCATGCAGACAGAAGGGTGCTGAAATAATGAGCCTTTTGACAGCAAAGGAATGGTCCTGAAACCATTCTTTGCCATTACGAAAATAGGTAAATGACATAAAACTCCGTTTTGCTTGTTCAGTCCTGTGGGTACTTGATACAGCTGGGACGTAGTAGGATGCTGAACTTCAGGCAAGGCAGATGCTTATCCTGCTGTTTGTCTCTGCTGGCAGGTGGAAGAAATAAGTCTCCTTCTGGCTCAGGTTCACTAAAGATGGTTTGATGCCTGGATTTTTCCTGTCCTGCTGGGTCTTCTAATAACATGCATATTCTGAAGATGTGTTCATTCTTACAACTTCTCTGTTTAGAAGCTTGAAAATGGAGCATGACAAATATGCTGTATTTTTTGGCCATTTGGGTTGCTTCATAATGATGACTCCCTTTTAAACAGCAATGCTCGATTCTCGCACTTTCGTTTGCTGTCCAGAAAAGATAACTTAATATGAAGCTAAGCCACTAATTACTAAGATTTTTTTACATTTTACTGTGTTGCATTTTGCAATTGGCATTGTGTAATGGTAGCTTTTTCAAATGTATTATAAAAGGTAGTGCCAAGTGTCCTTAACTACTCTGGCGCATGTACACTGAAATTGCTTCATTATACATTTGGGGCTTGAAGAAATTTCATGGCTTCCCGGTGTTAGGATGCAGGACAGAAGTCTTGTGCATAGATTGCAGAGCTTTGGTCAAACTTGGATGAGGGTGCTGGCAGAGGGAGGAGGTAGAGAAAGTTCATTCCTTTTGTACTTGCAGTAAGGACAATTCTCCCCAAAAAGCTATGTTTCATTCACATGTAGCATCATCTTTAGCTTGGATTTTGGTCTTTACAGTGTTGGCATGAGAGCAAATGGCAATGAGGTTGTTTTCAACATAGATAAACTGACAGGAGTAAAGGGTTTAATTTTTTTTCTTGAAAGCAGACCCTGTTCCCCTGACTCAGTGTCCTTGGTTGATTTGCATGCCCTCTTTTGTGCTCCATTCCTTCTGAAAAGAAAGTATTGCAGTTAGCAGCGATGGAAGGACGCTCTTCGCCTACTTGTGTTTTGGTACATTTTTCAACACGTGTAATGGAGCAGCCAAACCCAGCATGACAAAGTGTGTCATTTGATATGCTAGTTGACTTTGTTTTTCTTGGAAGGTCTTCTGTGATCATAATGTTATGCATGATCATATATAATTTATTGTTGTTGTCAACTTCTCTGAGAATGGAATCACTTCACGAAGCCCTAACAGGACTAACAACGTGGGAGGTGTAATAAAATCCCTCCAGATCCCCAGCTTTGTTTAAGCACATGTAAAGTTCAGAAAGCTGTAATACATGATGACTTGTGTTACTTAAACAATATTATAGTTCAGTAGCATGTTATATGGGATCTTTGGTAATGAAATTGTAAGCACTTTTAAAATTGTATTTCTATAGCAATTTTTGAAGTGGTGGATTGAGCTGGTTGTGTTCCCCTGTAAGCTTTATTGCAGTCTGTGGGGCACATCTTACTAGTTTCTTCTCTCTCAACTTGTATCCTCTTCATTCCAAAGTAAAACTGATTCAGTAACAGAAGTATCTACCGAGAGTCTGGAGGACGGCCATTTTCTGCCAGCTCTGGAGGTTTGCTTGGTTTCTGTAGGTCTTGCTGAAACTTCTTGCTGGAACTACTTGTCCTGCAGAAGGCTTGCACAGAAGCTGTCAGCATGAAATTGAATAGTTCAAACAAAACAAGCTCCTCTCAAGCCCTTAATAGCAAAATACCATAATGTTAGAGTTGAATACCACTGGTGTTTCCAGTAAGGAAGAACCAAAGAGTATCTGCAGAGGCAGTTAGAGAATTTTTCCCTGTCTTGTTTGCAAATAACTTCTATCTCTGGAAGTGAAAATCAATTCTTACTTTTAAGAGCATAGGCTCTTACCTAGTTTCATGGCTATGGTCACATAAAAATCTTCCTGCTACTAATTTCATGATTTTCTTTCCCTTCAATTATCTATAGTTTGTTTTACTGGAGGTCTACTGCTTTGCAAGTTCCCTGTTTGAGTGTACTGCCAGTTATTCTTGATACGGTGGAATTATTTCCCTGCTTTCACTGGAGTTAGCAATGTGTCTCAAGTTAGTGTCGGAAATTGGATGTGTAATACAGCCATTCTGATGGACTCTTAATAAACATGTTTAAATACAGCTAGCCCTGTGGCGCTCCATAAATGCACCCTGCAATTCAGTGCATTCCTGCTTATCATTACTCTTCACTAATAGTCTTTTTGCTAATTTCAATCCCTGCAACAGTACTGCTATCAAAGCCAAGGCAAATTAATTTTCCATCCTATTTAATGATGATAATCTGTATCAAATGCTTTATTAAAGACAAGATAGTCTACATAATTATTAAACAGTATTTATTTAGCATTACAAACTTTGCATTTGGTAATCACAGGAATTTGACCAGTGCTTGAAAGGTATTTAATTGTTGTCGGACAAGTACTTTCCAGTGGGGAACTTGCGTTCAGAACAAAGGAAATAATGTGTTTACGAGCTTCGAACATAGACTTTGAACACAGTTTCTGTGACATTGTCTTCTGCCATGTCGAGCACCAGGACTTTAATGGTCTCCTTGCAGTGAAAATCTGTTTTTTGTCTAACAAACAAGTGTGTGTTGTTTCAGACTCCATGACAGAAAGATGTGTATAATAGGACTGAGCATCCTAATGGAATTGCAGAACCGACCGCCTGCAGTGGATGCTGTGGCTGCCCAGATTGTCCCTTCAATCCTCCTCCTCTTCCTGGGCTTAAAACAAGTTTGCGCCTCACGAGAACTCACAGAACATGAGGATCATGCTAAAGATGAAAAACACGTTGCAGAAGATAATGGTAAAATCTCCCCTTTTCACATTGTGGATTTTGTCTGGATTTAATTTAAAGGGGGTAAGAAATTGCAGTTCATTTTTCAGACTCATTAGTCTGCTGAAAATAGCTCGGCTTACTGGCTACTTGAAAGATCATCTTAGGAATTGATTTTTCCTCCCAAAATGTAATCAGAACGTTTCAATGTATAACAGCTAACACTTTGTGAAAGGGTAGTATTGGTTTAAGAGTAACAATAAAACTTGCAAGTCCACTCTTCTGGGTTGTGAATGTGCTCCGTCTTCTCACATAGGCAGCAGGAGTTTGCCAGGACTGCACTGGTTATATTCTTGATTCCTGGAAAGAAGCTGTTTCTAGTACCCAACTATTTGAAAGACCTGTTTCGCTGAACTTTGAAGGAAATCCTAGCAAGACTTCTTTGTCCAAATGGAAAGTGATTTGCAAAGCGGGGTTTGAGACAGCTGAGGTTCCTGGAGTAGACAGACCTCTTACTGCTGTGTCTGCCAGAAGAGAAAAAATATCAAAGAATACCTTGCGGAGGGAATTGTGGGGAGTGAATTTTGCACAGCATTGCAGGCAGATACGTGTGGCTGTATTTGACTTGGAACAGGAGATAGATGGTTTGAGGTCTGAAAATTAGATTGGATATAAGCAGATTATGTAATCCACTCAAATTTCACATGATTGTTCTGTAATGGAATTACAGAATTCTTCTCAATGCATAGGAGCACAGTATGGAAACAGCACAGTAATTTTCAAATCTGTCCTGTGATTCTTCAGTCCCTGCTTGTTGCAGATATAGTCATCTTTATTCTTTCTAAACCGTTAACACAGGAAGAGCTGAAGGTTTGGAATTGGAGGGGGATTTTTGTTATCTTGATTTTAAGTCAGAAATATTTTTCCTTAAGTAAGAAATAGCAGTGTTTAGAATTGCATGTTGGAGTTGCATTTAATTCAGGATGTAATCGTCGTTTCATGAGCGGAATGGAAGGTCAAGCTAAGCGAAAGGTGCTATTTTAAGTTTGTTCAAATAAAGGAGCGCTCTGAAGAATAGCAGGCAGACATTTGGTCTACATCTGGTTTTCTCTTTGTTTTGTGTCAATTTGTGAAGTCTATGCAAGTCTCTATTTGTTCGTAATTTAGAAAGTACAGTGATGGAACACTTTGTCAAAGACACATTTCCTCAAAATTTTTGGATGCTATGATTGCACAATGACTGCATAAATGAAAGGAGAAAAAAGATGGCAGTTTCACATTCCCCAGGTGTGCTTAGAAACAGAAGCTTAACTGATCTTGAATGTAGGAAACATTTCAACAGCTTCATTTTTCCAGTTCTTCAAAGATTTTGGGGGAAGGGTGTTAACAGAGGGTACCCTTTCCGGCCAAAACCTAGATTTATTAATTGTTCTTCATTCATAAGTCATTGTTTCCTTACATTTATTAAACTTTGTTTTACAAAACACATCAATGATTTTGCAGAAGAGATACCGAGTGATGAGGAGGAGACAAATGAAGTGAGCCAGGCGATGCAAGAGAACCATGGTGGAGGAGGAGGAGGTGGTGGTGGTGGTGGTGGAGGTGGAGAGGAAGAGGATGAAGATGAAGATGATGATGATGACTGGGATGAAGATGCATTGGAAGAGACTGCTCTTGAAGGGTTCAGCACACCTCTTGACCTTGAAAATGGTGTTGATGAATACCAGTTTTTTACACAAGCACTTTTAGGTACGTGTTTGCTAGTTGGCAGAATGATATAACATGATGAAATCGTTTGGAGATGTTTATGATCATCACTGGGAAAAAACCTTTTCTTTGTTGTGGGTAATAATTTAGATTATTGAAACTGGAAAATGTGATCTTGCTTTCTAATATTAGTCCTAAGATTTTTTGGCTTACAAGTACTGCAAAAACAAATGGTAGCAGATGCAGCCAGAGATTAATTCTCTTCATGTTCTCTTTCAGAACTTTTCAATCACAGCTTAAATAAGTGGGACTCGGTCACTAGGGGGACTCCTATATATAGAAATATTTGTCACTTTCTAGATATTAAAATCATAATGGAGAAATTTTCTCCCTTTCCTGTTTGACTAATCCTGTTGCTTATAGTTTTGATAGGAGTTTTAAATTAGAAGATTCACTTCATCACTGTCCATGAATAATGGCCACATGGTTAACTTTCGGTTTCAGAAAGCAGAGAATGTGATTAAGTTCCCCAAAATGGATTACCTCTATTACAGTGGGGATTCTGTGCTAAGAAAACTGACAGGAACACTGAACCTGTTTTGCAGTGCAAATGCTGTTTTAAAACCAACCAGGAATTCCATGTGTTTCATTTTGTTCTTCTTAAATTAACTTGCAATGTGACCTGATAATCACTTTTCATCCATTCCTGTTCTGACAGCGGTGCAGAGCCGAGATGCAGCCTGGTACCATTCGCTGACAGCACCGTTGAGTGAGGATCAGAAGAAACAGCTGCAGGAAATTTATACATTAGCGGAACACCGGCGAAATGCTGCAGGTGAGTCACTTCTCTGGGGCCATTTTGTCTGTTGCAGAGATGTTGGAACTGCATCTAATCTGTAACAACAGAGAGAATAAACCTCTGTGCTAATTAACATTTCCTGAGAAGTGTGAGTAGGATATTGCGCTTATATTATCTCTTGCTTGGAAGTGTATGTTATTCAGAGAGATTATTGTTGCTTCTAATTAATTGCCTTCTCATTGACATGTGCTGCTGTTTGAACAGGGTACGAACTAGTTTTGCACAATCTGACATTTGAAATGAAGAGCAAATTAAGGCAATATCTAGCTGTCAGCCAGGCATTTGATGAAGATTACTATAGATTATTATGTGTTTAAGGGTTTTGTAACTTTTTAATCACTAACATTGCCTTCACAGTCAGGGTAAGGTTTTAGAAGTTTAGAAAGCTTGCATCGTGGAAAATAAATTCAGATTTAATCAAAAAGGACGCAGAATAGTGTGACATAGACTGATTCTGTAGAGGATTAATTTCTCAGCTCTGTTGTAGAGGTGTGTGCGTTTATGCATTTAGAGAAAATCTGAGTGTAATTTATTACTGTCACTGCATTTAGAGAACGGAATTTTGACTCAACTGAGAGTTTTTTCCACAACTTTGCATTCTTAGCTGAGCTATATTGTCTCTGTCAAAAGTGTTCTCTATAGACTATTTTTCATATTCTTTCCCTTCTTTGAATTCTAGAGACTAAGACAATAGAACAACAAAGTGGCTACGCATTTGACAACAAAGGACTGATCACAGCATTTAACTTTGCTGGAAGTACTCCTGGTGGCAACTGAAGGATCAACTACAAAGGTCAATGGGAAGGGTCTCATCATTACATTTTCTTGAAATCATCGTGACTTCTGAGTGATAGGGGAGGGTAATTTAATGCTGCTGAAGGTTTTCTGGAAAATAGCAGTGTGCTTCCCCCACCAGAATGCTCTTTCTAACCAGCTACTGTAATGTACAAATTCTTGTCGTGTTTTTATAATTCGATGGACTGAAAGGAAACATTTGTCCTTGAGGAACCTGAATGACTGGGAGGGGCCAGGCTGCATCTAATTGAGTTGCACTTCTCAGGTTTTTGCTGTGCAGAATTGATAGATTCATATGGATAACAGTGCCTTCTGTTGTACATGGATTGCCTGAACAAATGGATTTTGGAGTGCATTATAATTTTTTAAGTGTAAGGACATTTCTTGATACACTGTAAGCCTCGGTTCCATGTTTTCCAGTCACCTGCTTTTTACTACTCAGTTTAATTGTTCGTTGGTTGCATACACATTGCTGGATTCAGAATATGATTTCATCTTCCCTATTTGGTGCAGACCAAACGTGTAGAGGGAGGTGTCTGTTGGAGTTGCAAAGCATACACTGGTTACATCAAAGGATCTGAACAAAATTGCAGATTTTCCCTTGATGCAGTAGTCTTAAATTATTTCTCTTAGCCGTGAAATCAACTCGCTTGAGTTATGATGGCACGCGTGGCAGGTGGCTACCCTAAATCTACATTGATATTACCTCCTGCCTGGACAAGTGGTGTGGCCCTCGCATGTAGATGTTCTACATGACAACTTTTTATTTCCACTATTTTTGATGAATATTGGATTTTACTTGGGATTCTATAAAACTCTTTTCTGTTTTTATTCATTCATTACCATTCCAGTGGTAGTAATGAATAATGTGGTACAAAATATTTACAGTATTTTATTTATCTTGATAGAAGAAAAACAGCTCCAAACTTATTTCTTCTTACTCTTACACTTCTGTGATTGAATTTCTGGTCTGCATTCCATTTGGCTGTTTTTTTCCCATGCTGAAATTTCATTATCTGCCAGATTTTTTCCTAAATTTCAAAGACTGGTTTCTCATAAATTGAAACACATATAACAAAGTATTTGTGAATATGTTTATTTAGTGAGAAACTGATAGCAGTACTAATTTGAATAGGTGCCCCTCCTTTAGATCTGTTGGGATCACAGTGGTGTAGCCAAAATAAGTAGGGGTGCTTTAGAATGTGAAGTTTGGATTGGAGATAAAATGTTTAGACCAGATTTTGTCTCTATGTGTTAATTTCTTTACGACTTAAAAATATTTACCAAGCAATTTTAAGCGCATACTGATAATGTATTTCTTTAGAGCAGTGCCGCAACTGAAAAGTCGAAGCCCTTCCCATACCCCATCAAATTTTCAATGGCTGTAGCGGATTACAGATTGCTGGCCCGGCACTGTGCTGAAGCTTTCATTTTTTATATGTCAGAGTAATTATAATTCAGTCTGATAAATCTGAAGTGCTCTACACCTTGGCTTCTGGAAAAGGCCAAAGTATCTCTGCCTGTTCCTTGCCCCATCCCCTGGAATTTTCTCAGCGTGGCAGCTGTGGGGCAGAAGGTTCCCTGCTGCTTTCCTTTTTCCTGCACCTTTGTGTCAGACTCTCTCTGTTCGCTGTTCGCTGCTGCTGCTGCTTTTTTTTTTTCCCTCCACACAGCAGCTGCAAAGTAAAGTTGGCCCGGTTCGTGTAGGTTTTTCACTGCTGCTACTCACTTAATAGCAACAGTGAAAATTTCTCACTTTTAGGTCTGTGGTACATATGGAAAACTGTGGAAATTCCAGGGTCTGTATTTCCAAAAGGGAACAATACATTGAGCTGCATCGGACAGGCTCTTTAAGCTCAAGCAACAGGGGGCTCGGACATCCTTTATTTTGAACATCAGGCCATGAAAATTATATGTCACTTTTGCTAATTTAGGCCTGGGGGTATATTGACTGAGATGGTAGGAAGGCATTACATCCAGTTTGTTGGTGAGTTTCTCAGAAACCGTAGACGTTTTGAAATCCTTCACGAATTTAAGAAGTGGTTTTTGGAAGTTAAGGACGTGGACAACTTCTCTCTTACCTGACAATTGAAGTTAAGTATTAGGCAGGTAAACTGTTTAAGCCCTTTATTATTTTATTTTAAAAAAATGAGATTGTCAAGTTGGGTTTCTTTCAAAGCCCATTTGCCTTCTCCACACTGGCATGCAGAGTAGAAGAGGGATTTATTTTTCTTCTGCTAATGAGGTTGCTTGCACAGTCACAAGCTAATATTTGGGAGTTAATGTGTTCAAGGAAAAATCTGCTTTTGCATAGCATCATCTTTGTGTCACTCAGCTGAACTATGGCTGCTCCCTAGTTCTGCTTCTTGTATACTTTTCAAATCAACTGCCAAGAAAATTTCATCCAGATGTTTCTTACAAGGGGTTTAATCAGCAGCGTGGAGTCGGGAATCTTTGTTGTCTATTTTGCAGTGGGGGTCAGAGATATCTGAGGGGATGGCATGTAAAAAGGTTAAATGCCCTTCCTATCCCAGGAGATTCACGAGCAAATGTTTCTACTGGCAAAAGCAAATGTTAATTATTTTATTC
Source organism: Aptenodytes forsteri (assembly GCF_000699145.1). NCBI lineage: Eukaryota > Metazoa > Chordata > Aves > Sphenisciformes > Spheniscidae > Aptenodytes > Aptenodytes forsteri. The sequence goes on along the minus strand of NW_008796213.1, from coordinate 882,146 downwards.
CTTTTTTTGAAAAGGGTTTTCATCCAAAAAGATTTATTGGGCTCTAGCCTCCACTTCAACATATGGTTCTCTTTTAACATGATAAATATCCGTTTGTACATGATCATAAATAGGTAATGGATTTTAGGGATTTCTTTCTGAGCTGTGTCCAGCTTTGTACTACATTAAAGGGAGAGTAACACAAATGTGCATTACTGTCTCACTTTGAAGCCAAGGTAATCATGGAATATTAGATACCAGCATTGGCCAACCAAGCATGATATATTTGCCGTTGGAAGTGCAGAGAATCATGAATGTCTTGTAAAATAAAACAAAGGCTGATAACCGGTGACCTATGTTGCCCCATGCCCATGTTCCCAAAGTGTGAAGGTGACTCATATGGGCACCATGGGGGCTTTACATAGGAAATTAGCATTACGTAGGTTATAATCATAGCAAATGTTACCGTACATGATAAGCTGCTTTTTCAGATAAAATTAACTGATCCTGGGTATTGAATTGCATATGTTGTTTTGTCACTCTTGAAAGGAAAATAAGAATCACCACATGTTTTGGCTGCTTCTTTTTAGCTCTCTCTTTTTCAAAGTTGAAGTACTTGGTTTGCTGTCATTACAAAGCAAAATCTTTAATCAAAATGGCCAGCTCCAGGAAGAGTGCAGAATATCAAGCTAAGGAAAAAGCTAAAAAGCCCCAACCCCAACAATCCCCCCAAACTCACATGTGCACAGTCTGATTGAAATAAACGTGCTTTGGGAGTGTAAGTCAAAATATGTAAAGAATGTTACACCTGCGGGGTGTCAGGGAGACATGAAATGTCTCTTTGGGACATGCCCTTTGCCTGTGAAGTCCAGGCAGTTTGTGACTCTGGATTCCATCATACATTGTAGAGGGGAGAAGGTAGGAGAGTAGAGGATTTTTTTTTTTTTTGCTCTTTAAAAAAAAAGACTCT